>NC_081560.1:61161786-61315456 GCF_022355385.1 Mustela nigripes | reverse complement strand
CGGGGCTTGATCCCAGGACCCCGAGATCATGACCCGAGCCGAAGGCAGCGGCTTAACCCACTGAGCCACCCAGGCGCCCCTGTCTTCTCCTTTTATGCAAAAGCTTTTTTCAGTTAAGTGCCCCTTGCAGTTTCTGATATCAAATTTTAATTTGGAAAGATACCCTTTTACCAAAATAATCAGAAAACCCAGTATTAAGGCTATTATTTCTTATATTAACAAGTCAGTGAAAAAATTGAAAGTCTGAAAACTTTTTTTTTTAAACCAACTGAGCCACCCAGGCACCCTTTTTCTTTTCTTTTCTTTTCTTTTTTTTTTAAAGTAGGCTTCATGTCCAGCACAGAGCCCAGCATGGGGCATGAACTCACGACCTTGAGATTAAGACCTGAGTTGAGATCAAAATTCGGATCTTAACTTACTAAGCCACCCAGGTGCCCCAGTCTAGTGACAAGTTTTGCATGTCTGGAGCAAAAGCAACTCTCAAAGACTTTAGGTAGAAAGCTGAATGGGTTACCTTTGGAGTAAAATTGGACCATATTTGCCACAGTTGAAGACAAACACACTCACTGGCCCAACATATACCATTTATGGGCTTTAGAGAAACATTCATAAAAGAAGATTGAAGATGAATATGAGCTTCTACAGCATCATTTATTTTGATGGTAAATATTGGAACCAACCTAGATACAGGTATGTTTGTGTACACACACACACACACACACACACACAGGAATAGTGAAAATGAATGAATCACAGCTATATAGATTACTATAAGTGACCATAAGAAGCATAATTTTGAAATGAAAAATTTAAAAAGCTACAAAAGACGACAAGTGATAGGACATTTATATAAGTTAAAAGGTGAAAAGAATGCAGTTTTTTTTTTTTTAGTGTTACATAAGTGTTATAAATGCATGGGAATTATAAATCATAATTTCATAATAGCAGCTAGCAGTAGAATGGGGACACTGAAACAGTCAGCTGCATGGAAATGTTTCCCCAGGCTTTGAAGCATTTTGGCAGTATTACACTGCTTAAGCAAAGATGTGGGTATATGAGAACTTATTGCTTTTTTAAAAATATTTTTTTAATGTATTCCAAAAACTAATTGTTTTAAGAAATTGAAATTGAAAAGAGTTTTACTATTCCATGCTGGAATACCCAACTTTTGCATCAACATGGATGGGACTGGAGGAGATTACGCTGAGTGAAATAAGTCAAGCAGAGAAAATCAATTATCATATGGTTTCACTTACTTGTGGGACAGAAGGAATGGAGGACATTAGGAGACATGGAGGACATTAGGAGAAGAAAGGGAAAAAGGAAGGGGGGTGAAATCAGAGTGGGAGATGACCTGTGAAAGACTGTAGACTCTGGAAAACAGTCTGAGGGTTTCAGAGGGGAGGGAAGGAGGGGTTAGGTGAGCTTGGTGATGGGTATTAAGGAGGGCACGGATTGCATGGAGCACTGGGTGTTTTATGCAAACAGTGAATCATGGAACACGACATGGAAAACTAATGATGCACTGTATGGTGACTAACATAACAAAAAAAGAAATTGAAAAGAGAACGATGTGTAAAAGATTGCAGTCAGTACACAAACATGGTTTTCTTTAGAGGTTAGTGATTATGTTAAATAAACTTCTAACACTAGTTTAAAAAAATGGGGGGTGGCATGGAGAGAAGGGGGCACAAAAAGTGAATAGAAGACACCCTAGATTGCTGATACAGCTTCTTTCAGGAAAGAGAGTCATGCGTTTATGGTAATGTAAACTGATTCTCCTGTACTGTTGGCTAGAATTCTGAATTATGTAATTATTTTACAATAATACATTCCTGTATCCTATAAATAAATGACAAGTGGATAGAGGGAAGATAGACTGTTTGCTGTCTAGAATACATTTCTTTTTCTCAGACATTCTTGACCTTTTGAATAAAAAGTCAGATAAAACAGTTCTAGAAACGAATTTTCTTTTGAGATGTGCAATTTCACATATAATTTTTTTTAATTAAAAGCTTCATCTGGGTTGGGACGCCTGGGTGGCTCAGTTGGTTAAGCAGCTGCCTTCGGCTCAGGTCATGATCCCAGCGTCCTGGGATCGAGTCCCACATCGGGCTCCTTGCTCCGCAGGGAGCCTGCTTCTCCCTCTGACTCTGCCTTCCACTCTGTCTGCCTGTGCTCGCTCTCACTCTCTCTCTCTTACAAATAAATAAATAAAATCTTTAAAAAAAAAAAAAAAATAAAAGCTTCATCTGGGGCCCCTGAGTGGCTCAGAGGGTTGAGCCTCTGCCTTCAGCTCAGGTCATGATCACAGGGTCCTGGGGTCAAGCCCCATATCAGGCTCTCTGCTCGCCGGGGAGCCTGCTTTCCCCCCTCTCTCTCTCTGCCTGCCTCTCTGCCTACTTGTGATCTCTCTCTGTCAAATAAATAAATAAGATCTTAAAAAAAAAAAAAAAAGCGTTATCTTTGTGTGTGATGAATAAAACATTTTGAAATGAAGGACTAATTTTAAGCCTTTACTACATTTTAGAGAATCTATAGTCTTTGAATTACCTTAAATTATCATAAAGGGAGCATTTCCTTGATCTTTACATGGATGAGATTTGATTCACAAAATGCTGCTATATTTTCTTAAAAAAATAGAAATAGTTATTGAGAGTCTTTATATTGAATTGTTGTATTTAAGTTTGAAATACCCATAGTGCTGTCCAAATCATGTAAATAGAATCAAGGATATAAATACAATAGTGTGTTATTACTGTTAAAAATAGGTACATTTTAAAATTTATTTAAAAACCTATTTATTACAGGGTGAGCGTGCATGGGGCGGGGATGGGAAAGAGGCAAAGGGAGAGGGAGAGAGTCTCCAGCAGACTCCATACTGAGCACAGAGCTCGACATGAGGCTCCATTTCACGACCCTGAGCCAAAATCAAGCAGTGGCTGCTGAACCGACTGGGCCAGCTAAGCACTCCAAGTTGCTTTTAAAAGAATGATTTAACTTAAGTCCTGCTTTAAATGAAAATATCCCAAAACAAACCATTTTCAAAATTTTACAAGTCCCATTTTCAGATAATCATGTTTTGAATTCAATATGTATTTTACAGCAGGTGAAGTGATAAGATTTGGAATGTTTTCCTACCCACATTTTCAGGAGGAAAAAAAAAAAGAAAACTGCACGTCAAAACTAGGTGGGTATTATAACCTGTCTCTTGAGCTTCAGAAGCATATACTCACCTTCAGTCACTGCGGCCCAATGAGCAGTAACAAATCTAAGCCTAAAATGTTAGTAAAGTTCTTGTAGGTCTATGGACTGTACAGACTCAGGACACAGAGCAAAGCTAATCTACAGCTCCTTTCTTTCCTGAGGTTCTGTTGGCGTCTAGTGAGGACTGTGGGGAAGGGTGACTCGTGCTCTTCAAGCCATTCTTGATTGTTCTTCAATTCTTTCTCTGGTCCGCATGTCCACTGTATGGAACATCCCTCCCATCCGCGTGTGTTTTAAGCCCATTTAGGGCCCTGGACCTAGCCCTTTCCAAAGTGCTTGAGTCCCTGCTCTTAGAAAATCAACAGAAAGGAAAGATTGCAATCGTGGTTAAACAAAATCTGCTTTCCTGTGTTATAGGAGAAAGAATGGCAGATTTTTTTCTGGAAATGAGATAGAATTCAGTATTAGTTCTGCCTCTGTTATGCCTTAGTTACCGTATAACACTGGACAACTTCACTTGAATGTCTGAAAGAACTCAGTGATACTACGCACCAATTTAAACGACCCTTCTTCCTCTCCAAACAAGTATTTAAGTTTTGTTTCCTCTTCTGGAATGGTGTAGCCTATTGGCCTAAGCCATTGTCTTTGACTAGGGTGATCATTACTTATCATTACTTTTAACTTTTGTTCTTTCTCTGTCCGTATGTTGTCAATTACATGTTCTCTCTGAATCCATATGCTGTCTTTTAAATATCTCTCCAGTCCATCCAGCCCCCTGCACAGGCCTCATTCAGGGCACCGACATCCTTCACCGGCACCAAGGCCACCACCTCATCGTTCATTTCCTTGCTTAGAATCTTGCTTTTCTGACCCAAGCTCTACCTCACAGATTTTGCCCAAATAAAAATTTGAAGACGTAATGCCTTTACTTAAAACCTGAAAGCTCTTATGAAGAAACCTAAACTCTTTAACATGGTTTAGAAGGCTCTGGATATTTTTGCCTGACTCCTCAATCCTTACTTCCCCATTATCTGTCCAAATCTGACTCAACATTCAAGGGCCGATTTGTCAGGGACACAGTTGCTCACCCCGAAACAGGCCTCGGGACTGCTTTGTCTATTCCAGGAATGTCGTTTCCTCTTCTCTGATACTACACGTCAAATTTCTGATGCTCAAAAGTCTATGATGGTGGGGACCATGCTGGTGCCTTGTTCATGAATGTATCCCCGGTATACAAGGTACAGTGACTGGTCCAGTCCTGTGTTCTGAAATCTCCTCCATGAACCTTACTATAATCTAGTCATGCTGAATTTATTTTTAGTTTCCCCAAATCATGTCCTCCCTTGTCTCTGTCTGTTCATGCTTGCTTTCCTCTTGCCAGGGGGCCTTGAATCCTGCCTGTTCCTAGAATGTCTATTCTTTCCTTACTCTGGCGCTTATCAAGCTGTATGGTAAGTTCTAGTACGCAAGTCTCCACCATTCACAAGTTTATCCTCTATGTGCAGAAGAACTGTTTTTTCTTGTCAAGTCTCTATCACCTAGCAGAGTACCAGCCTGTATAGGGTGCTTCATGTACATTTTTCACTGCAATAAATGAAAGAAGGAGGAAGTGAATTCATATATGTGGAAAACATTGGACGGAATGCCTGTGAGATTAAAACGTATAATGAAAAATATCTACAATAGGGTGAAAATAATGAAAGATCTGCCGAGAAAAAGTCTGGAAGGAAGTTGTAAAATGTCAACATGACTGGGCGTTAAGTGATAGGGCTGGGCTTTCCCCCTACCCGCCCTTTATGTTTAAAGTGTATTTAATGGACATCATGAGTTTTACAATATATAAAAATATTTTGAAAACTTGAAAAAAACTACAACATGAATATCAGTGGGAATGTACCTCTATCTTTTGAACGTGTCGATGGTTTCTATGAACATACAAATATTTATAAGCAACTTTGTACTCCTTTAAAAAAAAAAAAAAGAGGACATCCCAGAGTTACATGGCAACACATGATAGGAAGTCAAATTCTCCATTTGGATACTGGAATTTCATTTTTCTTTTTCTGCTAGGTACATGGGTTTAAGAAGATTATATCTGTTCTTACCTGTGTGAACAGGCAGAGTTAGACAACAAACAAGCCCTTTGTCAAACAGTAAGGTGTAAACACATGAAATTGCACCACAGGAGCGGACTCCCCTTCAGGGTGATCCATAGACTTAATGAAGGGCACGTGTAGTCTCGGCTGGGATCTGGACAAGCCTGTACAGTTCCTGCTATCCGAAACTGACTTAAGCTATCTTTGCATAACTTTGAGAGTTATTTGCCTGTGGGTTCTTTTAAGAACAATCTGAAAATAAGACCTACTCATGTACAATCCACCAAAACCTTGACATCACAAGAGCTACTAGGTTGTCCTCTTTTATCCTTGCATGGATATGCCAGAGGTCAGAGTGACCTTATCTGCTCAGGAACACAGATAATGCCAATGAGATAGGAAGATCCCGATAAAAGTTTGCCAGGCTGGTCCTATGGTGTGTCTGCTTCCCAGGGCAATGAAATATTTTAGAAATAGGGTTATAAGTATATCAACTAATTTGTAAGTTCTTACATACTCAGGATCCAAGATAGACAAAATTAAATGCAAGGTTTGGTACTTTGTTCTCTTGGGTTTTTGTAATGCAGTACAAATGATTGGCCAAGATCCAGATCTGTCTCTTTCTCTGTACTGTATCTTGGACTGGATTGAGTTGGTTAAGCACAAGGCAAATAAAACATTCTTCTCTTTTAAAAGCTAACATTCAGAATGACATGCAGTCATCACTGTTTATTTACAAACATGAAGTGTTACTTGCCAAAAAGGGCAGTTTTTAACCACTTTAAATATTTCAAATGAATTGCTTATCCAGTAAAGGAATGTTGAAATTTAAGTGAGCTCAGAAAGGAATGTGGCATTTTTAAGCATGTGTACTGCTGCTTTTATGATTTAGTCTTGAGATAGAATGTTGGTCATAAAAGAAAAACAACAACAACAACAACAACAACAAACAACACCTTGGAATTTAATTAGAGAAAGTAATTGAGTTCTAGTCCTCACCACAATTTGACCTTGGACCAGTAACTTAATGCAGATTTTGTTGTTTTCACCTTTACAATGGAAATGAAACCTGCTCCTGCCCCACCTTAAAGGGTGGATGTAAGGACAACTGAATTAATGTAGGAGAGAGTGCCTGTCAAATAGTTAAACACCATATAAATTTCAAGGCAGACATGATGTTAGTTATATAAACAACAACTTGTTTTGTCTTTTTCATCTGGATTTCTTTGCTTTGTTAGGTTGATCTGGTCCAAGCAATAATTAACCTAGATCTTGAAAAGAAAATTGGACTTGGAATAAGAATCCTGAAATATGAGTGCAGATGCATTGCCAAGTCTTTAGTGGTCAGAAATACTTGACAGCTGGGTGGTTCCAAGACACTGATGCCCTCTTCTTGGACATTGCCAGAAACGGGTTGTCTTAGATCCCTCCTTTACTACCCCTCGCCCATCTTTGTGCGGAATAAGAGAAAAGACATATTAAGATATTTTATTTCGGAATTCTACATGTATCTATGTCTAGATATCAAATAGCCTTATAAAAATAGCATTCATCTTTTAGTATTTTATGTATTTTTGAAAGAGAGGTGGATAGATAGACTTTGAACCTTGAGCGTATCCTATATGTATGCAGATGTTAACATCTTTCTTACCAATAAGAAAACACAGATACACGTTAACAAAATAACTTCTCTAGCATCACAAATGAGCTGTTTGTTGAGTAAGGATGAAGGGAGATTAGAATGGAAAGACAGAAGTATTTCTTATTCCACGTAGTACTACAGTTCTATGATGTTGCTTTATTTCCACACACTTCTGTTGCAGCGGTGCCATCTACCTGCCTTCTCCAAGGGCGACTTACCAGTAGCTCCAACATTACCTCCTCAGAGAAACATTCTGTCATGTAGGTAGGTGGCCCTCCTACATACTCTCCTAATGAAGCATTGATCATGGTCTGTTGTTTGTTGGATTTCTTCTGCTCCCCCAACCAGACTGTTGAAGGTCTTGATCATTCACAGACTGAAATGTCTAGTGGATAAACGAATGAACTTTTTATTTTATGAGTATAATGCAGAGCTAGCTGATTCTCAAGACCTACTAGAGTTTTTACTAAATCATATTGGGTTGGCTTTTCTTAGAGCTCAGATTCTGCATTCTTTTCCCAACATCTTGGCATCTTCTTCCCAAATTTCTACATACTCATTATTGTCTCTGATGAAAATCTTAACATGGACAAGAGGTACTTTAAAGAAGATTTAGTCTGAGTGTCTGTATTTTACCTTCACTCTTGTTATTTAGACTGATTATCAATTTATGATTCAATAGGATTTTTATTCCTGAAGTTCAACCCCCAACTTTGATTTTTACACCAAAATCCTCATCTCAGTATCTGTGTGCTAGAATCTTGGTCTTGGTATGCCAGTATCCTCTCACTGTACCTCTCTGATAAACTTCTTTTCCAGCTTCTGAGCTTTTTTCTTGTAGTATCCTAGAATCCTTCAAGGTATGTCTCCACTTCGAAAAAATAATTTTTCTCAATTACTCAAACCTGGTGGTCATGGGACTTGCCTCCTAAAAAAAAGATTTTCCTTAATGCTGATAGCTTTCCTTCCTGTATGTATTTTACATAATTTTTTTCTGGCAACCTGTGTGTATTTTAAAATATAATCTATACATGGATTTTCTGTCACCAATTTTTACTTGCTTGTTCACCT
Organism: Mustela nigripes; assembly: GCF_022355385.1. Taxonomy (NCBI): domain Eukaryota; kingdom Metazoa; phylum Chordata; class Mammalia; order Carnivora; family Mustelidae; genus Mustela; species Mustela nigripes. Next base: position 61,307,440 of record NC_081560.1, on the reverse strand, counting down.
ATGCTTTCTAATGGGTATTGAACTTCTAGAATCTTTCCTGTGACATTGCTCATGTTAACTTCTTGCTTGGACTATCTTTGGTCAGTGGATGCAAATAAGTAAACTGATTTTAAATGTCAAAACACAAACTTCACCTTCCCAGGAATATTCCACAACTCAACTGCTGACTCTTCACTTTATCCTTTATTCTCATGAACCTCATTATTTTACCTAGATGCTTCAGACTACTTGTTCCACATTCCCGGCACACCCCCTCCCCCAACAACCATAATATGTTCATATACACCTATACATCCAGAAGAACAGCAACCCCTGTATGACAACAAGAAATAACATGAAAATGAAGGGGAAGTTTTTTTATCCATTTCCTTCATTTATAGGTAAATGTGAGATCACCAGTGTCTCACCAAACATCAGAATTGATAAGACTTGCCTGGATGATTTAGGTCAATTGCATGTGAATGTATCTTTTCTAATTACTCAAATAGGCTAACTGTTAGATGAAAGTATGATCAGAAAATAATATGATAGCTTGGCTTACCGGATTCAAAGAAATCATATTGTTTGTACGGCATTAAAATAAAATTAACCTATAAAAAATTTAGTATTCATATATGTTCTGTACCTACATTGATGAAACAAGTGATTTAATATATAATTTACCAATCACAAAATGTTTAAATATATATGTAAATACCCCCATTGAGTGACTGGAGAAAAAGAAAATGTTAATTTGTGATTAATTTCAATTTACATGTCAGTTAAATTTTTTTTTCCTGTGTGGAATGCAACTTTATTTTAATTTTTAAAAAATTCAATTAGCCGATATAGTTCATCTTTAATTTTTGATGTAATATCCAATGATTCATTAGTTGCATATAATACCCAGTGTTCATCACATCATGTGCACTCCTTAGACATTTTTTAAAAAATTTGTTAAGCATTCTCTCTCTTTTACCTTTTTACCTAAAGCTAACTTTTTTCCCCCCTGGGAAGTTCAGAATTCTGACATATAAATTGCAGGTTCATTCTGTAGAATTATTATAATTTAAGTTTGCCTCCCAAGGGCCGAGTGACTAGTTTTTTGCTAGGATAAATCATGAGGTGATGCAGAAAAAATCACTGTGATTTTTTTGGGGGTGATCCAATTAAATGACAGCAGCAGAAAGAAATTCCTTCCATATCATGGACTTTAACTGACCTTTGTTGTGATCCTCGTTCACAAGAATATTTTCCCTTACTAAGTGAAATAGGATAGAAGTAAACATACGATTATGCAAAATGATAGGTCTGCTTTCTCTCTGGATTAGCGGCAAGAGCCAGCTGGTATTTACTGACTTGTCTCCTTAATGGGTGGATGAAATCAAAAGCTGCATGAATAATATAAAGCAAAAATGAAGTCTGTTTACTCCCACTGTGGTTCTCGCATTTAGCTTTGAAATTCTATTAGACAACCAGTACCTTTGGGAAAGCTGAAGCTCACAAGCAGTGAGCTCTAACAGAAGCAATTTTGTAGGTCTCCCCTAAATAATGTCCTGTGCCTGTAAGAGTCTCCACTCATTTTCATAGTGTTAAAGTTATTTCAAATTTATGATCGCTTAACAGTCTTTGCAGTTTCTTCCACAGTACAGATGTTTAAAGTATTAACCGAGTTCAACATGTTGGTGAAGTCTTACACGCAATTTCTTTTTGACAAAATAATCATTTGTTCCTGAATATGATAAACATTCAATAAATATCTATAAATTCCCCCTTTCACCTTTTTAAAATTTTGCATCAACTTTTGACTTTAGCTGAAATTTATTTGGTTTGTTATTCAAGATCTATTTCTAAAATTTCTTCTCAAATTCTATTTAAAGACTCCAAGTTTCTATTTATTTTTAAAAGAAATCTTCCTAACCCCCTTGTTTTGCAAACATAGACGATCTAATTAGGATTTGCATTTTAAAAAATTACACATGACGTGCGTGTAAAGTAACAATATACGGTAAGCGTGTAGATTTGAAGGGACCTGTGAAGTCTCCAGTATTTTTGATCTCTCTACCCTACCAAGTAAATAATCCTATTACTTGATAATTTTGTTGGTATTTTTCAGTTTTATAGTTACTGAAATGTACATAGACTAGTAACATGTATATTCTTCTGCCAGTTCTTAAAAACATTATAAAGACTGGGACGCCTGAGTGGCTCAGTCTTAAGCGTCTTCCTCTGGCTGGGGTAATGATCCCAGGATCCTGGGATCCAGTCCCATACTGGGCTCCTTGCTCAGCAGACAGAACAATAGGCTGCCTATTCCTCTGCCTGCTGCTCCCCTACTTGTGCTCTTTCTTGCTCTCTCTCTCTCTGTGTCATATGAAAAACTTTAGTTCATTCATTTTCACTAACCCAGAAAATTGTATTGTGTGGACGTTACCAAAATATGCTTACCAATTTGCCTATCTAGGGACATTCCCTTTGTTTTTAGGATTTGCATTTATATAATGCTGCTATATAAGCATGGGGTCTTGAATAAGATTTTTAGGCATATATGGAGCTCTATCCTGGCTTTTCCTTTGTTCAGATATCCACAGTATATTCATATTGAACATCAGGAGGCATTTTGAAAACAATTAAAATAATTTAAGTTATTATAAACTATATAATCATTATCTTAAATTGTATACAAAATGCTAACTGAAGGAGTATTGTATCTGGCTCACAAATATGAAGGGACTTAAGGTGTTGTGAGAAAATACTCTGTAGATAGAATTTTAAAACTATAAAATATTGAATGGAAAATGTGAAGCAATTTTATGTCTTTTTAAATGATTTTTAACAATAAACTTAGAGTACTAATTAAAAGTACGGACTGATAACCTGTTTCTATTCCTTTTTGTTGTTCTTAGAGACTATAAATAGCTTTGGATCCACCTTTCTGAAACTAGGTCATTCGTAATGAGAAATAAGTCTTTAAAAGCTTTTTCCTCTTTGGAATGCCATGGTACTTTTAATGGCATCTTCTGGGACAGTGTGATTTTTTCATGGTTAAGTAGTAAATCTGTGATATATTTGGGACTAATGTCTTCATTCCTTGGAGTAGGTTTTATTTTATTTTATTTTGAAAATTTATTTGAGAGAGAGAGAGAGAAGGAGAGAGAAAGCGTTTGCACAAGCATGGAGGGGAGGGGCGCAAGGAGAGGGAGGAAGAAACTTAAGCTGACTGTGCTGAGTGTGGAGCCTGAGGCAGGGATCTGTCTTTAGACCCTGAGATCACATCCTGAGCTAAAACCAAGAAACAGATACTTACTCGACTGTGCCACCCAGGCATCCCTACTTACTATTTTTTTTTTTAAATTTAAATTTTAGTTAACATACAGTGTACAATATTGGTTTCTGGAGTAGAATTCAGTGATTCATCACCTAATAGAAAACCCAATGTTCACCACAACCAGGTATCCTCTTTAATACCCATCATCTCTTTAGCCTATCCCCCATCCACCTCCCTTCATCAACCCTCAGTTTGTTTTCCATAGTTATGAGTCTCTTTTGGTTTGTTTCCCTCTCTCCTTTTTTTCTTTTTCCCTTGCCCATATGTTCATTGGTTTTCTTTCTTAAATTCCACATATGAGTGAGATTGTAGGGTATTTATCTTTCTCTGACTTACTTCACTTAGGATAATACAGTCTAGCTCCAACCACATCAGGGCAAATGGCAAGATTTCATTATTTTTGATGGCCAAGTAATATTCTACCACAGACACACACACGCACACATGTGTGTGCACATGTGCACCCCCCCACATCTTCTTTATCAATTTATCAGTTGATGGAAAATTGGGCTGTCTCCATAGTTTGGCTATTGTTGATAATGCTGCTATAAACATTGGGGTGAATATTCCCCTTTGAATCTGCATTTTTTTATTCCTTGGAGGAGATTTTAAATAGTAGACTAGTATTGCAATGTGAAAGAAAATGCAGGTTGAGCATATTAGTTGCATACCCAATAAAGATAAAATGTAGGTTAAAATAAAATATATCAAATCTTTGAACAATTTGCATATAAAAAATATATATGCAACACAATCTATAGGTTAGGCGGATGGATTTTAGCCAATCACACCTGACTCCTGATTCTGCATAAAGACTGTGTGAAACTGGACAAATAACTAAATCTCTGTATTGTATTGTTTCACAAAGAAAGGGAAATAAAGGTAGCACCCACTTCATATAGTTGTTCTGCGATTAAGTGAGATTATATACCAAAATGCTCTCTGCAGTACATGACATAAGTACTAAATCAATGTTAGTTCTTATTAAGAACAATTCTGTCATTATGTCATTCCTTGGGGAAGTACAGTGAAGACAAAACACTCTTATATTAATAGATCAGTGAAAATCCACTCCACTTAGAAAAACTCTGACAAGAACTTCCAGGAGCCATAAGATCAAATAGCCTTTTCCTGAATAATACATCTAGATGCTTATCTTATTTAATTTTACTTTTTTTAAAAAATATTTTATTTATTTGACAGAGAGACAATGTAAGAGAGCTCGAGCAGGGGGAGCAGCAGAGGGAGAGGTAGAAGCAGATTCCTGGCTGAGCAGGTAGCCTGATGTGGGGCTTGTTCCCAGGACCCTGGCATCGTGACCTGAACTAGCAGATGCTTAGTAGCTGAACCACCCAGGTGCTCCTAGATGCTTATTTTACAGAGAGAAACTTAAGATTGGGGGAAAACTGCTTGCAAGGAGTTACTATTTGTAGCAGAGTACTGGCAAATAAGTGGAAAGAGCTATAAGTAAATCCATTTCACTGGATAGAATATTTTGCAGCCATTACAGTAATAATTGTGATGATTATGGTAAGACATAAAAATGTTCACAGCAGAAATGGAAAAAAAATCCGGTAAGAAACTTGTGTGTATGTATATTATGATGAGGACTATGTAAAGATGGACTAGAAGAGAACATAGCGTCCTGTTGACCCGGTGACTATGAATAAGAATTGATGGGGATTCATGGGGTGCAGCCTACTAACTTAACACCAGGTGTTCTTGGCATCTAAGGTGATTGATTAAGGAGTAGCATGTGAAAATTTCCCAAGAGCTTGCTTTACTCCCCATTAACTCAATTCTGTCTCCTCCCATTGCGAGCTAGCTCAGTCAACTCTCTTGGTGTCTTCATCTACATGTCTCATCAAGAACGTGGCAGTAACAAATTGACTGAATAAAATACTCAGGAAAAAAAAAAGTTAAGCAAGTGCTGTCAGTGTACTAGTGTTCTTTCTGAGCAGGGTAGCTTCATTATTGTGTGCTGACAACAAAGACATTCTGTCTCATCTATAAATTGTGCAGCCACCAGACAAACTTGTTTTTATATAACAGGATTAATGGTAGGACTACAAGCACAAACCTAGTTTGCTGGCCCAAACAAGTTAGGAGTCTGCAAAGGTGCAAGGACATGAGAATGATGGGTAGAACCAGCAGTTAAATGACAGATGGTATTACTCACGTTGTTAGTCTTCAGGCCCCAAAACTCTAATCTTCATCTTTGCCATATAAGATAAGGCTTTATAAGGAATACTATCTGTGAGAAGCATTTTTCTTCAGCAAGCCTGTGTGGGCTTGCTTTATAGCACCCTTGATCTCAGACTCTCCTATCCGAAAAGTACAGGTCACTGCTGTGAATCATGCACTGGGGCACTGCTTAGCTGATAAAGACATTTTTTTAATTCACAAAATGGGGCTGTACGTTTTAATAATGATAGATTCTGTGATTTTACAAAGGGCAACCGTTGATGGAATGGCAGGAAGTCAATGGTTTTTAACATAAATCATAATTCTGTCCTCAAGTAGGATATGAACATATATTAAAGGTAGAGATGTGATTGGCCGGCCCATTTGACTTCACTTAAAGGAAACTGAATGTTCATCATTGTAGTCAAACATCTGTTATTAGTATGAAATAGTTCCTATAATTTCTAAGATGGTCCACTGAATGATACAAGATACTAGAGAAATTTTTCTTGCACTGTAAATTTTTAGTTTCATAGTTGAACAGTGAATAAGTGGCTTTATGCAAGATGGTTTTAAGTCATGTTAAACCAAGACACCCTTTCTTTCCATATTGGCTATATATTAAATAATACAACTTTAGGGGCTCCTGGAGGGTTCCCTCAGTTAAGTGTCAGCCTTCAGCTCAGATTGTGATCCAAGGGTCCTAGGATGGAGCCCCGCCTTTGGCTCCCTGCTCAGCAGGGAATATGCTTCTTCCTTTCCCTCTACAGGGCCCTCCTCTCCCCCCACTAATGCACGCGCATGCTCCTACACGTATGCGCACGCTCCTACATGTGCATGCTCTCTCAACGCTTTGTAAAAAAAAATAATAATAACATAACTTTGGAACTATGAAACTTTTAGAACTTTGAAAGCATTTAATTTAATAATTTGGACTAGTCATTGTCACCTATATTCTTGTTGAAAACAAAGATTTCTCTGGACGGCGAGAGGTCTCCTCCTTCTGTACATTGGCATTTCTTGCTGTAGCATCGTGTCTCCCTGTGCCCTGATGAACCTTGAGGCCTCGGAAATAGATGACAGAGTCAGATGCTGCTTTGCAAAAGCAGTGCCACCAAGTGTGTATGCGCCTGGCAGAGCTCAGATGATAGTTCTGAAGAAATCATTTAAAGAGATCCTCAAATCCATCATACCAAGTTCCAAAGCCGTGGTAAATTTGTCCTCCCCCGCAGCCTCCTCTCTGTTCCAGGCTTGCTTTAAAGAGATTGATGGAGCAGGAAGTAAGTGAAAATAATTGATTGACCAGTTTCTCTTTCATTTCGTCCATTTGGCATTTGTATTTAAAAAATAAAAATAATTGGAAATCATCAAATCATTATTTTCATCCAGGAAATTTCATACAAGAAATCTGTTAAAATACATGGTCAAAACAAGTGAGAAGATTGTCAGATTTATTTACTTGACTCTCACGAATGAAGACCTACCTTGAATTAGGTACTGGGCTAAGTCCTGATGGGTACAATAAAAAGAAGAGATGCTCTCTGTTTTCAGAAACTTACCAGCTACTATGACTTTATCAATTAGAATTCTACATTAAAGAAGATCTCCCCTAAAGAGTTTAATAAGTATTGTTAATACGGGTTCCCCCCACCCCCACCCCGGCTTTTGTTTTTCTCTCCTCAAACATACTTACGGCACTTATATTGATGAAAAAGGTGGCCTGAGTTTAAAAAGTGAGGCATGTAAACAAACAAAGCTTCAGTTTCAATTCCCAAGTGTATAAATCAGGCATCCAGTTTGGTCTGAAAGGTTGGTGGTAGATTCAGCGTTCCTGTTGTCAGATTATTTGGGATATGGCCTGGCTTAACAGGTCATGAAAATAAGCCCTTGGTTGACAAGGCAACAATTAAAGCCACTTTTTTGGGTGCATGTAACATGAAGAGTCATGTGTAAAATAAGAATGTGTGAATAACTCGAATGGTCTGAGTTACCCTAGTTAGTGCATGGGGATGACCGTCCGCATGCACAGATGTGGCATTCTCTGAATATTATGAGGGCACGTACCTTAAGAAAAATGTTACCCCATTACTAAAATTTGGCTCTTAGCCTCCAGATCACAACTGGCGGCTGCGGTTTCACCAAGTGCTCAGAGAGGCAAACTATATGAAGCATGTTACAAATTCGGCTATAATGTACCCATCAGCCCTAATCTTTTTAGTGATGTAAAATAAGAGTAGTACATAAAAATGCCAGAATTTTTTAAATTCATAACTAACCATATGTTCTCCTTCTCCAATGTTTCTTTTCCATACCTCTCCCAAAATAACTATCCTCCTGAATCCTATGTTCGTCATTTCTTTGACGTCCTTTATATATTTTTATTGCATTCATAGGTACCCCTAAAAAGGATGTATTTTTGATTTTAGGAGTTGCAAGCTTGATAAAAAGGGTTTATGCTGTATGTAATATTTTGGGCCTTTTTATCTTTATATATTATTTTTAAAGAGTTATCCATATTGTTGTATCTCACTATATTTCATTAATTTTGACTGCTGTATGTATTTGTATACATTTGATTGTGTGAATTTTACCATAGTTAATTCATCTACTTCCCTACTGATGGGACATTTCTTTAGAACGAGACAGTGTGTAAATGTTTTTCTCCAGAAATATTCCCAGCATCTGGAGGATTCTTTCAAAATTAACTCTTAAATTTTTTTCCATCTGCAAATCCTATCATGATTATTCCCAAGTTTTTGATACTTTAAAACATGTTGCTATGAATGTTCTTACATGTGTCTCTGGGAATGTACATTTAAGAGCCTTCCCTAAACATATATATTTAAGTGTAGACTTGTTAGGTCATAGGAAATTCATTATTTTCTAGAGTGGTATTATCATTTTACATTTTTATCAGCTATTGTAGATTCACATGTTTACTAATACTTGATGGGTATCAACCTTTTTAATTTTTGCCAATCATTACACATAAAATTGTGTCCTTTTGTTGTTTTGATTGACATTTACTGGATCACTTTTTAATATCTCTTCATAGTTTATTGATATATGTGGTTCCCTTTCTGTAAAATTCCCATGTATATCTTTTTTATTTTAATGTGGAAAACACTGTTGGATGCTTGACCAATATTTTTTTCCCTGAGTGTGACCCTGACCCAAGGCTCATTCCCACAACCATGAGATCTTGACTTGAGCTGAAACGAAGAGTTGGAAGCTTAACTAAGTGAGCCACCAAGGCACCCCACTCTTTTCCTTTTTATGAGAGCCTAACTTCTCTTTCTCATTTCCTTTTTTCTTTTCTTTCTTTTCTTTCTCTCTCTCTCTCTCCCTCTTCTGTCTCTTTCTTTCCTTCTTTCTTCCTTCTGTCCTTCCTCCCTTTCTATTTCTTTCTTTCTCTCTTTTTTTTCTCCTTCTCCTCCCTTTCCCTTCCCTTTCCAGTGAGGATTGTAATACGACCAGCTAAAAAATGCTTTTTCTTCAGATTCCTTTCTAGCAAGGGATAAACACATGACCCATCTAATTGTAGTTCTTAAGATTCTCACTTAATAAAACTCCTCAGTGATAACAATTTCATATAGTTGTGTTTATTTTCATGTTTGGCTCATGCAATTTGTAGTGGACAAAATTATTGTTTAGAACTTATAGTATTTGAATATACTGTACTTTCCAACTCTCAGATATATCCAAAGATAGAAGGCACATATCTAAAGATAGAAGGAACAATTCTGCTAAGTAGTGAGCTCTCCATCACTGGACACACTCAGCGTCGTGGCCCTGTATTCTCTGCCTCACTTTCCCTCAGAGCTCCTGATTTATCATTTAGGATTCATGTAATTCTTGAAAAGCTCATTTCAACCCTGGCTCTTAAAGTGGAACACATGATTAAGGGCAACTCAAACAGCTGTTTTGACCTATGTGACAGTTAATGGTAATTGGCTGTTGATTGAACAGGTGACTTAAGGCAGCTTGTCCTAGTGAGTCTAGGACTTTGCTTTGATTAACAGCCAAAATTCCTCAATGTAAAGTTGGTATCCTGATGCTCTGGAGACTGGAGGCTCTTTGCTAATCATGAGAAGAATTACCTTTGGGAGGATTCAACACCGTAGAGTGCCTTATAGAGACATAGAAGGTGGAATGATGGTGGTCTTATTTTGACACTGAATTAATATTTCCTTAAAATCCAATTTACTTGTAAACTTCAGTTATATGAACCAACAGCATATCTTCATTATTTAAACTAATTAGTTGAGTTTCTGTTACTTGAAACACAAAAGCATTCTAATATTTTTTTTTTTATTTGACAGAGAGAGATCACAAGTAGACAGAGAGACAGGCAGAGAGAGAGAGAGAGAGAGAGAGAGAGAAGCAGGCTCCCCGCTGAGCAGAGAGTGCGATGCGGGACTCAATCCCAGGACCCTGAGATCATGACCCGAGCTGAAGGCAGCAGCTTAACCCACTGAGCCACCGAGGCGCCCCATTCTAATGGATACATTCAAACATATGCTGGGTAATACCGTGAAAGAGGTGTGAGAAGAGGGATTTGGATTATAAACTGGTAGTTGAACTGAATGGTCTTGAAGAATCTTTCAATTCTGGAATTCTAATAGGGAATGAACCTAGGTTTCTGTACTTCATCACCTCCATGAGAGTCTAGAAATGTTGACCAGATTTCCTTTAACTGTCTGTATGTCATACAGAGTATAAGTTTTAGTAACTAAATTAAGACTGTGTGCTTCCCATCTGTTCATTTTTTTATTTTATTATTTTTTGGTTAACATATAATGTATTTGTTTCAGGGATACAGGTCTGTGATTCATCAGTCTTACATAATTCACAGCACTCAACATAGCACATACACTCTCCAGTGTCCATCATCCGGCCATCCCCTCCCACCCACCCCCCGCCTATCCAGCAACCCTGTTTTTTTGCTGAGATTAAGAGTCTCTTATGGTTTGCCTCCCTCTCTGGTTTTGTCTTGTTTCAGTTTTCTATCCCTCCACCTCTGATCCTCTTTCTTGTTTCTCAAATTTCTCCTATCAGGGAGATCATATGATAATTGTCTTACTCTGATTGACTTATTTCGCTTAGCACAATACCCTCTAGTTCCATCCATGTGGTTGCAAATGACAAGACTTCATTTCTTTTGTTAGCTGTATAGTATTCCACTGTATGTATGTATGTATGTGTGTGTGTGTGTGTGTGTATACATACACACACCACATCTTCCCACGTCTTCTTTATCCATTCATTTGTTGATGGACATCTAGGTTCTTTCCATAAGTTTGGCTGTTGTGGATATTGCTTCTAAACATTTGGGTACACGTGCCCCTTCAGATCCCTACATTTGTATCTTTGGGTTAAATACCCAGTAATGTGATTGCTGGGTCATAGGGTAGCTCTATTTTCAACTTTTTGAGGAACCTCCACACTGTTTTCCAGAATGGCCCAGCTTGCATTCCCACCAACAATGTAGGAGGGTTCCCCTTTCTCTGCATCCTTGCCAACATCTTTGTTGTTTCCTGATTTGTTAATTTTAACCATTCTGACTGATGATCACTAAAATGTTCCCCTTGATCTAAAATGGCTTTCAATGCTAATTAGGACACTTTGTGGGGTGGGAGGGTGGTGCAGAGGGAGAGTGAGAATCCCAAGCAGATTCCTTTACCAGCGTGGAGTCCAATGCAGGCCTCCATCTCAAAACCATGAAATCATGACCTGAGTCAAAATGAAGACTTGAATGTTTGACTGACTGAGCCACCCAGGTGCTCCTAGGATACTTATTTTTACTTCTAACTAGAATACTTAATTCTGGGTAAAATTTATTTTTAATAGGTCAGTATTTGGAAGAAAACAATAAGGTATGAAAGAGACCCAATATAAGATTTTGGCCACATAGGGTTTAGGCACGTCATCTTCACCTTTGTTATGCTGTTCCTTTTTATCCATTAAAAAAAAAAAAATAAAGAAGACCTACATTTATTGTCTTAGAGATCCTTAACTACTAACTATCTCTGATAGACAGGAACACATTTTTCTGGGATAGAATTTTAGGCTGAAGCTTAATATAACCCAGTTATCTTGGAATAAGATTCAACATTGAAATTGATAAAAATTTGGGAAGTCTGGATGCATCTGGGAACTCTGCAGAACAGAGTGATGGTAGACCTATATTAAGACAACCTCTAGCATGGACAGATGTCACATCCCTATGGTATCACTAACAACAGTGACTACTTTCTTAACAAGAACAACAAAAATGAGGGAAAGCATGGACATAAAACCAGGGTAGGCAAGACAATGGTGCTTTCTCACGCTGTTGCCATCCAATAAAAGTTTGGATCATCCCTGGCATAGAAAAGGGAAAGGCTAATTCTAAGGAGGTCACCACCTGAGCTTATTGGGATTATTTCCAGAACAGGATGCCTTTGTTACAAAGAACTTCTGTTGTCTTCTTCCTGGAGGATGTGTTTCAGAGCCTCACAGTTTTGGCAAATACGCCTCCATTCCCTTTGTCATCTGTTCTCTTCTTCTCCGAAGAACACCCCCCCACTTTTCCCCTTAAATACAAACACTTTCTTCAATCTTATGGAGGAGAGGGATTTTGCTCAGAGCATACCCACTATTTACATGTATTTCAGTAACTGACCCAGTCCCCCATAAAGATTTTTAAACATCTCTAAAAATTTGAGTCAAATACAATATGTCTTCTGGTTTTCATGCTTGACCAGTATAAGCTGTGAGCCCTAAGGGCTGAATATGGAGAGGTGAATGAATAAGCTTCTGAGCCTCATAGATGTGAGGCCTCAATTCTGAGAGGTACTTTCATTGTTCTCAACAGTGCAAATTATTCTCTTGTAGCGACAATGCAAGAAAATATTTTAGATAATTTCTCAACAGTTCCTTTTATTTTGCGCTGCATTTACATTGTGTAAATTGTTTAAATACCTTAATAGGGTGTGCTGTTTTCATTATTTTATACATATATGGAAAGAACAAAATGGGAGCATCTTTTAAGTTAAAATTTAGTCTTTAGGAAAAGACACAGTCCCTTCTGTAGGAAGTACCCTGGAAGATTTAATCTGAGGAAATTGCTCGTGTCAGCAGCTGTCACAAAACATGTGGCCCGTTTTGGAATCTGGAACAGCTGCCGTGCTGAAATACTATTTGTTTTTCGTGGAGAAATAAGTATATCAGTGGCACTTGTTTTCTTTGAAGTGCTTCAGCCTTTTTATTTCTAATTTCGGATGTCAGTAGCCTGTTTGGAATGACTAAAAAATGCAGAGAATATTCCACTGAGCTCTTAATATCTGGGGTATTCCCTGGTATTCCTGCAAGAATGTTGTAAGTGTAGCTGGGTGGGGACCATCCATTCATTCTGGCAGATGCCATAAATTCGCCAGGAAAACATCCTCCAGGCTACTGTGAAAGCTACAGAGGCTTTCTTACAAAGTGATTTATGGACAGTTTCCTAGAAGGAACATTGTCTCTTCACTCCATCTGTGACACCTTAGGAACTTTCCCCCAAGCTACACCTTAAATAACACGTGTTCAGCTTCCCCGGTCTCCAGATCTGCAGTCCTTCCCTCCCATGACCCCAGTAGCTTAGGAATCTCCATTGCTAGAGAGAATTTCCCTAAGGAAAAGTAGCCAACTAGGCAAGGGGTGTTTTCTCGCATGAACAGGCGCCTACACTCTTCAGGGCCTCTGTTCTTAGTTGGTTTTTATACCACAGGTTCACTTTAATACCTGTGTCTGCTAGAAATGTTGACTATATAAACTTTCTATATCTGGATACCCCAGGTATTTTCTGGATTAAAAAATAACCCAGGGCAATCAGATGCCGTGGGATGGAGATTGGGGGATAACCTGGCTTTCAATTCATTTGGTGTCCAAGCGCAGAGCAGAGTGGCCTGAAGTGGGCTGTACCTTAGCAGGTGGAGAAAAGGAGGAGGGTAGGCTTGCGCAGGCCATTGTATCAGGATTTTAGTGACCTTGGCATGTTCCCGATGCTTCTAACATTTTCACCAAACTATAAAATGGGGACAGGAATGGTGTCTTCTTCAGAGGAGTGTTGTGAGAGTACAGGGAAACTATGCATATGAAGTGCTCAGCACAATGTCGACCATTAATAAAATTACCTCAGTTCAGTGAAAAATCTTCTTCAAATCTTAGAATCCTCATCCTTATAAGTAAATGTCACAAGGTTGCAAGCTAAAAAGTGACAACATTAACAGGTCCCTATTTAAAAAGAAAACCTTTGGGGGAAAAAATGTGGAGGAAACTCCAATGTATGTGCCTTCATATGCGATCTATGATTTCTGTTTGATAAGTAAATATTTAAGAAGTAGTGATCCTTGCAAAACACCTTGTAAAATCTGTAATCATATGTAAAAAGTCAGTGTCGTTTTTATTCTCTCATTAACCATTGCTTTTCCTACTAAGTCCGTGGAAAGGACAGGAAGTGGGCATGGAGTAAGGAGATGAGGGACAACACACAGGCTGAATCCGAGAGAGGAGGGTCTCAAAAAAATTAGCAAGTATTTAATATTAACGCGCCATGAAGTAACACAAGAGTAACAGTGATTGCATTGTCAGGAATGTGTTTGTTCATACAACACTGTGGGACAGCCTTGGTGAAAAGGGAACTTTGAAATACTAACATAGTATTGAGGTGAGGTGAGAAAAAAGGAGGAAACTGAATTCTGAGAAAATTTTTTTTCTTAACTTTGATTATTTGAGAAAAATAGTTATCCTTTCTTTCAACAAGTATTTTTTTTTAAAGATTTTATTTATTTATTTGACAGACAGAGATTACAAGTAAGCAGAGAGGCAGGCAGAGAGAGAGGAGGAAGCAGGCTCCCTGCTGAGCAGAGAGCCCGATGCGGGGCTCGATCCCAGGACGCTGGGATCATGACCTGAGCCGAAGGCAGAGGCTTTAACCCACTGAGCCACCCAGGCACCCCTCAACAAGTATTTTTGATCACCTCCAATAGGCTAATGCCACAGAGGCAGACTGAGATGGCAGTGTGATGACAGAGTTGTTGCGTTTTGGGTGGTGGTGCAGAAAAATAAGGGAAGAAGGATGCCTAGGAAGTGGCTGGTGCACATGTTCATAGGAGTTATCCCCCTGCCCCCCCAACCCCCGCCCCTCAGAATTCAAAACTAACTTTGGAGTGTCAGGATCCCTAAAGATACCCTCCCATCTCCATGCAAGAGCACTGGCAGTTTTCACACTTTGGCTGAACGGGGCACACGTTTCTCAGCCCATCAGTGAATCTGCTGTTGTAAATTTTAGTGCATCATTTCTGGCAGCCGTTATGCACTGAAGACTCTTCCAGACAGTCAGACTTTGAGGAGAAATAGAGCAGAAGATTGACACACCTGTCTAATCTCAAGAAGCCCAGATGCCTGGTGGGAGGGCAAAGAATGTAGATGACCAGTGCGAGTGTGGTAAGGGCCACTGTCGCAGCACTGGCTGGAGTGAGGATGCCTAGATGAGGACAAGAGGAACTCTGCCTGTCCCTAGAGTTTGCGGCAAAGCTTCCTTGGTAAAGTACAGTCAAACTCCTTTCTCTCCAGGACTGAATTTCACACAGTTTGAGCTGAGAGTTTAGCTCTGGTTCAGAATGTGTGTGTGTGTGTGTGTGTGTGTGTGTGTGTGTGTGTGTATATGTATCTCTCTCTGTCAAATAAATAAAATCTTTAAAAAAAAAAATAGGTAGAAAGAAGACTGAGGTCATGTACCAGGGCCCAGACTTTATTTTTATTTATTTACTTTTCAATCTCTTAATTTTTTAAAAAATTGTTAAGAACACTTAATAAGGGATTTATTCTCTTAACAGATTTTTTTTTTTAAGTAATTTCTGTATCCAGTGTGGGACTTGAACTTACAACCCTGAGATCAAGAGTTATATGCTTTAACAACGGAGCCAGCCAGGTGACTCTTAACAGATTTTTTAAGTCTACAACATGGTATGGCTATTTATAGGCTATTATACAACAAGTCTCTAGGATTTACTCATCCGGCACAACTGAAATTTCGTACAAGTTGGTTAGCAACTCCCTAAATCCCCTTCCATTCCAGCCCTAGGAAACCACCATACTTTACTTCTGTGAATACTCTGTTTTGGTAGAAAACTTTGACCAAAGTTGATACAACTCATTTTCTTATTTGCTTCTGTGATCCATTTTAAGGGCATCTTGGGTGGCTCAGTTGGTTAAGTGTTTGACTCCGTTTTGGCTTAGGTGATCTCAGAGGTGTGAGATCGAGCACTGTGTTGGGCTCCACACTCAGCAGGGAGTCTGCTTGAAATTTACTCTCCCCCCCACTCTGGTCCTTTATTTCCAACTTAACCCCATGCTCTGTGTTTCTCTTTCTCTCTCTCTCAAATACATAATATTTATGAGCTCTTTTAGATACCTCAACCAAGTTGAATCATGTGGTATTTGTTCTTCTGTGATGTACTTCACTTAGTGTTATATTCTCCAGGATCATGCGTGTTGTCTGATGTAGCAGGATTGTCTTTAAAGGCTGAATAACAGTCCATTTATTTATATACCATATCTGCTTAATCCACTCATCTGTCAATGGATATTTAGACTGTAGACACAACTTGGCTATTGGAAATAGTGCTGCATTGAACATGGGAGTGATGATTTTTTTTCAAGATCATGATTTCATTTCTTCTGGATAAATACCCAGAAGTGGACTTGTTGTTTGTTTTTGAGGAACCTTCATACTGTTTCCTACAACAGCTGCACAACTTAGTATTCCCACTAAGAGTGTGCAAGTCCTCCAATTTGTGCAAATCCTCAGCAACACTTACTGTCCTGCTTTTCTGATCATGGCCACTCTAACAAATGTGAGGTGATAGCTCATTGTGGTTTTGATTTTCATTTCCCTGGTGTTGAGTGATATTGACTGTCTGGCATGTACTTGTTGGCTATTTGTATATTGTTCTTGGAGAAATGTCTATTAAAGTCTGCAGTCCATTTTTAAGACGGGCTGCAGACTTTAACTTGTGTTTTCTGCTACTGAATTGTATGTATGTACGTGTGTGTGTGTGTGTGTGTGTGTGTGTGTGTGTGTATATATATATATATATATATATATATATATGGTTCTTTATCAGAAATAAAGGTGGTAAATATTTTCTCCCCTTCTGCACTCTGCCATTTCACTGTTGATTTTTGTCTTAACCATGTAGAAGCTTTTTAGTTTAATGTAATCCTACTTTTCTAGTTCTGCTGTTATTACTTATGGCTGGAGGCCTGTCTTAGATTTTGAAAATCTTTTACCCAGTTGAGACCAAAGAACATACTTAAACAGGAAACAAAACAAAATCAATAAACATTCAACAACAGAAACCCATTGAGACTATTTGGTGAGAAAACCATTGCTTTTCCAAATAAAAAATACCTTCCAATCCCACAGAATTGGAGGGAAATATTTTGTTCAGAAAGATATGAAAAGCTTTACCATTCCCCAATGCTAGAACATTTCCTTAGGACCAACATCTTTTGAAACTACTTATTAAAGGGCAGAGCCTTTCTAATTGATGAAAAGATGTCTGGATTTTAAGTCCCATACACTACACTTTGCAGGGTAATAGGGAATTAGGCACTGTAATCAGGAAACAAAAGAATCACAACTCAGTGAGAGTAAAGCAGAAGTAATTCCTGGAGGAAGCATCTTTTTACATGTTTACTTCAGGAAAAATATCAAGAATCTATTGATAAAATTTTGACATGCTGGTAATATCTGTTAACAGCTAAAAGAGATTTCATGTAATTCTGTAGTGTTAGACATTCATCTTTAGAGAAAACTTGATTTCATCACAAACAGAATGAAGAAATTATGAGGACAGTCATTTCCACATTGCTTACTGTATTGTAACCTGCAAAGCCACAATTGGATAAGTAACTTAAAATTTTATTAAATAACTATAAACTATTTGAATGGCAAAATGTATTTAAAAATAGCAACATTCTCCAGACTTTATCACATTATGTCTTTTCTTTTTTTAAAGATTTTATTTATTTATTTGACAGACAGAGATCACCAGTAGGCAGAGAAGCAGGCAAAGAAAAAGAGAAGCAGGCCCCCACCAAGCAAAGAGCCTGATGTGGGGCTCGATCCTAGGACCCTGCGATCATGACCTGGGGTGAAGGCAGAGGCTTTAACCCACTGAACCCCCAGGTGCCCCATCTCACATTATGTCTTGATAGTAGCCTTTGCTTGCCCAAACTGAAAAAGCCACATAAAGTAAAAGGAAAATTGAAATGTATTATTGTCACAATGAGGTCACAATATATCCTAATTTTATATTCATTCACTACTAGGCAAAACAAACAAAAACAAAAAAGGCCAGAACACCTAGGCTAACAATGGCATATTTTATTTCTGCAGTCAGGAGAGGGTATTTTAAGAGTTCAGGTTTTCAAAATTTTGGGTTTTGAAATTCTATCAAATTATGTTCCTTACTTGAGATTTTTGAAACATATGTCTGAAAACAAAACATGGGCATTTTACCTTTTCAGATCAGACTTGCAAAACATAGTGTTCATAAAATTTCCTAATATGTGGGCAAAAGGCAGAGCAAAATTGTCACTGGTTTTAGGTACAAGTAATAAAAGAAAATGCCTAAAGACTTAGCTGAAGTAAATCCCCATGAGAGCCCAGAGAAGAAAGATTTGTTTATCATCTCTTCACCTGTACTGCTATCAACCTGTGATCTGCCTGAGACAGGTAATCCTTCTCACCCTCCGTAAACGGAGGGTCTGCTGGCTTAAGAAGAGCTTGTTCCCAGAGTTTCCGCTTAAACCAAGTTAGACCACATCATTTAATACTTAAGAAGCCAGTGAGTTGGCCAGCCTGACTTTTTTCCCCTTTTTTTGATAAATACAAGTTGTGTATGTGTAAGGTATACAACATGATTTGATACACATGTATACATTGTGAAATGATCACCACAATCAAGTTAATGAACAAAATGTATCACTTCAAAGTTATTGCATATGAATGTGTGAAGTGAGAACAATTAAGATCTTTTTTTTTTTTTAGCAAATTTTAAGTATACAATATAGTGTTAGCTATAGTTACCATGCCATACATCAGAACCCCAGAACTTACTTATCTTATAACTAGAAATTTGTCTCCTTTGATGAACACACACCCACCTCCCATCCCCCCGCCCCCCACTGACCCTAGGAGCGTTATTCTACCCTTCAATTCTGAGTTCAACTTTTTAAAATTCCACCTAGAAGTGAGATCACCCAGTATTTGTCTTTGTGTCTAATTTATTCCACTTAAAATAATGTGTCCAGTTCATCCACACTGTTAAAAATTGCAGGAATCCTTTCTTTCTTTTTTTTAATGCCATTCTGACATTTCTAACCTATCCCTTGCTTTGCTTTCTTAGTTAAAACATTTATGCCACGAATAATAAAAACTACAAATGTCAGATGATATACTCTACATATTGGAGGGGAGGAAAGGTGAAGGCAGAAAGGTTCTGTGGAGAGCTATTTTTGTACCTAATTTCCAGTGTGAGTGCTTTATAGATAAATGGCAAAGGGTAGGGGGACTGTGTATCCTAAAGCAGAGGCTGTATCAGAGCGATGATGAAAGCTCTGTTCTGGGTTCGCAGGCAGGCACTGGGTCAATGTTCGATAGAAATATGCCTGGGAACGGAGCTCGGGAGACATGGCAGAGATGGAGAGAGTGTAAAGTTGAAGTTGTGCATCTTATATGCTTTATGGATAAGTAAAATGATCACATACTGGATATGTAATTTTGAAAATTATTTTGATATTGATGATTAGTATTAGCTGTTAATATAATTGATAATATTATGTCACAGGTCTATCAGAAATACTTGATAGGAATTTTCTTAAGTCCCCCCAAAGTTCGGAACTTGTTACTCTTCTTGGCCTTCTTTTATAAATATGGTCTCCCCCCTAGTAAAGGGCTTCACACTTAGACTTGACTCTAATTTCAGGGTTTGTGCTCGAATCTCAATTCTGTCTCATCCCAATGCCTAGATAAATATCTGCATATAACTGGCACCTAGTCCATGTTTAATGGATGACTGACTGTGTACTACTTATAACCAAGGACAACCTAAAGTTGCGAATCATGTGTATAAAGAAGAAAAATAGTGGAGATCCAAAGGGTATAATAATCCTTCATTGAAAAAAAAAATTATAAGATGAATTAAGAAGTAAAAAAAAAAAAGGAGGGGGTGCCTGGGTGCTCAGTTGGTTAAGCATCTGCCTTTGGCTCAGGTCATGATCTTGGGGTCCTGAGATTAAGCCCCACATCAGGCTCCCTGCTCCGTAGGAAACCTGGTTCTCTTTCTCCCTCTGCTTGTGGCACCCCTGTTCGTGGGTGTGTGTGCTCTCTCTCTTTCTGTCAAATAAAAAAATCTTTAAAAAAGAAGTAAAAAAAAGTAACAACAACCACGAACCAAGTACAGTAAGAAAAAAAAAAAGATTTGAAATGATATGGTCTTCTGGGGGAGAGAGAGATCATAATTTTCGGAGTTTTTCTCTGGCCTAAGTGTTTTGAATTCCTAATAGATGGGGTAATAGGTCTACAACTCATTTCATGTTTCCAGGGGGTAAAGTGTTCTCATTTGAGGAACATGAAGATATTTGGAACCAATTTCTTTGTGTGCAAATGGCAGTTTCTTAACATGGTTCATGCATCTGCTCTGTGCACAGTCTCACAGTGCCTTCCACAGAGGGTTTAAAGTATGTATGTAAGACTGTGCTGGCTTAAAGAACTTTACCTGGAAGCTGGGAAGGCAGGATCGAAACACCATTAATTCTCCAACACCTGCCATGATCTCGTGCCCTAGTTTCACCTTTCCTTCCCTAGTTCCCCCATCTGCCTGTCCATGCTGGCATCTTGAAAGGATCTTTTGGACCTGGCTTTTTTTTTTGCACTTGCATTTGCTCTTCCCCTGCCTGGGTTACTCCTTTCAAGATGTCCCCATGGCTTGCTCTCTCAGTTCTGTCAGAATTCTGCTGAAATAATAGGTAATTAACAGGGACTCTGACTCTAAATTACCCATATTTACCTGTTCACTTTTCCTGCCTTTATTTTTCCCTGGGGCACCTTTTACTGACTCACACAGGCTTCTCCAGCTTCGACAAATGGTGCATTTTCTTATTGTTTACTAGCTGTCTCCACTCACTACATTGTGAGTTCTTTGAGAGGAAGAACAGATTTTGTTCGTGGATGTTCACAGGACACACGTGGACATGTGCCTTTTCCTCGAGTTTTTAGCGTCATAAATGCTCAAGGAGAGAGATTTTGTCTCAGGAGTATCTGTATCCAATGACAGAGTACACAACATACTGCATTTATCTGATATGTATTTATGGAAATCCAAGAGGACATGTAACTTGAGCAGGGCTTTCAAAGATAGATGGGATTTAGGTGAGTGACAAGTACAAGAGATGCCTTCTATCTTCTAAATCAGAAGTGGATGGAGAAAGGCTTTGTTTCCTTTGACATGGAGTCAGCGTATGCTAGCAAGAGTGGAGACTTTAGTTTAAGAAAAGAAAGAGAGTGATAGGGGTGGGGATGAATTCTAGAAGGTTTGTGTTGACAAGGATACAACATGTTAAATTTTTAAATAAGGCATATACTTTTGACCATGTGAGAAAATAAGAGTGGTATATTTGAAAAATGTATTTTACTCATTAAATTCATGCAGGAGAATTTTTCTTGAGTATGTACCTAGAGTCAGAGTAGCTGTGTTTTGGGGATGCCTTGTTACCCACTTCACTTGATTGGTGCAAGGAGAAATTAGGGTAGAGTGATCAGATATAAAATCTGTAGAAATAGGCTAGATGGGTGTGATAAGAATAGAAAAAAAAAAATGAGTGTGAGAAACAGTAGAGAGAACAGTGTTTTCCCATGCAGGAGTTTCAAAGGTGGTCATGGATAGAAATGTTCAAGTTTGGTTGGGCACATGGTTTTGTTGGGAAATCAAAGTTTAAGGTCGGGAGGAGAAAACCAAAATGAAATGTCAACTGGCTGGTGACAACGGTGCCAGAAAGTCAACGGAGACCCCTGAGGTTGGAAATGAATATTGGGAATTAGCCACACCTAGCTGACAGTTGTGCTAATATTCCCAGAGCTTTGGGGACTTGCGGTTCTCATTGATTCATTTATACAAGAAGTGTTCATGGGGCACTCACTTGCCAAAAATTCTTCCAGGCCCTGGGGATGCAGCATTGACCAAGCAGAACAAATTCCTTATGGACTTGACATTCTAGTTAGAAGAAGAGATGACTTATCATTTCTGTGGGCCATAAGTGATGGCGAGATAAAGCTGGGCAGGAAGGTAGGGATTGTAAGTGCGGACGGCAGGGGAGTGCAATTTCAAACAGCCTGGTGGGGGGGCAGGTATCACTGAGAGAGTGAGCGAAATCAGAAGGAGGTGTGGATGTGATCCACTGGAATCTGGGAAAGCAGTTTAGAGGATGCAAGAAAGCAAAGGGCCTGGTCCCATCCCTCATGTGTCAGGAAAATCAAGGAGGCCAGCGTGGCAGGGATGGGAGAAAAGTAGAGAAGGAAGGGGTGAGGAAAGGGCCTTGTCTTGCTTGGTTGGCCAAACTTAGGGTTTACTCTGAAAGAGAAGAGAATCCAGTGAATAGTTGGGAGCCCACGAAGTACATGATGGGACTTGTATTTTAAAAAGTGCCTTCTGCTTGCTCTGTGATTCTAGAGAAGTGAATCATTGGAGTGAAGATGGGCTTATTGCTCTAGTTTAAAGCACTGCTGTTTAGACAAAATAATTAACCACTTGACTTTTGAATTCCCCGAAAAACCATCTTTTTAGGTTTTGATTAAACTTTCTTCATTTCCACTGAAGCACATTTCCAGTGTTTTCTTGAGCATTTCTCAAAACCTCGCATCACTGCTGCCATGGAAAATTCACATTAGGAAGCTTCCTGGGTTAGGTGGGAGACAGTGCTATTTCATCATCTCTTTGATTGACTGTGTTTTCAGGTGCAGACAACGTTGATCTTACTGAATTTTATTTCATTCTCGAGGTCTTCTTTCTAATAACGGTTTCAGGTAAAAGTATTTGCAGGAGATGTTGGTCATAGATGGCCTATACTTTCCACTTGTTCCAATTACAGTTAGAATTAATGGTCTCTGGAGGCTAGCACCCATTATATCACAAAATATGTGTTAGATATGTTATATATCTAAAAAATCACACTCTAATATTGCTGTGTTATTAAAACAGCGATAATTTCTAGGAAATTCCAAGCAGGACTTTAACCTACTCCCGTGTATGAAACTTTTGAGACACCTTTCCTTTCATACGAACCTTAGTCTTAAAATGCCTGAAGTTCTGACCTAAATTTAGCTCAGATATTGCTGGTAATTGGGAAGAGACAGCTCTTTTAGAATTAAGATTTTTGGTTTCCCTGATTAAAATGTGTTTAAGGATGAGGAAACAAAATGGCTATGACACCTAAAAGCCTACATCTCTATTAGTCACTTCTTAACATGGTCAGTGGTTTTCGCAGCACATTGCTGTGCCATTTTGGAAAGGCCGTATACTGGGTCAGGGTCTGTAGATCCTGTAAATAAACAAGCAAACGAGTACAATTACATGATGCCTCCAAAGAGAAATGAATCCAGCACATCTGGAATGAGTTAAAAATTTCTTTCATCTTTGATAAACACTTGTTTTATGAATCACAACATTCTATTTCAAATAACTCAATAAACTAAAAATTTGCTATTTGTTATGTCAAAGCTCCTTTGCTTAGGTTATGTCTA
Organism: Mustela nigripes; assembly: GCF_022355385.1. Classification (NCBI taxonomy): domain Eukaryota; kingdom Metazoa; phylum Chordata; class Mammalia; order Carnivora; family Mustelidae; genus Mustela; species Mustela nigripes. Next base: position 61,284,119 of record NC_081560.1, on the reverse strand, counting down.
ATAATCCTATAAAATGATCATTTAATATAACTAACCAAACAGAAGTGAGACAAATACTTGGTATAGTCTTGAAATTATTAGTGAAAGTTTCAATCTGAGTTGTAAAAACCTGAAAGAGAATTAAGGTTTTAAGTAATTTAGGACTAATTTTTACTGTAAAGTCCGATTGCAAATAAACTCTAAGATCCCTTGAGTACTTGATCTGGTGTACTGCTTTATAAGAAAATTTCTTTTTTTCTAAAAGAGATTGCGGCAAACCAAGAAAGAGACTGTTAGCTATAGAGAACAAACTGGTGGTTACCAGAGGGGGGAGGGGTGGGGGAAACAGGGGGTGGGGATGAAGGAGTGCAGTTAGAGAGCACAGGGTGTTGTATGGAAGTGTTGAATCACTATATTATACAGCTGACATTAAACTGTATGTTAAATAGCTGAATTTAGATAAAAACTTAGAACACACAAAACAGCAATCATAAATCTCATTTTTGTCAAACACTTCTCTGGAAAAAACCCCCAGCCTCCAACAAAGTAAAACAGACCTTGTAACTAAGGTGAATTAGGTAGAGTATATCTCTTCAAGATTACTCTGGTTAAGTAGGGGGCATATGTGTGTCTTCTCACAAAGACATACACACCTAAAAGACACACCTGTTCGGTTTGGTTGATTCACAATGTCCTCATCCACTCATGCCTACTGTTTGGGACTCCTTGGGATATTTAAAAATTGACATCCAGTAATGTCCCTGCTGTTTGGGCAGGGGTGTGGGGCTTGTGAATTTTCTAAAATAATAAATAGGACTGTTGAAAAGAATATGGCTTTATGCAGAATTGACTTAAAAATCTAGAGAAGACTGATTATTTCAGGAACAGATGTTTTTCTGATCGGATTTTCTAAGAAAGCCATGAGGAAATGGTTCATCTTCCTCCCCAGGAAATAACACGCCAGATCTATTTCTAACGATTTCCCGTGATAATCCTTCAGAGATAGGAAGTAGATTGAAATTAGTTTCTGACTGATTTGACTGTTTCTGTCACTTATAATTCCATAGTTACTCTGCTTACCTAAGTCAACCTTCCCTGGGTTTCCTTTTCTGTATTAATGTAATACCTTCCCTCTGCATGGCTGGGAAAATATTTGTGCATATTTGTTTGTTAAGTATTGACTCCCCCCACCCCGATCCTTCATTTAATAAAATAGAAGAAAAAAAAAAAAAACAACAGATAGAAAATGTGTTCTGGTGAAGAGGTCATAGATTTGAAAGCTTTGTCTCTGAGGGAATTTACCAAAATTTTCTCTGATAAGAAAAAGAATGTTCAGCCTCACAAAAATCACAGGGGAGATGAACCAGATCCCAAACCTCAGCTGTAAAAGTTAGGATGTGAACTGTTGCCTGCGACTTTATTGCAGTGACTCACAACTGCCTAACAGTTGCCTTTGTAGAAAAGAGAGACACTAAAGTACTAAAAAAAAAAAAAAAAACAAAAACAAAAAAAACCACCTCTCATCTTGGAGATTCAAAAGGCTTTATTATTTTTTATTAGGAATAAGCACCGTTGAGGAATATAACCATAGGAAGTGGGGATACTTTCATTTACTGCTGCATCGCTCATTTGTTACATAATACCTACCATACAATAAATCCTTAAAAAGTGATTGTTGCTTTGTGGGTTGATAAAAGAATGAAAGAATGCTGTTTCTTGATTTGCCGTTTTTGGCAGCATCAGAAAGTTATTTGGATATTACATATTTTATTCAACAATTAGTGACTTGTCCATTCATTAAATGCATATTGCCTGCAACGTACCAGTGTTAGGTAGGTCCCGGGGAAAGATAATAAATCACAGGGACATCATCCCTGATCTCATGGTGTTTACTGTAGACTGCATTTTGGTATCAGGATGAAACAGTTAGAATGTAGATGCGCATGCTGAGGTTGCTTATACTAGGATTGTGACTAATTGACTATCAGATGGATGCTTTCCAGTTGTGCCTTGCTAAGCATGTCATCAGTTCTGAAGTTGAGCTGTGCATCAAAAGTATCTAGACAGCTTGCGAAATACATTTGCAGGCCCCCTAACCACACCCATTCAATCAGAATTTCTGGAGTTGGAATCTAGAAGTCGGCATTTTTAAGAAATTAGATTCTGTCTGATGAAACAAAATGGGAACTCAGGAAAGACTATTCAGGGATAGACAGAGAAATCTGAAATTACTCTTAGTATAGGGTAAAGGTTCATATCCTGCCCACCCTAACAGTAAACATCGGTTGACGATTTTTCAATGTCACATCATTTATATAATGAGATGATCAATAAAGTGGCCTCTGCCACTGGCTCTACTTCTTAGCAGTCTGTATTGTAATTTTTTTTTCCTGCAACCTTGCCATCATCCTGTGGTTTTTCCATCTGAGTCTTTTGGTACTGGTTACCATTCTTTGGATAAGGTACCTGTGCATGTTGCCTCTTCATTGCTCTTTTTCCTATAGTCAAAACCAGCCGAGGGGACACAATTTCTCCGTGGGTACTTAGACGGTTTATCTCACTTGGTTCCATTAACTTTCACTGTCGTCAAAAGAACATCACCTCTTCTACATATCCCTGCTCCCGTTCTGTAACCCTCACCTGTGCAGTGATATACTTCCTCTTATACATGATAAAAGGTCCAATTTTTGATTATCTGGACAAGGAATTTTAGACACAAGATCATGCATCCGAAGTTTCCCAAAACTCATTTTTGATGGTTTCATTGATTTAATTCCCTTGCACTTGGCTCCAAAACAACCATCTCTATAAACTTTCATGAATCTCTTCCCTGTGTGTCTGCCCACTTTAAAAGGGCGGGGGGCTGCTGCCAGCCATTTGAGTCAAAGGGTCAGGGTTGAGAGAGAACTTAGTTTCTACCAAATGCCTGCACTGCTCCTTTGGCACTCATGACCCACGGGCTGTTCAAACGAGCAGCAGGTAGCCGTGGCTTTGGCTTTGGTTCTGAAGAGGGCACAGAAGACACTGAACCAACATGATTGTGTTTGAGGATGGGCAAGTGAGACCTCATCTCATGCTTTCTGCAACCGGAGATAGGCTTCATGGTCTCAAACCTGCAGAAAGCATTGGTTGCTTGCAATACAATGAAGAGAATTGTTGAGAATGCTTCTGTAGAGCAAATGACTAACCAAACAACTCCTGAAGAGGATGAATCTGACCACATACATTCTCTTCCTACCTAGAGGTAAAGTACAATGAGCAAACTTCTTTATCTAAAACACCCACAAGATTTCTGTATTTGAGCAGTAAGGAGAGTATTAGAATTTTTCTTTACTTTTTTTTAGTTGTGAATGACAATTAATGAACTTAAGTATTAATTAATTAAGTATTAATGTCTAACTTATTTAGCCCTGCCCCCGCCATGTTACCATAACGGCCTGGGACCCCACATAAGGGGTCTAGTTGAACTCAAAAGACCACCAAACCATAAAAGATGATAATAAATAATTACTACTTATACTTTAACACCATATGTTTGAGTGACTTCTTATACAGCAAAAAATAACTGATCTGTCTCCATCCTTTGCAGTTTTGTAATGTTTATTGTTAAAGGAAGGATTGTTTTTCTGATAGCATTTCCTACTGTTAAGATATTGCGACTTAATCGCCTGTTGTTGTTTTCTTTAAACCTCCTCCTCTGTTGTATGGTTCATTATTGAAAATAAAATGCATGTCAAATTGTACTGAAAACAATAAACAGAAACATGTAAAGTTTGGGATTACAAACGACTGTGGTTCATTGCTGCCTGCTGGAAGATCAAAGTGAAGTAGTTTTGCTTGTTTTTGAGTTTTATACAGCTGTAGTTTTTGAATTTCATAATTAATAACATAAAAATAATAGCAAAAGAGTAGCAATGTATCCCTACTTTAAGAACTTTATAGAAATTTATAGACATTATTTTAAGAAAAACTAGGTCAAGTATTTGTAAACTTTTACTAGTGGTTTTTAGTTTTGAAAGCACTATTTAGTCAAAATTGGGGGTGATGCAAATTTGGGTCTCTGTCAATCAAAGAAAATTTTATATATCTTCTCTTCTTTCAGGTTCATCTTTGAACTGATTTTAACCTGAAGAATCTCTTGATACTATTTATCTCATTGCTGAAAATGTAATTCATTAGGCAGGTTTTTCTTATTTTCATGGTAAATTCCATTTTTTTTTTTTGTGGTCTTACACATAATCTGATGTATTTATAAAGAGAAATGGTATAAAAGAAAGGAGTGGCATAGAAAAATCTAAGCAAGGAGTAAAAGAGTATGCAAGTTTAAATTAATGTGGAATTAATTTAACAGAAATTAAATTCCTGTGGCCATTAATAAGGTCTGTTAGAAAGAATGTTTGCTGCCTTTGGTTTGTTAGCTTAACTTAAAATCAGCCTCAACAACTCCTTCTGTTTTCAGAGGTCTTAATTGTGCAGTTGTCAGCATTTTCCCGATGCTGACAACTGCTGGGCAATTAGTTTTTGATCTTTTTAGCTTGAATTGCCATTGCTTTCTTGACTGCTTGAGCTAAGCAGAAATGGCCTGAATAAGACTTCTGTATAACCCCATCTTATAAACATGTTAAATCACATTTATAGGTGAAACTATCACTGTGTCAAGCTGCAAGTTTATTAACCTGTAGTAATGTTCACGTTGGACCAGCAATGCAGAAAATTGCAGCAGTATTTCTAGACCAAACCTGTGGTTGACACAAAGGCTTGCCTTTTCTTTAATTGAGGTGAATATTAAGCTGATTTAAAATGCTGCTTATTCCTGTTATTTGAGTAGCCTGCATTCTTAATAATCTAATTTCCTTTGTGTGATGGCCTAAAACAAAGTGCTTACTCGGAGAGGAGCAATTTGTGGTCACAGATGCACTTGACCTGAAATAACCAACCTCCTGGGACCTCCCAAAGGGTCTGTGGTCCATCTAAGAAAGCCCAGTTACAGCTCACCTCCCTATGTTCTAACCTTTTCTCACTTGCCCAGAGTTCTCTAATAAGTCTAAATGACTGTTAAGAACAAGAGTTGCATCTCTATCACAGAAAAGGGCATTTAATTATTAACTCTTAACATAGGTCATCACTGAAAAGGCAGCTGGTATCTAAGACTTACGCAGTCCTTAATTGTACATTACACTATCTGTGTCAGTTCCCTCATTTCTTCTCCTTTTTTTACTTGTTCATTTTTTTTTAAATGATTAGTAGAGTTGTTTACCATTGTTGGAAGTTCATATTTATATCAAATCCCATGCTAGCTGTCTTATGTCTAACTTCCCACCTCCCACATTTTAGGTATTAACAGTGGTGTTTCTCAGCTGAGGAAACTGAGGCCTAAGGCCAAACCCCAATTTCAATTCTCCTTTGATTCTTTCTACTCTTCCATATGGTAGTAGCCAAATTGTACTTCCACTTGCATTACAAAATGAGAAATGTTGTGCCCCCACGGCTGACTTATCCCTGTTATGACCAGAGGTGCCCCTCCCCACCAGTCCCATCTGGAGCTACACCCTCTGTGCTACTGCTCATTTTAGGTGTACAAGGTAATAATTCAATTTTTATATATGCTACAAAGTAATCACAACCAGTGTAGTTCCCATCTGTCACCATACAATTGACCACTTTCATCCATTTTGCCCACACCCAGAGTTCTTTCTCTTTTGATAACCAATCTCTTGTCCGTATCTGAGTTTTGTTTTGTTTTTGTTGATTTGGTTTGCTAGACTTCACATGTAAGTGAAATCACACAGTATTTATCTTTCTCCATCTGACTGACTTAATGTAATACCCTCAAGGTCCACCCAAGCTGTTGCAAATAGCAAGATTTCCTTCTTCTTGTGGGTGAGTAATAGTCAATTGTATATATATACCACATATCCTTTATCCATTCATCTGGACACTTGGGTTGTTTTCCATATCTTGGCTTTTATAAATTATACTACAGTGAACATAGGAGTGTATGTAGTTTTCTGAGTTAGCATTTTTGTTTTCTTCTGATAAATAACCAGAAGTGGAATAACTGGAATTTCTATTTTTAATTTTTCGAAGAATCACCATACTGTCTCATACAGTACCTGTACTTCTTTCCAGTCCCACCAGCAGTGAGCTATAGTTTCCTTTTCTCCATGTCCTCTCTGGTACTGGTTATTTCTCCTCCTGTTGATAATTGCACTTCTAACAAGTGTGAGGTGTTTATTCCTTGTGGTTTTGACTTGCATTTTTCTGATAATTATTCTGATAAGTGATAGTGAACATCCCGTCATATGCCAGTTGGCTTTCTGTATGCTTTCTTCAGGAAAATGTCCGTTTAGATCCTCTGCTTATTTTTAAATCAGATTATTTGATATTTTATTATTGAGTAGTTTGAATTCTTCCTATATTTGGGTATTAACCCCTTGTTGGATATATGACTTGAAAATATTTTCTCCCATTTAGTAGGTTGTCTCTTCCTTTTTTAAATGGTTTCCACGCTGCGCTAAAACTTTTTAATTTGTTATAGTCCCGCTTGTTTATTCTTACTTTTGTTGCTGTTGCTTTTTGTTAGATCCAAAATTCTAATGCCAAGGCCAAGGAGTTACATACCTATGTTTTTTTGTAGGAGTTGTATGGTTTCAGGTCTTACATTTAGATCTTTAAGGCATTTTGAGTTAATTTTCGCATATTATGTAAGATAATGGTCTAGTTTCTTTCTTTCTTTTTTTATGTGACTGTCCAGTTTTTCCATTAACATTTATCGAAGAGACTACCCTTTGCCTGTTTGTATATTTTTGGATCTTTATAATAACTTAATAATGCATGAATAAATACATGCATGGGCTTACTTTGAGACTTTTTCTCTTCAATGACCCGTGTCTGTCTCTATGCTAATACTATGCTGTTTTGATTACTTTTGTTTGGCTTAAAATCAGGGAGCATGATACCTCTGGCTTTGTTTTTTCTCAAGATTGCTTTGACTATTTGGAGTGTTTTGTGGTTCCTTACAAAATTTAGAATTATTCTAGTTCTGTGAAAAATGTCTTTGGAATTTTGGTAGGGATTGCACTGAATGTGTAGGAGAGGAGTCAAGATGGCAGAGAAGTAGCAGGCTGAGACTACTTCAGCTACCAGGAGATCAGCTAGATAGCTTATCTAAAGATTGCACTGAATGTGTAGATTGCTTTGGGTAAGGCAGACATTTTAACAACCATAGTTCTTCCAATCCATGAGTATGGAATATCTTTACGTTGGTTTCTGTTTTCTTCATTTTTTAAAATTAATGTCTTATAGTTTTCAATATTCACATCTTCCACTTAGTTAAATTTATTCCTAGGTATTTTATTCTTTTTGATGCAGTTGTAAATGGGATTGTTTTTACTTATCTCTTTCTGATAGTTCACTTTTAATACGTGGAAACACAACACAAAAAAATTCTGTATATTGATTTCATATTCTGCAAGTTTACTGAATTCATTTATTCCAACAATGTTTTTGTGAGTCTTCAGGGTTTTCCACAGAGTATCAAGTCTCTGAAACAGTTTTACTTCTTCCTTTCCAATTTGAATGTCATTTATCTTACCTGTCTTATCTATCCTATTGTATCTACCTTATCTTAACACAATGCCTAGGACTTACAGCACTATGTTGAATAAAAGTGGTGAGCAGGAATCCTTGTATTGTTCCTGATCATAGAGGGAAAGATTTTAGCTTCTTTACCATTGGGTATGATGGTAGCAGTTGGCTTTTCATACATGGCCTTTATTATATTGAGTTACATTCTTTCTACACCCACTTTGTTGAGAGTTTTTATCAGAAGTGGATGTTGAATTTTGTCAAGTGCTTTTTCCCTGCATCTTTAATCAGTTCTTTTATCCTTCATTTTATTAATTTGGTGTATCACATTGTTTGATTTGTGGATATTGAATCATCCTTGTATTTCTGAAATAAGTCTCACTAAACATGGTTTTTTTTTCTTTAATGTATTGTTGAGTTCAGTTTACTAATATTTTGTTGGGAATTTTTGCACCTGTATTCATCAGGGATATTGGTTGTGATGATGATGATGATGATGATGATGATGATGATGGGGTGTGTGTGTGTGTGTGTGTGTCTGTGTGTGTTATCCTTGCCTGGGTTTTTGGGTAATGCTGGCTTTGTAAAATGAGTTTGGCAACATTCTCTTTTCAGTTTTTTGGAAGAGTTTGAGAAAGATTGGAATTAAATCTCCATTGAATGTTTGGGACAAATCGCCACTGAGTATGTTCAGTCCTGGGCTTTGGTTTGTTGGATTTCAATTACTGATTCAATCTCCTTAGTAGAAAATCTGAATAGACCAATTATTATTTCTTCCTCAGTCAGTCTTGGAATATTGTATCTTTTTAGGAACTTAATCATTTCTTCTATGTTGTATAAATTTTGGTAGATAATTGTGCATAGTAGTCTTATGACACTTTGTATTTGCATGGTATCTGTTGTGACTTGCTCTCTTTCATTCTGATTTTATTTGAGCCATCTCTCTCTTTTTTTTCTTGGTGAATCCAGCTATGGGTTTGTCAATTTTGTTTATCTTTATGAAGAATCAGCTCCAAGTTTCAATGATATTTTCTATTTTTTGTTCCCAATTATTTTATTTCTGATCTGATATTTATTATTTCCTTTCTTTTACTAGTTTTGTGATTCATTTGTTGTTCTTTTTTTTAGTTCCTTTAGGTGTAAAGTTAGATTGAGAGTTCCACCACCACCACCACCCTCCCTTGCATAGGCCTGTATCACTAGCAACTTCCCTTTTAGAATGCTTTTGCTCCATTCCATAGATTTTGGATTATTGTATTTTCATTCTCAATTGTTCAAGGTATTTTTAAATTTTTTCTTTGATTTGTTCATCAACCTCTTGGTTGTCAGTGGCATATTGTTTAATTCTCACATGTGTATGATTTTCCCAGTTTTTGTAATGGATTTCTAGTTTTATACCATTGTGGTAGGAGAAGATGACTGATAGGACTTCAGTTTTCTTAAATTTTGAGACTGATTTTATAGTTTAACATATCATCTATCCTGGAGAATGTTTCATGTGCACTTGAAAAGAATGTATATCCTGCTGCATTTGGATAACATGTTCTGTACATACCTATTTAGTCCATTTAGTCTAATATGTTGTTTAAAGTTGATTTTTGTCTTATTGGTATTTTGTCTGGATGATTTATCATTGAGGCAAGTGAGGTATTACTGTATCCTACTGTATCCTACTGCTTTTGTATTGCTATCAAATTTTTTCTTTAGAGCTGTTCCTATTTATATCATGTATTTAAGTGCTACTATATATAAATATTTACAGATGTTATATCCTCTTGTTGGATTGACCCCTTTATCATTAATAATAATATATATCATAATAATTATATATATATTATATATAATATAATATATATATTGCTCTTTTTGTTTTCTATTATAGTCTTTGTTTTAAACTCTCTTTTGTTCTGGGACACCTGGGTTGCTCAGTTGGTTAAGCATCTGACTGCTGATTACAGCTCAGATCATGGTCTCAGGATCCTGGGATCAAGCCCTACCTCATGTTCTGCATTCAGAGGGGATTCTGCTTGAGATTCTCCCCCTCTGGCCCTCCTCCCCAGCCCCACTCAGACATGCTCCCCCCCCCCCCAAAATAAATCTTTTTTAAAAAGTCTATGTTGTCCTAGATGAGTATGGCTACACCATTTTTTTCTGTCTCCATTTGCATGGAATATCTTTGTCCATCACTTTACTTTCAATCTATATGTGTCCTCAGATGTGAAGTGAGTTTCTTGTAGGTGATATATAGGTAAGTTTTGATTATTATTCAGTAAGACACTCTGTCTTTTGATTGGAGAATTTAGTCCATTTATATTTAAAGTAGTTGTTGATATGTATGTACTTACTGTAATTTCTTTAAATGCTTTGTGGTTGTTTTTGTAGTTTTTCTCTATTTCTTTTTTTTCTTGTTTTCTTCCTTGTGGTTTGATGCCTTTCTTTATTGTTTTGTTTAGATTCCTTTCTCATTATTTTTGTGTATCCACTATAGATTTCTGCTTTGTGGTTACCATGAGATTCACACATTCACATATGACATTCACATATGTGACTGTTTTATATATATATATATATATATATATATATATTTATGTATATATAGAAATATATAAATTTTTATAGAGAAATATATAAAATTTTATTGTGTATATATGATACATATGTCATATATATGTATAAAATTTCATATATCTAGATAATCCATGGATTATATATATAATATAAATTATCTTTTTAATCAGTCTATAATATATATAATATTTGTATGATCAGTCTATTTTAAGTTTATAGCAACTGAAATTTGAATGCATTCTAAAAACTGAATTTTTGGTGTTTAATCTTCTATTTTACATCTTTTTATTTTTCTGTGTCCTTTAACTAGTTGTTGTAGTTATGGTTAAATTTTCTACTTTTGTATTTTAACCTTCATACTAGCTCTATAAGTATTTAAACCACTACTGTCATTATCTATTCATCTTTGCCAGTGAGATTTTTACTTTAATAGCTTTTCTTGTTGCTAATTAGTGCCTTTCTTTTCAGCTTAAAGAAGACCCTTTAACATTACTTTTGAGGCCCATTAGTGGTGATGAACTTCTTTAGTTTCTGCTTGTTTGGAAAGATCTTTACTTCCACTTCTCTTCTGAATGATAATGTTGCCAGGTAGAATATTCTTATTGGAAGTTTTTTTCTTGAAGTACTTTAAATGTATCATGCCTCTCTTTTCTGACCTGCAAAATTTCTGTTACAAAATTAGTTGATAGTCCTCGTATGTAACTTTTTTTTTTCCTCTTGATGTTTTTAAGTTTCCCTCTCTATCTTTAACTTTTGAAACCTTAATTATGTGTGTCTTGCTATGGCTCCGTTTGGGTTTACCTTACTTAGAACTCTTTGATGCTAGATCTGGATGTTTGTTTCATTCTTCAGATTAGGAAAGCTTTTAGCCATTCTTTTTTCAAATAAGTTTTTCAAATAAGCTTTTTTTTTTTTTTTTTTTTTTAATTTTTGCAGCTGTCTTAGTGAATTCCATTGATTTATCTTCCAGGTTCTGATGTGTTCTTTTACTTCATCTAGTCTGCTATTGAAGCTCGTCCCTAGCATATTTTTCAGTTCATTTATTGCATTCTTCAGTTCTGTGACTTCTCTTTGTTACTTTCTTGTGTTATCTATCTCACTGCTGAGCTTCTCTCATGTTCATCCATTCTTCTCCCAAAATAGATGAGCATCTTCATGACCATTATTTGAACTCTTTAACAGGTAGAATAATCACCTTAGCCCATTAAGGTATTTTTCTGAGGATTTTTATTTGTTTATTTATTTATTATTATTATTTTTTAAAGATTTTATTCATTCATTTGACAGAAAGAGAGAGATCACAAGTAGGCAGAGAGGCAGGCAGAGGGAGGGGGAAGCAGGCTCACTGCTGAGCAGAGAACCCATGATCTTAGGGTCCTGGGGTCGAACCAGGACCTTTTAAGATCATGACCTGAGCCGAAAGCAGAGGCTTAACCCACTGAGCCACCCAGGCGCCCCTTTTTCTGAGGTTTTGTCTTGTTCTTTCACTTATAACATTTTCCTTTGTTCCTCATTTTGCTTGACTCATTGTGTTTGTTTCTATTTTTGGGGTAAAATAACTATATTTACCAGTCGTGAAGGAGTGACCTTATTTAGGAGATAAATGTTATTGTTCAAACTTGCCCTAGCTTTGGTTGTTTTTTAATTATTGTGATTGTTACATAGCCTTGATTCTTGAAAAGTCCCAGTTGTTGACAGTATGTCAAGACTTGCCAGTGTTCCAAAGGTTAAGATCTCTGTCAGCACCTAGTTTCAGGCTGATTGGTAGCTAGATCCTTCATTAGCACAGTTTAGAGTACATAAATGTATGTAGTCCTTTTTAAACCCTGCTGACCTCCCAGACTAGGAGATTTGGAGGTGTCCCTCAGGTGACAGTTGAAAAAATTAGGGCTTCAGATGAATGTATGTGTTCCTTTCTGAGAGGTGCCATCAAACTGTGGCAAAGCCAAGAGAGGACTTGAAGATGGTGTCTCTTTGTCTATATTTTCTAAGAGTGTCTTTGTAGCCTCTAGATATGTGATGGACCTGAATTCTAACCCTCAGGTTAAAGCTCCAAAATAAACAAATAGAGCTTTTTCACAGGCTGTCTGAGGGTGTGTATCAGTTGGTTTTCTGTGCTGTACCTGCGTATGGTACCCACCCCAAACTCTTTCTGATGGTTATAGTCTCATGGGTCCCTGAAAGGCCAGCCCCTCTGGCCACCATGGCCAGGTGATCAAGGGGGTGGTTCCTGTTTGGACTGCACTCACCTGCTGGCATTAGCAATGCTGTGAGATAGTGCTGAGGGCAATGCATGTTTACAGCATTATTGATGCATGGAAAAAGTGCTGGGCATAGGACAGGCCTGCAATTAACAAGGCCAACAATGTTGGAGGTGGAGTGTGCTCCTGGTGTAGTTTTACATGTTATTCTATCCTCTGCTTTTCCTGGAAATTGGCAGCCATATTTTAAAACTTATTCTGACTTAGCTTGTATTCCTTAGCAAAGACTATTTTTGATACTGTGTTATTTTATCAGAAGGCCCATGATACCAATCTTCATTATTTTTTGAGTTAATAGCCAGCAGTTGGCCATATCTGACTCCATTAACTATGTTTTATCATTTTATTTACACTTTTTAATCTCAGAAAATTTTATGTTTCCTTTAATCTATGATTGTATCATATTAGTAAAGGAAGAATTTTTTTGGTCACATTTTCCTCTTATTAGTTCATTTTCAAGATTATAAATTTGTCTCCTTGTCATCATTTTTAGAAACCAATCAGTTTTTAAAATTATATAACACTATGAACTTGTGGATTTAAGTGTGTGTGTGTGTGTGTATATATATATATATATATATATATACTTATATATGTATATAAAATATATATGTATATTTTATATTCAATCCATTGCAATTCTTATTTTACTGAAACTCAAATTGCCTCATCTTTGGGCAGTGGGAATCTGTTCAAGTTAGCTTCTGAGTTTTTGGGTTTTTGTTTGTTGTTTTTGTGCTTAAATTAGTCATCTGTGGCTCTGCCTGTTCTGTTACCCTGTCCCACTGATACTATCTTCCTCAAAACTGCCTGAGCTCCAATCTTTCTTCTCTTAACTTGGAGAGACCACGAGGCTCTGTTTGTGTCCTTCCTCTCTACATCATGGTCCAGATCTGCCTCCAGGTAGAAGCTTCAGACAACCATTAGCCTCACCTTTTTTTATTCCCTTGCTTCAGAAATAAGTCCTGTTTTGGTTATTGCCCAATGTCTGAAAATGACTGTTTTATGTATTCGAGCCTGTTTTTAAGTCATTCCTAGTGGGAGTAAATGTCTGGTGTGAGGTACTCCAACCTGAGGAGTAGAATGTCCTCCATTAACTCAATTTTCTTATTTGTGGGGGTAGATTATTCAGGGGTTTTGTTGTCTATTTGATCTGTTTGTTTTATGCTTCTACCCTTATTACTGTCTTTTAAAACTCCCATCCAAAATGTAGTTTTGAAAAATATGATTTTACTTTTGAAGGGATATCATAACACAATTTTTCCTTAAAGGTTATTTAAAAATGAGTGAAAAACATTCCCTTTAGACATTTTGAATAAATTCCTCCTTTATAAAAAGACAAGGTATTGTCTTTAAGTTCTGTAGAAACAGAATGGGAAAAATCTGTACAGTCAGTTCTCACTGCACCATACCATGTTAAATGATACATGTGCATATTAGAACTAGGTTCTCACTTTTCACAGGTCCCATTTGTGACAGTTATCATTGACATAGTCATGTACAAAGCAAGGACCTAGTATAGTTACAAAATATATTTGCCAAATCAAAGAGGTGACTTGTCTCAACTCAAGACAAATAAAAATTTAAAAACTTATAAGAAATAAACAAATCCACAAAAAATTGGGTTGCTAAAACTTATACAAAATGCAAAGTTTTTTTTTTTTTAAAGATTTTATTTATTTATTTGACAGAGAGAGATAACAAGCAGGCAGAGAGACAGGCAGAGAGAGAGGAGGAAGCAGGCTCCCTGTGGAGCAGAAAGCCCATGCCAGAGCTCGATCCTAGGACCCTGATCATGACCTGAGCCGAAGGCAGTGGCTTAACCCACTGAGCCACACAGGTGCCCCCAAAATGCAAAAGTTTAATAGACATTTTAACATAGAAGGCATAAAATAAAATTCTCATAGTAATTTAAGTTGCCAGACCCTGAGGACTTCTTATTGAAGTTTATCAAAACATTTTGAACAAATACTTGATTCTTTTAAGATGTTTCAAAGCAGAGTATGAAGAAAAACATTCTTCCTTTCTTCATAGGCAGCATAACATTAATATAAAAATATGATAAACATAATACAATAAAAAATTAGAGAACCCACTCACAAATCCTAAGCAACACCATTACAGAAAATAAATATTCACATTAAGTCACAAAAATATTATGTCCAAGTAAAAGTCATATGAGGAAAGTAATGACAGCTCAATATTAATGTATAACTAATTATTAACATGTTGGTGGGGAAAACCATGTTCCTCTTCAGAGATGCTAAAAGGCAATTGATTAAATTTATATTCATTCCTTATTTGAAAACACAGACATACACACACATAATCATAAACAAATAGGTTATTTCCAACCCAACACCAACATCACCCTCAATGATGAAGCAATGGATTAATTTCTATTAAAATCTAGAAGAAATATCACTCACTGTCATCTATTTAATATCATCCTACAAATATTAGTCAATAAGATTATCTAGAGAAATTTAAAGTGTAAGTATTGGAAAGGAAGTAGAAAAACTATTATTTGTAATTGGCACAGTACCTGAAAAATAAAAAAGACTAGTTTAAAAATGAGAAATGGTATGAAAGAAAAAAAATATATATATATATTTTAAACATTTTATTTATTTATTTGACAGACACAGCAAGGGGGGAACAAGAGTCGGGGAGAGGGAGAGGGTGAAGCAGGCTTCCTGTTGAGCAGGGAGCCTGATGCAGGGCTTGATCCCAGAACTTCAGGATCATGACCTGAGCTGAAGGCAGATGTTTAATGACTGAGCCACCCAGACACCCCAGAAAGAAAGGATATTTCACTAAAATTTCTGGTTACAAAGTTGACATGAAATCAGTAGCATTGATATACACATAACAATGCATTAGAAAATATGAGAAACTATCTAGTAACAAATCAAAAGATAAGATATATGCAGCACATGGGCGCCTGGGTGGCTCAGTGGGTTAAGCCGCTGCCTTTGGCTCAGGTCATGATCTCAGGGTCCTGGGATCGAGTCCCGCATCGGGCTCTCTGCTCGACAGGGAGCCTGCTTCCCTCTCTCTCTCTCTCTCTGCCTTCCTCTCCATCTACTTGTGATTTCTCTCTGTCAAATAAATAAGTTAAAAAAAATAAAAAAAAAGATATATGCAGCACATTTAAGATAAACTATAAGCAATCGAAAAAAAAACATCTTAACTCCATTTATAAACTTGGATACAAGGCTTGACTAAATAGAAATATAATATTCCTTCTTGAAATGAAAGATTCCCTGTAAATGTGTCAAATACCTCCTAATTTATAAATTAAAGTTTCCCCAACTAAACAATGACATTTTTATTAAAATTTAGAAATACTTTTATTTTTTTCTGAGAAAGAAAAAATGGAGCAGAATATAGTAGTAAGAAATAGACTGGATTTTAGTGAGAATTCATGTCATAATGAAGTTAGATTTCAAATAATTAACAATATGTAGCATTGAATCAAATGCTATTTCCTACTTAACTGCTTTCAAAGTCAAAAAGAAAACTAATACCATAATCAACCTCGGTGATAGTGAACATTGGTGAATAAATATTCATAATATAAAACAAACACTCTTCAGATCTAAAACACAAGCATCTGCTCTTCTTGAATAGCTCTGTATTTTTCCATTGTATGACTGTATCGTAATTTATGTAAATAGGGCTTCATGACTAAGCATTAGGATGTTTCCACAGTACAGATTGCTAAAATGAACATCTTATAACAAATGAACAAGTGAAATCTATTGATGCAAGTTCAAGAGTGTATGATGATGTCCTCACACTTATAGGAAATGATGTAATTACACATATCTTTTGGAATATTTGATGTCAATTTAGAATGTTAATAAAAAACTGACAACTGTGTCATTGGATAGAAATTGGTTGTGTAAGATGAAGAGACATAATTTTATTGTACATTAAATTATGTAGTATGAACTTGTTTAACCTTACATGTAATTATTAGATGGTTAAAGATTAAGTTTGTCTGAAATGAAAGTAAAAGAAGCAAGCTGTAGAACATTGTGGATGCTGGGATCTTAATTTTACAGAAAAAAGTCTATTCATGCATATATGATTTGAACGTGGAAGGAACTGGAACAAAAAGAAGAGCTATAAATTAAAAAAAAAGGGAAATAAAATGCTCTTGGGAACACATCAAAGATAACTGAATTTGTTTCTAACGATCCTTCTAAATTAGCTAAAATTAGATTCAGAATCATGAAGTATGCAATTAATATTTCATGACAACATTACTTAAGCTAATAAGAATATATATGTTTCTTGTCAAAATTGTAATTTTTAAATTGCATTCATCTTTTCCTCCTTGTTAGAAATTCTGTAACCCTTTCAGTGTGCATCATGGTGGTTTTCAAATTCTAATTAGTACCTGGCCAACATAAGTGATTTTGGGGAAAAAACAAAAACAAAACTCAAAAACCCAAATAAAATTAAACAAGGAACAAGTGTTTGACTTTTGCTGCATATTCCAAATATTTTTTTTTAAAGATTTTATCCATTTATATGACAGAAAGATCACAAGTAGGCAGAGAAGCAGGCAGAGAGAGAGGAGGAAGCAGGTTCCCCGCTGAGCAGAGAGCCCAATGTGGGGCTCGATCCCAGGATCCTGAGATCATGATCTGACCTGAAGGCAGAGGCTTAACCCTCTGAGCCAGCCAGGCATCCCCCAAGTATGTTTTTTAAATGACTGAAAATATTATGAAATTAGCAATTCTCAAATCAGCAAAGCAAAGAGTTTGGATCTTGATTTATATAAATTTCTTTGCAATAAGGTTTTATTTAAAGCTTACATCAAAAGATTGAGATTGTTACTTAGCTTGCAAGTTCAAGAATCATCTTCTTCTGGACTTTCCAAATGGGGTTTGGGTGATTCCGTATATAAATTTGTCTATATAAACAATTTCTAGCTAATAGAGATACTCATTGGCATTCTTTATTTCCTTATGCTGATGTATCAAGATTATCCAAAGCAAAACAAAGAACATAAGGGATAAGAAATACCTCAGTAAAGTGCAGGACTATCTAATTAATTGGGTCTTCTTCAGAAAGCTGCAAGACCTCCTTCAGGTATCTGCTTGAATGGCATCTTCTTAATGAAGACCATCTCCACCCCATATTTTTGTTTTGTTTTGTTTTATTTAATTTTTTTTAAGTTGACTCCACCCCCAAATGTGGAACACAATGTGGGACTCCAAGTCACCGCCCTGGGATCCAGACCTGAGTCAATATCGAGTTTAGAAGTCTAACCAACTGAGTCACTCAGGTGCCCCTGGACCATTGCATTTTAAATGTAGACTCAGCCATCCATTGTATCTTCTGGCTTCATAGGTAATTCTAGGTTCCTTTTTCATGTATTTATCAACTTCTAACAGCTCATACACTTATATTTATGACTGTGTCTGTCTCTCCTATTGAGACCCAAGTTATAGGAGCACAGAGATCTGTCTGTTTGTTCTCTGATGTATACCTAGCACCTGGAATAATGCTGGTACCCCATAAGCATTCAATAAATGTTGAATACATGAAAGTATACAGAAGAAATTCATCACCATAAAAGCAAAACATTGGAGTGAATTATTAGATAAGGGTAGAAATTAAATACAAGGATTGAAAAGCATTCTTCATAGGCTGAGTAGAGGAACAGATTAGCTAAACATTCAGAATCTATGAAATATTTATGAAGCACCTCTGTGGTGAAACACGGCAACCCAAGTGCATGCTTATATTAATTATTAAAATCACAATATATTTCAGTGTTGACATAACATATATATGTTAAATGTATATGTCAAATATATAAAAATATATTTATATATTTAATATTTAAATATATTTAATAATATATTCAAAAATATATTTAAATAATTAAATAATAAATAAGTCGATCAATAAATTAAGGAATAATTAAATGATATTTAAATAACATTTAAATATATTTATATATGTAAAAGTATATATATTTTCCTAGAAACAATATGTTTGCAGTCTCTTCCTTTGATCATATGCATACAGTCCCCACTCTCCTCTTCAGTAACTACGGTGTGGTATAGATACTGCAACCAATACTTGTCACATCTTTGCTTCCAATATTCTGTTCCTTCTTTCCCTATCAGCTACCCACTTGCAGGACTACATCTTGAACCCTGCCAACACTTGGAAATCTTTTATTTTTAATGCACATACTTGAACAACTAGCTCTCTGACCATAATATCCTATGTTTTCATCAAATGTGGTTTTTCAGCTGATAATTCGAACTTTATCTAATCATGAGCCTCAGGATCAAGATTTTTGCTGAACAAAAGGAACAATATTCATGTTCACTAAACATTTTCCTTTGCCTCAAAGCATAAGACAATTTTGTAATAACTTTCTATCTTCAAAGATTGGACTTAATGGCCTATCACTTCAACCACTCTCTTTCCAAAAAGTATATGCAGCACATTTAAGATGAACTATAAATATTAACACAAATTCCATGCTAAAACTAATGCTAAATTTAACAGCTAAACCAACATAAATAGAACATTTTTGAGGCCTTGTTTTATGGCCCACACTATTTTAATCTCGTCATATGTAGTTTCTCATTTAATCATTACACCTCTGTAGTTTACATTGTTTTATCCTCATTACACACACATGAAAAAACAGAAGGAAATTATATTAAAAGTCTTGATTAAGGTCACAAAACTGGACCAAACTGAGAACGAAGCTATGAAGCCCGAAGTTCAGGTTCTGGAGCCCATGCTGCTAAGGACAGTATCTGTTCTCCCTGCTCCACAGAAACGGCCATCACAAATCTAGTGACTTGCCTACTGTGAAATGTAGTTAAATTTCTTGCTCTCTGTGGAAGCCAGACGAAAAACGACATATTTACGGCCTCCAAAGATAAATAGGCTCTCAAATGCTCTCCAACTATCCTTTTTTTTTTTTTTTTTTTTTTAAGATTTTTTTTTTTTTTCAGAGAGAGAGAGGGGGAGAGAGCAAGCACAGGCAGACAGAATGGCAAGCAGAGGCAGAGGGAGAAGCAGGCTCCCTGCTGAGCAAGGAGCCCGATATGGGACTCGATCCCAGGACGCTGGGATCATGACCTGAGCTGAAGGCAGCTGCTTAACCAACTGAGCCACCCAGGTGTCCCTCTCCAACTATCCTTTTAAATCTCCTAGAGAGTTGGCTTTCTTTAGTTTCCTGAAGCAGCTCTGTCAAATCATCTGTTCTTTCCTCAACTTTGCTCCCCTTCCCCATTCCCTTTATTGTCAAAATAAAACAATGATTCTGTTTCATGGAAGGAGTAAAAACTATCAGATAAATTTTCCTGCCCTTCTCCCATTCCATTCTCTGATTTTCTTGGAGAATGTATTTCTCTTAATGTGTCTGTTAGTGTTGTTCCTTCTACCCTTACTTGGGTTTTTATCTCCTCCCTCTTAGGGAGTAAGAAGACCTGCCCTTGTTACTTTCATGAAACATGGTTGTCTCCCTTGTTGGCAAAGTCTTAAGACTTTGCACTTCTCTGCTGCTTTCTATCCTCTGCCCTTTCCTTCTTTTTCTCTCCTTGACTCTTGAGTCTTTTTGTTGAATATGGTTCAGTTCTAGACTCGGTTCTCTTATGATACATACTGCCTCTAGATTCTCTCATCCATTCTCAAGGATTCAGACATGATACAGAAAACTTATTTGTAGCCTAAACTTCTCTTAAGCTTCAAACTACTGTATTGAATGACAACCTGAGACATGTTAAACGTTCTAAATTTACTTCAGCAAAAATCAATTAGAACCAGGCAGCATCCAGCCCAGCGGATAGAAAGTTCCACAGTGCTGTACAAACGAAAAGACTTCTATAGGCAGAAGGGAGCAGGAACATGGAAGTTATGCTAGGCAAAAAATGGATTTGTTATTGCATGCTTAAGGTTTTTTTTAGATGGTGGCAGGGGTCTGTCAGGCAAATTACCTAACTAGTGCTGATCAGGTGATTCCTGATTGATGGGTTTACAACTCCATTTTTGGGAGGGCCAGAACTGTAATTAATCTCAGTTCAGTAACGTGGATTTAGCATAAGAAACTCCACTGTGGCCCTGTTGTCTGATTTTGTAACAGTATATAATTACATTTTGAATATTTTTACTTGAATATCTCTAAGCACCTTAAACTCAATGTCTAAAATTAAACTTTAATTTTCCTGTAGAACTCTATTTCTTCCCATATTTTAGTGAATGGAATCCCATTATTGTCTTAACTTTTGCAAGGTATAAATTTGAAAACAAAATCACCATAAAATGTTGCCTTTCACACAACCCTTACCTTCAGTCAGTCTTCAGAAGTTAATTCTATCTCTTCTATACGTTTTTAATCCATCTACTTCTAAGTTAACTGGCATTTCCTAATATGAAGAGTAATATCTAGCTATCTAGCTAGCTAGCTAGCTAGCTAGCTAGCTATATTTTTTATTAACATATAATGTATTATTTGTTTCAGGGTTACAGGTCTGTGAATCATCAGGGGTACAGGTCTGTAATCATCAGTCTTGCACAATTCACAGTACTCACCATAGCACATACCCTCCCCAATGTCCATAAGCCAGCCACCCTACCCTTCTTTTTTTCTTTTTCTTTCTTTTTTTTTTTTTTTTTAAACTAAACTCATGGAGGTAATGTAACTTTCTTGTCTTTATCCAGTATAACCATAATATACCCATAATTTTCACAATCTTTTTAATGTTAAACGATACATTGAGGCATATTAAAAAAAGGTAAGAATTTGAACAAAAATCTGTTGTAATCAGGCAGCCCCAGAAGGGAGATGATCAGAAATGTTTGACTAACAGGAGCTAGGGAAAGACCTAACTAGATAGAGAAATTGACAAAGCAAAGCAAGGGAACTATTTGACGGAGTATTGCTTAGGCATTTACTTTATTTGGAAAAGGCTCGTTGGCTGTTTGTGACTGAGTGTCCTTAGATTTCCATTTCTTAACCTCGAGGGATTTGCAGGCTTAGGTTTCGGTTTGCTTTTGTAGGCTGCCAAAACATTAGAACCATATGAGTCTCATGGCCTCCTTGTTTCATTAACGTTGAGGAAATAGACTTCCTCCTCCCAAGATGTAGCAAGGTTTCAGCCCATTATGGGATAAGGCTCAGGCTTGAGTTCCAGAATCTGGATATTCCTGACAGTTCTATGTAAGGATGAAGAGTTTATGGTTCCTTTCAATCTGGAGACCTGTGAATTGAAGAGACAAGTTAATTGCCCTCCCCCCCATCCAACAGACCCTGGTGGGACAGGCTTAGAATAATTCAATAGACTCCACTGATCACACAGTGCTGGGGGACCTGGTGGCAAGGCCTTCCAGGAGACACAGACTAGTCACTAGCTCCCAGGGATTCTGAAAGCTAGGTGTATACTGACACTTCTGTCTAGGGCCCAATTCTGCTTCCTGGCAAGGGGTTTCTAGGCTTTTGGGGTCTTCCTCTGGACTCTTGGCTTCCTGCCCCAAGTCATCTTTCCTTTCCCATAAGAATAGTTCATGTTTGCTGCTGAATGATTTCTCACTGTGCATTCTTCCCAGGAAGGTTGAGAACACCGTGTCTGTCCATTGAGGCTTTCTTTGTTAAAGAATGAGAACTCTTCACGTTTAATCACTGAAAAGCTCTGATACTTCGTGCTCACAGCTGACATTGTTATTTATGGTGTCCTAGGAGTAGCTTTTAGTAGACCAGGAAGTAGACTATGGTGACCAGTGGGGCAGAGGGCATGGAGTGATGAGCTATAGGTAGGAGTAAAGAGATGTGTGCGGTGTCAGACGACATATGTACCTCTTGCTCTGTGAATGCTTTCCTCTCCCTTCCTTGGCGTTGACCTTCCAGAGATGTTTTTCTGGTGGAAATCACCCTTTTCCTCAGACAAAGCCACCAAAAGTAATGATATTAAGACAGAACAGCAGAACAGAAAAGTCTGTCTTTCTGATTTAGACATCTTGTTATTTTACCAAGGGGGGAGTAAGTTTGGTCAGAACAATTTTCACCAAAATAAAAATGATTATTTTACTCTATCTGACGCAGTTACTTTAAAGAATGTTTCATATACTAACTGTTCCTCTGGCCGAAGAACAGAACAGAAATGGACTTTGGAACTCCCCTGAAGCCATGTATAAGCTTCTCTAATCCTTTGACCATTTAGAAGTTTAAAAGGTCCACGGAAGTTTTCAAATCTTTAGCCTTAGGGTTAAATGAAAATCTCTGAAGGTAGAAAACTAAAATGGTTTAGGATAACATTAATTTTGAGAGTAAAGGTAACCTTTAGATTTATTTCCATGAAATTCCATTCTTGCAAAAGAGCACATGCTAATGGATAATTACTAGTAAATCTGGTCTTTGGTAATATAATTATCTGTTCTGCGGGGCATGTCAGTTACAGATCAGGTGACACTCAGGAAAAGTATAGAGTACTTCTTACAGAAAATCTTTTCCTTAGAGCCCATGTATAAGTCCTTTTCTGAGGTCTCCTTAAGCATTTTTTGTACTATTCAAAAAAGTAGAGATGACTTGTATCTGTCCTTGAGAAGATAATATTTTCGTTATAATATATGAGTATTTTTCATACGGGGCAATCTTGCTCTTTTTCAAACAACAGTATTCTGGCCAAGGGTATTTTTTTTTTTTTAAGATTTTTATTTATTTATTTCACAGAGAGAGAGAGTGAGAGAGGGTGCACAAGCAGCACAAGCTGCAGAGAAAGAGGGAGAAGCAGGCTCCCCACTGAGCAGGGAGGGCTCCATCCCAGGACCTGGGGGTCATGACCTGAGCCAAAGGCAGATGCTTAACTGACTTGAGCCACCCAAGCACCCCCTGACAAAGGGAATATTAAATTATTTTAAAATTTCTTTCCTACTTGACTTCTCTGTTCTTTAGGTAGAATCTTTTCAAAGATTAGCAAAGTATCACCAAAATTATGTGTTCACTGAGAAAAAGCATAACTTTAAGTCTTGTTCAGTTGAGGGAACTATAAATTAAACAGTTAGCCACATGTCTGTGTAGAGATGCTATCACAAAGTCCGTATGACTCTACGCCCAAAATCATAGAAGAAATTGGAATTTTGTCTCTCTAATAGTAATTTGATAAAAAAAAAATCATGTTTTTTCTATTTTAGGGGGAAGAGTTTTGAACACAGTTTTTGTGGCAGTTTATCTTATGTCAGCTTGGGTAATTTGGAATTAGGTTCCTCCAGAGCCCCTTCCCTGTGTGGCACTGGGTTAGAATTGATCAAAAGATAAAGCTGGCGGGAAGCAGAAGGGAAGCAGTAGCAATTTGCTCTCGGAAGGTTAGTGTGCTGAGCCGTGGTCCAAATACACATGTGACAGTAGGTTCCAGCATGTGTTTCCTTTCCAGTATTCAGCTTTCTGACTGCTGGCCCTGCTGACCAACAGGGGCCCCCAGGTCCCATAATGACTAGATCTCTGGCTGCTCAAAGGAGGAATAGCTTAACAAGGCAACCGCTTTTTACAGACTGGGTCTTCAGCATGATTTCATGGTCCCCCATCAACAACTTGATACGCCTTGTTTCACAGCTTCTCCTGCAAGCTCCAACCTGTCCACCTGCTCCAGAAGCTTCAGCAGTTGCCCCTCTCACAGAAGTGCTGTTTGTGCATAGATAAAATCCTTGAGAACTAGCACGGAGGGATTACCTCAGGAGTATTAGGAGTATCTCAGTGTAGCATATAACTGTTTTTAATTAATAGGAGTTGGTGAACACTGTTCTTGAACTGTGGCAGCTACTAACCATTGTGAGGAGGAACGAAATATTAATTTCACATAATTTTAATTTACCCAATACCTATATAATTTGAGTAAATAAACTGGAATACTAATTATTTCCAAAATTAAATAATTATTTTACTTAAACCATAAGTATGGACAGACACATTTTAAAATTTGAAATGAAGTCTTGTTACTGATGCAGCACTGAGTGGAGATGCTATTAAAAGAATAGTAAAGGGGCACCTGGGTGGCCCAGTGGGTTGGGCCTCTGCCTTTGGCTCAGGTCATGATCCCAGGGTCTTGGGATCGAGCACTGCATCAGGCTCTCTGCTCAGCGGGGAGCCTGCTTCCCCCCCCCCCCGCCCCTCTCTGCCTGCCTCTCTGCCTACTTGTGATCTCTGTCAAATAAATAAATTAAAAAAAAAAAAGAATAGCGAAGCAGAAGAAGAGAAGATGCGTCACAAATTTCATGATGAATGGCCATTGCAGTCTCTAGGAAAGCAAAACCAGAAAATTTACTCTTGTGTAACAATTTTAAAATAGTAAGTGGACAATGTAAGGAGACATTGTCAATAAAATGAGAGTGAATTTGATATTTTCTTTCAACAAAGGGAATCAAATTAGCCACTTAAAATCAAAATTAAAAAATAAACAGGATGAATTGAGAAAGGTATAACAAATGTTTTAAAATGATTTTTTAACAGACTCTGAATTTATAAATGACTTGAATTTTTGTATTAAACTTTTTAGAGAGATGGTAAAAAAAATGATCATTTCATATTTTTATTTTTACCTTCTTTCAATGTCACTACCAGACAATTAAAAATTAAATAAATGGCTTGCTTTATGTTTCTATTGGATAGTGCCAATCTAAAAAAATATACAAAGACTTGAGTTAAAGTTTCATTCAAACACATCTAGATCTTTCCCCTTCTAGGACATCTTTGCAAAGTATATTTTAGTTTTTACTATGTAATTTACAAATACTTGTGTTTTTATGTCAATATTACTGGCTACTTGTGCCTATATGCACAAGTAAACATTCATGTACAAGACTATTTCTTCATAACGGGCACCTAGGTGGCTCAGTTGGTTAAGTGTCCAACTCTTGGTCTCAGCTCAGGTCTTGAACTCAGGGTCATAAGTTCAAGCCCTGTAGAAAAAAAAAAAATTCTCCAGAAACTTAGAAAGCAACCATATATATACCATATTCTCCTATGTAGTCCTTTCCAGCATACCTATAACTTTTCTCCTATAGCTGAAATTTCTTTCAAAGTGAAAATACGTGTGAATATTTGAAAAGGACACTATTGAAAATAAAGATTTATCAACCGCAACTGACATGACATGTAATTTTTTAAAAATGGGAAACAGTGTTGCTTATATTTATTTTTATATATTTATATATAAATATATAATTATAATTTATAAATACTTATAAATTATAATTATAAATTTATAATTATAATTTATAAATATATAAATTATACATATTTATATATATCCTGTATGTATATATGCTTTATATATATACAGGATAATACTTGATATAACATTTAATAACATTGGTGCACTGCACTGTGCATTTTGAGTTTCATTAAGCTTGTCCATTTAAGAACCAATCTTAGAATTTTCTTTTGCTGTGCTGTTTCAGAGGTGTCATGCATAACCACACTGTATCATTTTTGGAAGGAAATTCTTCCACAGATACCATGTAAATAGGGTCCTTGCAAGACAGACAGCACTCTACCAGTCCAAGGGCTGAATTATCAGGCGTGGGAGCCAACCTAATGAGATGACTAAACGCACACTCTGTAGAAACTTAGACTTGCTCAGCTCTTGAAGGCAATTGTCAGCACTTGAATTCACCAGAGATGTGACCTGTTTTGATGAACTGTCAGCAAGTGGATATGGATTCCAGCTGAAGATGCTTAACACTTGGGTTGACATTTAATATCTTTTGAAAGGATTCTTTTGAAAAAGAGAATAAAGGAAAGAATGAAAAAAAGACAAAGTTACATTATCATTCTTTGAAAATATTGATCAACTTGAAAGAAAATTGGTTTAAAAAGAAAAAGAAATAAAGTCTTAGTGTAAAAAATGAAGGTCATTCCTTCCTAAACAGGTTTTGGGTACCCCGAAGTTGGAAAGGACCTCCAGTGCCAAAGCCTGAGTCCGAAGTAGTTTTGAATCTTGTGTCTTACTGAAGATATACTTATCTTATTTGCAGAGTTTGTGTGGAGGGCTAACTGGTCATGGGATTTATCAGAATATTGAAATGTAGCCCACAGGGACAATTTTTCTGCTATTCTTATTTCATATTCCTGACCTTGTAAGGCAGGAGTGGAAACCTGAAAAGGACCTATAATTCAGAGTATATACATCTCTGCTGCTTAGCCAAATACAAAGCTCTGGATTGTAAAGGAGGTGAGACTAGCAGAATGGCAAGTAAGATACTTGATGAACCCTCTTTCCAGCAAAATACCAACTTAAATGGTAAAAATTATAGATGAAATAATCATTTAGAGTCTCTGGAAACTGTGAATGAATGGAGAAACATTCGTTTAGAAGATGTACTAAATCTCAGAACAACGAAAACCAGTGGCAGTTGAACCTTGCACGAGCTGTTCTCTAACCCCCACTCCTAGCTCTCCCTTACAGAATCTCTAGCCCAGGTGACATCCTGGGCAGAGTCACCAAGAAGAGAAGCTCCTGCCCTCTCCTGAGCTCCTAAAGGGATCAGTGTTTCCATTTCTCACCTACATCCCAGCCCTGTGTTGCAGAAGTTCTATCCATGCAAATACGCTTGAGGGAAACAGGTTTCCTTTTTTTTTTTTTTTTTTTTTTTTTACCCAGTCACTACTTATAAAGCAGAAGTTCACCCCAAATGCAGCAGGCTGTCCTTGGTCTTGCCTACCTTGTAGGGCAAAAGTTCCATGTCAGGAGGGGCAAGCCAGAAAAGTCAAGAGGAAGCTATCCTGCTATTTTCCTTGTGGCCAAGGGTGCCACTCTTGGAAAATCAGGTTCTTACCCTAGCATTGGCAAGTGGTACAAAGATTCTGCCAGGAGGAAAGGCAGGCCCTAAAGAGAAGGAGCTACAGCTTGGCTGACGCAGTCTGCTTTATTTGGAACCCAGAATGGAAAATTCTATGCCTGCGGGTGGTTTTAAAAACAATGTAAAATTTGGTGAGGCCAGCCAAGAAAGAGTAACCAGAGAAAAAGCATCAGAGAAAAAGACAGCTGAAAAGAGCCATCTTAGGATCTTGGACCATTCTGGGGGTCAGGAAGGCTGGGCGCATGTGCTGGACTGCTCCCAGTCTAGAGCAACCACTCCAAGCAGAGGGGGGCCAACTGTTAAGCATTTCCCCGCTGCACCAGGTCCATCAGCAGAGGGCAGAACCCTCACTGTCATACCGGGTTTAAACACGAACTGACCAAACACAGATTGAACAAAGTAAACTGCTCACACCTAGAGACTTACTAGAAAGTGAGGTGTAAAAATAAAATCACACCTTTATTTAAAAATAAAATCCCTGGTATTCTGGGAAACAATGCATACCCCAAGCTACTGCCTCTTGGGAGAGTTCCAGATGGGGATCTTTGAGCTACTAGTCCCTGAAGGAATATGTGACAAAAAAACCCATAAACTTTTAGAAGTGAATGTTAGCAGCCTCCGAGCCAGTAAGTAGCTCTGCCAACCCAGGGGTGACTTTTACAGAGCCAGACCAAGAGATAAAAACAATGGAAAGAAATCTGAGGAGGAGCATTAGAGCCTGAACCCTGGAAAGGAATTAAAATTTGCAGAAGTACTTGAACAAAGTCATTAAGCAAATAAATAACTCCACAAAGGAAAACAGGAATGACCCCTAGGGAGTTCTCAGTATCCAGATTTGCTACATTATACCTAAAATACATAACGTTCAAAACCAAACCAAAACAAAAAGCACAAAAAACCCCCAAACCCTGAGATCTGCAAAGAAATAACAAAGTGTGATCCCTACACAGGAAAAAAAAAGTAGGAATAAGAATCTCTTTTGAAGGGGCCCACATGGTAAGACAGCAGACTTAGCAGACAGACTTCCCAGCAGCTATTACAGATATGTTTGCAGATTAAAAGAAATAATGCTTAAGGAATTAAAGGTATGATGACAATACTTCATCAGAGTGTAAACGAAGAGATAAAGATTTTTTTTTTTTTTTTAAAGTGAAGTCACATCACCACGTGGGCAGCTGCCATTACAAAGAGCTGAGCTCCAGGACTAGATGGAGGGCAGGAGGGCAGCGGCAGGGGCCGGTCCTGCCGGGAGCCCGACAGAAGTACATGAATTCCATGTCCAGTCACTGTCTGTGGAGATGCGCAGGGGCAATTTTATGATCTCATGGAACTATTTAGAATTGGTGGCAAATCCCCAGATCCAAACTACTTGTTTATGGGAGAGCATGTTGACAGCATATTATTTATTCACTTGAAACACTTAAGCTCCTTGAAGCTCTTTGGATTTGTTACCCTGAACACATCACCATTCTTTGAGGGCATAATGAGAGCAGACAGATCACACCAGTATATGGTTTCTATGATGAGTGTCAAGGGAAATATGGAAATGCAAGTGCTTGGAAATATTTTACAGATCTCTTTGATTCTCTTTCTCTCCCTGCCTTGGTGGATGGGGAGATACTCTGTCCACATGGTGACCTCTCGCCAGCCATAGATCACATCAGAGCGCTTGATCACCAGAAGTTCCTTGTGACAGTCCAATGTGTGACTTGATGGGTCAGATCCAGACAATTGGGGTGGTTGGGGTGTAGCTCCTTGGGGAGCTGGTGACACCTTTGGGTAAGACATTTCTGAAACATTTAGTTATGTCAGTGGCCTCACACTGGTGTCCAGAGCTCACCAGCTGGTGATGGACGGATGTAATTGGTGCCACGGCCGGAAGGTCGTAACTGTTTTCAGGGCTCCAGACTATTGTTATCATTACTGTAGTCAGGCTGCAATCATGGAACTTGATGATACTCTAAAATGCTTTCTTGCAGTGTGACCCAGCACCTCGCAGAGGTGAGCCTCGTGTTACTTGTTGTACCCTAGACTATGCCCTGTAATGACACTGTAACTTGCCCAGCATTGCCATGAACTATATATTGACCTAATGCAAGCGGGAAGAGCGACTGATAACTCCAGAATGTTAGAGAATAGTTAACATTCAAAAAACTTGTCTGGTCATCAATAGCCGTGACCACTTTAGAATGCACTGGTTCATTGCATAGCCTCTTGTCATCAATAGCCGTGACCACTTTAGAATGCACTGGTTCATTGCATGCTGAGGTGACACTGTTGATGGAGAAACCAGTTTCTGGAAGAGCACTGTTAGTAGTCACTTTTGCTTTCTCTGAGAGATGGCAGATAATAAAATGTCAACATTAACACCTTGTGAATACAATTTAACTTCCACTTAGCTATAGTTTTGCTCAGCAGGACTGTAGGTAAGGGTAGCAGCAAACCACCATTGGAGCTTAATGAACATTTAAAAAAATAAGTACCAAGGAAGACCTCCCCTCCTTAGGAGTTTTGAAATCATTCTGTTTATTTATTTATTTATTTTAAGGCTGACTTTATTTGACACACAGAGAGACAGCGAGAGAGGGAACACAAGCAGTGGGAGTGGGAGAGGCCTGCCTGCCGATCAGGGAGCCCAGTGCAGGGCTCAATCCCAGGACCCTGAGATCATGACCTGAGCCAAAGGCAGATGCTTAATGACTGAGCCACCCACGCACCCCCATCTGTTTATTTTTAGGGATACCATTTAATTGTATGATTTGTCTGCACTCAGTTTGTTTCCCTTCTCAAATCTCAGCCTCATGTTGATCATTGTTATTGCCAGAATCTGGTGAGTTGTTTTGAACAGAACTGTTTTTTTCTCCCTCCTGTAAGACCACGTTACTGCACAAGTGCACTACAGTGTTTTTCACAATAAACTTGTGCACTAAAAGCAAACAAACAAACAGAAACACCTGGAAATTCTGGAGATGAAAATTAAAATAACCAAAGTGAAAAATTCCATGGAGGGACTTCACAGTAGACTCGAGGTCAGAAGAAAGAATCAATAAACGGAAGATAGATCATTGGAGACTAGGTAAACTGAAGAGAACAGAAAAATGAATAAAATAGCCTCAGGGAAATGGGGACACCATTAAGGACACAAAAATGTATATGATGAGTATACCAGAGGGAGAAAAGAGGAAAGGGGGCAGAAAAAAAGTCAAAGAAATGATGGCTGGAAACTTAACCAAATGTGATAAAAGGCATCCATTGGCACATCCAAGAAGCCAAACAGGTTCCAAGAAGTTCCAAGCGGGGTAAATGGATGGAGATCCACAGCAAGAAACACTGCAGTCTAAGTGTTGAAAGAGAGGCAAATCTAGAAAGCAAGTGAAAAAACAGCTCCCTGTGTATAAGGAAACTCTAACAACATGAAAAATTTAACGTCTCATCAGAAACAGTAGAGATCCGAGGGCAGGGGCAGGACACAGGCAGAGTGCTGAAAGTAAAAAACTGTCAAAAATCTTAACCCTCGGAAAAGCATCCTTCAAAAACAAAGTGAAATAAAGCTATTACCAAATAAAACCTGAGAGAATAGGATGCTGGAACATCTGCCTCACAGGAATAATAGAGCTCTTGAAAGAGACCAGGACTGGTAAAAGCTCAAAGTACAAACAACCGTAAGTCTGCCAACTGATAAAAGCATGACGCGTGTTACCTCCACAGCAGGGGCTATCACTCAGCCATATAATGGAGGTAGGATATGGATACATTTTGAAAAAACATACCTGAAGTGGAAGAAGCCAGTCACAAAAAAATGTCTGATCTCTTATATGACATGTCTGTAATATACAGCTTAAAAAAAAACCAAAAAACAATTTTAATTATTTGACAGAGAGCGGCAGGGAGAGGGAGAAGACTCCCCACTGGTCAGAAGCCCGGGACTCCGGGATCATGACCTGAGCTAAAGGCAGACGCGTAACTGCCTGAGCCACCCAGGTGCCTAAGTCTAATATACAGACTTATAAAGACAAATTAGGTGAGTCACTGCCTCTGGCTGGGAGAGAGGTGAGTCAAAGTGGAAGGGCGGGGGGCTTCTTGAGGTGGAATGAAAATGTTCTAAAATCAGATTGCAGTGATGATTGTACAATACTGTGAATGTACTATCACGAATTTTATACTTTATTTAAGTATAATTGGCACATAATGTAATAGTTTGAGGTATATAGCATAATGATTCAACTTCTCTATGTGTTATGCTCTGCTCACTTTAAATGGGTTTTGTGGTATGTGGAGATATCTCAGTAGAGCGGTTTTTAAAAAAAAAAACTGACCAAGAAAGCACACATCTTTAAAATATACTTCTCTCTCCCATTGTATTAGTGTATCCATCTTTTCCTTTTTTACTCCACTTCCCAAATGTTCAATAGTTAAAATTAAGTACAGTCTTTATTCCTCTGGTTAAGGATAACAGATGAAATTATGTCATTTCACAAAAGGACATTTTTAATATAGAGTCTACTTAGTTAAGTTACCTATGTGTATTTAAAACAACAACAACAACAACAACAAACGTCTAGCTCAAGATTGGTGGTGGTTGCGAAATAGTCAGGAAGCTTCCAGTCTTTACCCTGTCTTTGGCTGGCTCCATGCCAGATGTAATAGCATTATTCCTCAGTCTGTAGTTCTCCTGAAGTTTGCTGTTGACTCCCTTGACAGAAGTCAAGCCTATGACAGCACGCTGCATTGACACATCACTCTGTGTGTAAATGGCCTTCCTTTTAATCATTAGTTACCTCCCATAATAGCCATTAGCAGGACCAGCATTTATGAAATGCCCACTAGCATTGCCCTTGCTGGTACACTTGAGGGTTGAGGCTCTTAAAAGAAACTGATGTTTTACAGATGTTTGCTCCGCGTGCCAAGGGCACAACGCAATTTGTTGGCAATCCTGGGATTAGTACTTAGTTTTCTCATTTCAGCTGCCGGGTGGCTGACTCACCTGCGCCATTTCCCTACAGAAACACTAAGTAGAAAGTGTTTTACCACATCTCGTGTTTCTAATATGTTTGCTGAGATCTGCATGTTCTAGCAAATTCTAAGAGGTACAGCTCTATAGTTAAAGTCATGCCGTTCCCTGGGCTTACATGGTAACTAGTTTGCCATCAGGAGGTATTTTCTCCTGTGCCATTCTTCTCATCTTCCCCCTTACTTCCTCTTGCTCTGGGGCGGTGGACTTTCCTGCATGTATCTTGCACAAAAGCTGTAAACATGATTGGGGTTTTTCTTTTCTATTTAATGTCAAAGCTTGTGTTTTTCTGTGCAAGTCTGAATTTTACAGTGATTTAATGATAAACCAGTTCTAAACCAGCCGTCATTGGGACTTTTACCCTTTCCGGAAATCAGGACTCTTTTAAAACTGGTGTGTTTTTTAAGAGACTGGAGAAGGACAAGTGTGGAATTTTGTGAGCCCTGGTGATACTTCTCTTATCTTTATTTCTAAGATGCTTAGAAGAAAAAGGGACTGAAATTAAACCCTTCATACTAACTAAATTGTTTCCTGAATCCCTCTGAAAGCTCTCCCGGAGGAAATCTAGAAATGACCACAGTTCTATAGTACCCCCTTTATATTATTAGCATTTTCCGGTCCCTCCTACCAATATGTACATGGCACATAAAGTTTCACATAAGATATAGAATTTCTCAGGGTTTAAAAAAAAAAAAAAAACCTCTGAATGAGTTTAAAAAATTGTAACCCTTCTGTAAAGGACCATATAGATGTTATATCTTGAAAAGGACAAGTAGAAGCCTTTTCTGATTCAGATTAGGTCAGCTGTATTTATTTTACAATACAAATTCCCAATGCATTGATTGGTTATTTTGAGGAGACTCTTGGGAGAGATTTCCCTGAAGACCATGAAACCCTAGAGATCGTGTGTGTGTGTGTGTGTGTGTGTAGTCTCAGTGTAATAAATTGTGGCTATAAAATTGTGCTGCCCCACAAGATAGGTGATAGCATTCTGTGACTGTGTGTGCTCTAAGTATTTGCAAGAAAAAAAAAAAAAAAAACACATACCAGGATATAGAGAGTGAAAGCTATGTGCTTATAAGACATCTAAAGCATCCCATAAACCATTATTGGTTTAGTATCTTGTTGGCTGTGAAACTATTATGATGTCTCTATAGACCCATAAATTTCTATGCTGGAAATACCAAGCTTTGTCTACCCCCAATAAAATTATCAGGTAATATTTGTTATTTATTGAGAGTATTTTTTATTGCATGTAAGACTATCTGAAATTATTGGTCGATAACCATTCCCTGCCTCCCCATCAGAATACAGACTTTGATGAAAAAAGGGACTTTATCTGCCTTGTTGACCACTGTATCTCCACCATCTGGAAATAGGAGCTATTAGTTTTGTAGGTGTTGGATAAATATGTGTTGACTAAAAGATTGAAATGAGACTAAATATTGCATTTGTTTGGAAATCTATTTTATGTAGACTGGTTCATCTTTTAAACGGCAATGTTTACCATTCAAAAATTATTTATTCCTGGACATTTCTTTTCCCTAAATACTTTTTCCAGAATATTTGTAATCTTAACTACTCTTAACTTGTAAATTACACTGAATTTGTAAATTCTTCAACTTAAGACATCTTGGACACTGCGCATGTACTCCCAAAATATCATTTTGGTAAAAGAATCCCTGATGTTAAAGCACAAAAGTTTGAGGATATATAATTTCAAAACTTTTGTTAGTTTCCCATTTGCAAAAGTTCTCCCTAAGATGTCATGGTGGTAGTTTATTAAATGGGTCAAACTTCTGAAGTTTAAGGACATTTACATGTTTTTTTTTTTTTTTAAGATTTTATTTATTTATTTAACAGACAGAGATCACAAGTAGGCAGAGAGGCAGGCAGAGAGAGGGGAAGAAGCAGGTTCCCTCTGAGCAGAGAGCCCGATGTGGGACTTGATCCCAGGACCCTGGGATTATGACCCGAGCCGATGGCAGAGGCTTTAACCCGCTGAGCCACCCAGGTGCCCCTACATGTTTTTCTTAACAGGCTTTCCTCAGAGATAAGTTTTCCTCTCCCCTCAGTCTCCATTGTGCCCTTGCCCACCCTGCATCTCTCTTGCCTCTCCCTCCTTTTCTTTTCTGCCCCCTACTGCCTCCCCTCACCCCATCATGGTCACATGAGAATTTTAAAGGGAATTTTTTTTTTTTATTATTATCTTCTTGGACTAATTTTAGGTTTACAGAAAAAATTGAAGGCACAGGAATTTCACATAGAACTTCTGCCCACTCCGGCCCCCTTCGCCCCCCAACTCCATGCATAGCCTCTGCCCGCATGACCATTCCCCACCAGGTGATGCATTTGTGAAAGCTGATGAACTTACATTAGAGCGCTGTAGTCACCCAAAGCCCAGAATTACTGTGAGGGTGCACTCTTAGTATTGTACATTCTGTGGGTTTGGACAAATGTTAATGACATATATCCAACATGTTGGATATTACAGTTTTTTAAGGCTATAATGATACTAGTACTTTGGCTTCTTCTATCCTTTCTTCCCACTGCGGTTTCTAAGAGCAGAGAAAGGTCGAATTACAGATGAGCTGTTTGCAGTTTATTAATGGCTTCCTTGACAGGTGTAGGTAGGAGAAAGAAAATCTGTAGGTATTGGAGAGTGATTTGTAAGGACTGAAATTATTTTACCTTCACGCTCAGGGATACTCACACTCCCAGGTAATGGGAAATCTAGATCAACTGCATGTCTTCTCCGTTCTGTGAGAACTCTGAACAGTGGCTGCGAGGAAGGACTGCACATTGTTTATCACTTGTGTTCTTCAGTTCAGACCCAGGCTGTCAGCTACCAACTGTCAGGAGATCTGGTGCCAGAAGACAGGTTTTCTATTTCTCTACCCGGCTGCCTTACCCACAAGTAGTGAAGACCACACGGAAGAGAATGGAGGATAAAAGAGATAACATCTGTGAAAAGGCATCACACTTCTTTGCACAGGGATGTATGGGATTATTCCTCTCTGCCCTACCTTCCTATTAAACTGAGAGGCTACTTATTCAATGCTTGGTTCTGTACATTTCCAGGAGTGTCTCTAAAATCTGTTAATGTTGGGTCTCTTTCTTGGCTGTACATTGCAATCACTGGGAACATAGTATAGATTATCATAGAGTGTACTGGTAAAATAACAGAATTATACCTGAAATATACAAGTGGTACAGAGGACAAGTGGTTAACTCCACTTTGGGGAGGAAGAGGCTGCTTTTAGGTAATAATGGTTACGGTGAGTTTTGGAAATGAATATGAATTTCTAGTCATTCCAGTCCAGAGAATTAGGGAGGAAAAGTCAATCCAGGAAGAGAATAGCACATAAAAAGGCACAGAACATGATGTATTTGGGAATCTGTGTCCTGATTTTGCAGAATGAAGAGTTTTTAAAGTTCTGGGAGATGTCCAATTAGGTAAACAAATCACATAAGACCCAACATTTCATCTTAAAGAATTTAGACTTGCCCTTTTACAAAATGAGTCAGTGTAATGTTATTGCCAGATGAGAGACATGATCAGATAGATGGGCAGTACTTCTGATCTTTCAGGAAGGGGTTGAGGCTAGAGATGGTAAAAACCAGTTAGGAAGCTGTTGCAATCGTCTGATTGGAAGATAATGAGGACTTATAATCGAGATTTCACATGTATTAAAAATATTTTAAAGAATCACTTAAAATTTGATGTAGAAAATGAAAGGGACAAAGTTATGGTGAGTCCTTGATTTCTGGTTTTGGATCCTTGGGTCTGTGAGGTTAACACTAACCAAAATGCAGTAAGGATAAAAGAAGTTTCAGGGGTAGGGAATGAGATGTTAACTGTAAGATTGCATGTGTTGAGTCTGAGGTGTCCACAGGGTATCAAAGAGAAGATACCTTACTAAATATAGTATGAATATCAAGAGACTTGCTGGTTTAGAGATGCAGACTTCTGTGGTAAGTTACTAAGTTTAGAGATAGTTATTTAAGACAGTTTCATTAATTCTGTACATATGATCATTAAGAGAATTGTTCTAGAAATCCTCAGGATCTCTCACCCTGTTTTGCACAATGAGAGAAGCATGTGAACTTTGGCACTCAGTGATGATTTTTATCAAGAGTTTGTTAGTATGGCCTTACAAAGCGCAAATTAAAGTTTATAGTCTTTGTAGACTTACTCAAAATGTCTTGGGTCTTATGGATCTTAAAGATCAATTTTAAGATCACACCCTATGTGGGGTAAGTAGTGGGAATCCTTAGTCTCAATTCATAGCATCCCTTCAAGTTTTGTTCTTTTACTCTTCAAGTGTTGAAAAATCCCTAGGAAGAACACAATTTTCTGAATTTAATTTAGAGGATCAAATTGGATTTGCCTCCAAAGAACAAAGGGAGAATAGAAGAATTAAATCTCTTCTGCTCTTGTTTTCATAGAAGTTTCTTCAAACACCTGCTACACAAAGTACTAGGCAAATGTTTCAAGGGAGTTAAAGTTGATCATGGTCAGTAAATCTCCATTCTTGACACACACACACACACGCACACACACACACACATGCAGGCACGTGCACACATACACACAGTTTTTAGGATCTGGGTTTACAACTTTGATAGTGTTTTTTCTCTTCTCTGAATGTCTCTAGGATGTTGGGATTCTAGCAAGACAATGAAACAACTGAGAGGCTCTGCTTGTTTAAACTACATAATTCTAATCTTTTTAATTTCCACAATGGGCTATGGATTTGATTTTTCTATTTAAGTGATTTTAAAACCACAGCCCCCTGTGACCAATGCAGAGACACACTGAGACACAAATTATTCCGATCTCAGCTTCCATTTGGACGTAGGGGCTACAATCCCATTTGACATGAATGTACTAGGTTGGTGCCAAGAGTAGCTTATGCCTTAAGCCCCTGTGCCCTTTTACCACTGGCACTGGATTCTTTTTACCTGGGTTTTGCAATAGCACAGATCATTTTTACCTTGATTATAATACATCTGCCTATGCCTCTCATCCGCACTCTGGTAACTGACTGGGTTTGTCCATTTGGGGATGTTATTTCAGAGACCTGCCTTTTATCAGACTATAAAACAGTACTTACTCCTGTTTTCCAGAAAGGATTAAGACTTTCAGAATTTCTGCTGTAGTTTTAAGTATCATCTGTAATTGCTATTAGCATTCCGTAGTATTTTTAAATATTACAAAGTGTGATCTTGGGGCCATTAGCCTTGGCATCACCTGGGAACATCTTAGAGCTACAGAATCTCAGATCCCACCCCAAGACCACAGAATCAGAAGCTGTGTCTTCGTAAGATCTTTGTATTATTTGTATGTACATAAAAATTTGAAAAGCACTGCTATGGCACATGAGCATAGTCTTTGCTAGCTAGAGGCTTTTTATCACCTTTTCTGCTTTGTTTTCTTCTTTGTTGGGCTCTGAGCAAGCTCTGCCTTCTCTTGTGCATCTCGTAGTAATTGAAAAATAGCAGGAAGGGTTGCCTATAGTTGAACTGTTAGATTGTGAGTTGTTTCACTGAAACTAACAGACCTGATGTATATCTCCAAGCATTGTGT
Organism: Mustela nigripes; assembly: GCF_022355385.1. NCBI lineage: Eukaryota > Metazoa > Chordata > Mammalia > Carnivora > Mustelidae > Mustela > Mustela nigripes. Next base: position 61,246,285 of record NC_081560.1, on the reverse strand, counting down.
TTTCTTGTTCCTTGCTCTATGATATGGTCTTTATCCTTGATAGATGAGTAAAACCCTTGTCCAACAATTTCCATAGTGCCCAGGAGGCTTAATTACACAGCTCTCTGCTTTTCTGCTTTCCTAAACCCTTACTGGAACTGTTAGTGATTATCAAGCGTTACTCCTCTTGAAAGTAGGAACGGTCTAAACTATTAGGCATAAAGGACTCTCCTTAATAACTATTGTTCCTGCTTTTTAAGTTCATCACTCTTGTAAAAACTCAAGCATCAAGTAGCATGGTTGTACTATGGGCTTTTTCAGATTTTCTTGGCTCAGCTCTCTCCTGGAGTTTTCAGTCAAACACTCCACCCTAGCAGTAACCTGAGTAACCAGCCCCTTGTGTTTGGCAAATATATTTACCATCTGAGACCAATAGCATCATGAATCTGGTATCTCTCCTTACTTCTGAACCTGGATAAAATGCCATATAATAGTCTATAGCTCTCTTTTTTGGTGGGATCCTTGTCTGGTTTTGGGATCAAGGTGATGCTGGCCTCATAAAATGAGTTTGGAAGTTTTCCTTCCATTTCTATTTTTTGGAACAGTTTTAGGAGAATAGGAATTAGTTCTTCTTTAAATGTTTGGTAGAATTCCCCCGGGAAGCCGTCTGGCCCTGGGCTTTTGTTTGTTTGGAGATTTTTAATGACTGTTTCAATCTCCTTACTGGTTATGGGTCTGTTCAGGCTTTCTATTTCTTCCTGGTTCAGTTGTGGTAGTTTATATGTTTCTAGGAATGCATCCATTTCTTCCAGATTGTCAAATTTATTGCCGTAGAGTTGCTCATAGTATGTTCTTATAATACTTTGTATTTCTTTGGAGTTAGTTGTGATCTCTCCTCTTTCATTCATGATTTTATTTATTTGGGCCCTTTCTCTTTTCTTTTTGATAAGTCGGGCCAGGGGTTTATCAATTTTATTAATTCTTTCAAAGAACCAGCTCCTACTTTCGTTGATTTGTTCTATTGTTTTTTTTTGGTTTCTATTTCATTGATTTCTGCTCTGATCTTTATGATTTCTCTTCTCCTGCTAGGCTTAGGGTTTCTTTCTTGTTCTTTCTCCAGCTCCTTTAGGTGTAGGGTTAGATTGTGTACCTGAGACCTTTCTTGTTTCTTGAGAAAGGCTTGTACCGCTATATATTTTCCTCTCAGGACTGCCTTTGTTGTGTCCCACAGATTTTGAACCGTTGTATTTTCATTATAATTTGTTTCCATGATTTTTTTCAATTCTTCTTTAATTTCCCGGTTGACCCATTCATTCTTTAGAAGGATGCTGTTTAGTCTCCATGTATTTTGGTTCTTTTCAAACTTCTTTTTGTGGTTGAGTTCTAGGTGGGAATGCAAGCTGGTGCAACCTCTCTGGAAAACAGCATGGAGGTTCCTCAAAATGTTGAAAATAGAACTGCCCTATGACCCAGCAATTGCACTATTGGGTATTTACCCTAAAGATACAAACGTAGTGATCCAAAGGGGCACGTGTACTCGAATGTTTATAGCAGCAATGTCCACAATAGCCAAACTATGGAAAGAACCTAGATGTCCATCAACAGATGAATGGATCAAGAAGATGTGGTATATATACACAATGGAATACTATGCAGCCATCAAAAGAAATGAAATCTTGCCATTTGCGACAACATGGATGGAACTAGAGCGTATCATGCTTAGCGAAATAAGTCAGGCGGAGAAAGACAACTATCATATGATCTCCCTGATATGAGGAAGTGGTGTTGCAACATGGGGGCTTAAGTGGGTACGAGAAGAATAAATGAAAGAAGATGGGATTGGGAGGAAGACAAACCATAAGTGACTCTTAATCTCACAAAACAAACTGAGGGTTGCTGTGGGGAGGGGGTTTGGGAGAAGGGGGTGGTATTATGGACATTGGGGAGGGTATGTGCTTTGGTGAGTGCTGTGAAGTGTGTAAACCTGGTGATTCACAGACCTGTACCACTGGGGATAAAAATACATGTTTATAAAAAATAAAAAATTATATTTAAAAAAAATGCCATATAATAAGGCATGTCTTCTAAGTAGACATATTCCAACCAGCGTGCTAGAATACATGACCCAAGACTATGAGGAATTAAATCCAACTGGGAAGAATTTTGACCAATGGAAGACAGGGAATGAGAAGAAACTGAGTAGGCAAATTACCTTTCTCTCTCCCCTTGATGGAACTGTCCAAGGCACAATTTCTCTGTCCACCTTTGCTACAGATTTCTCATGATGATATGGCTTTGTATGTCAAGAGCTTCTCAGGAAGCAAAAGCCAACACATACAGGGGTACATACATCTCATTGTTTCATTTCCTTTACCTTTTCCTTTTTTTTTCCTGGAATTTCATCTTCAGATAAATGACTAGTACTTAATCTTTGCCACAGGGTCTGTTTTCTAGGAAACCAGAGTGGTTCTAGAAAGCAAACCCTTAGGACATGATTTGGAAATGAAGTGCTCATCTGTGTAAAAGAAATAAGGACCTGTCTGCTGGTGACAGTGGTGTGATGTGGTAGTAACTTCTGGAGTGGAGCTACATGACAATCACCTCAAACTGTAATGTTGTTAATTGGAAAGACATATAGTTAGAGGGAAGGCATTTAGATGTCAAGTACTTGCAGTTCTTGATCACTATAGGGCAATGGTAATTTTGAGGATAATAAAGTAGGGTAACTGCTTTTAATGACACAGAGAACTTTATAAGGAAAATGACAGGTAGAGTACAGTTAATTGCAAACTGAGAAGTGATGTTCTAAAGCCAGAGGGCCCGTCTAGCAGCTGTGAAAGAGATTTTTATTTCCTGCAGCCACAGGGCAGAGGGGCTGAACATCAGGCCCAGGGTTTGGTTATATACCAAAAGGGAGACTAAATTCCCAGCCTCAGTCAATCTTCTGTCAACAACAGGGTTTTTTTTAATGGAGAAGGAGTGGAATTCTGACACCTGGATAATAACATTTTGGTGGGTGAGTTTGAGAACCTTGAACCCTGACTTTGTCTTCCAGAACCTTCTGTCTGGTAGTAGTCCTTTGCTCCTTGCCAGAGGAGAACCCTATAACAAATGTTTGTTAACAAATGCCTTTTGCAGGCAATGTCTGTTTTTCACAAGACACATTACTACCACCACACATGTGCTGGGCCTGGCAACAAAAATCAAATCTTAGTCTGAGCAGGGAAGCATAAGTCTTTTACCAGCAAGAAATAGCCTGTACTCCAAAAAAATTACAGATCCATGTAATATGGGCCAACAGGATTCAGGGGAACCTATGCAGAAATGCATTTCAATGGTGTTAGCCTGGAGAAGGGGTGAATATGAGAATCACTGGAGAAGAATTCTTTGTAAAAGTCTAGAAAAATCTGTATTTTTGCAAGACCACCTGAAGCCAGGGAATCTGAGCTAACATAAAGTGCTAACCAAGGTTTGAACATTCTGTGATGATGGAGTATAATATCCTGAGGGCTGTTTTAAAATTTTTTTTAAAGATTTTATTTATTTATTTGACAGAGAGAGAGTGAGCACAAGCGGGGGAAAGAGCAGAGGGAGAAGGAGAAGCAGGCTCCCCATTGAGCAGGGAGACTGTTCCAGGGCTTGATCCAAGGATCCTGGGATCATGACCTGAGCCGAAGGCAGATGCTTAACCGACTGAGCCACCCAGGTGCCCCTGTTTTAATTTTTGATAGTGATGGTCATTAAAAGGATGAATAAATTGTAGTTTTCAGGGTTAATCTATGGAGATTGCTGTAGACAAAGATCTAGTCTATAACTATTTAATAAACTGATCTTGATACAACTCTTAAATTAGATTTTCTTAAATACCACATTATAAGAGATAGGCTTATAGAATAATTTTTATGTTTGCAGTAATTTTCAGTAAAACCTTATTAGAGGTTGTGTCTGTAAACATCCCAGAAAATTACTTTTAAGTAATCATGAAGGTGTAGATAATTTTTTTCTGGTCACAATACCAATAAGTAACTTTCCCAGCACCAAGAAGCTTGGACAAGTATATTTCCACTTTCTTATTGCATCCCTACATGGCCATATCAAATTATATGCAAGGAAAAATGACCAGATAGCCCTGGTTTAATCTAAGATTACTAAAATTATTTGCCTACTTTTTAGATAATTGATTCTGAGGTACCCACTAAGATCTAAATTATAACACCCAAGAACCCATCTACCCAAATTAAATGAAGACCAGTGTCTCCTCTGCCGACCCTGCTCCTGTTTTCCAGATAAGAAATATTTCAAGGTAGTTCTGTTGTTTGGTTTTGTGTTTGCTTTTGCTTAGTAGCTTGAGATGAACTCAGTCATTTTTCCTAAATTCTGCATGATTTCATGACTGCTACTGGATATAGGTTTTCCCAACACATGTTTGCTGCCCTACCTATATTGGCCAAAAATATTGCATGCTATAATATACGTCCTAATCTATTTGAAATAATTCAACAAAAATCAAATCTTAGTCTGAGATTTTTAAAAGGAGAATTGAATTCTACTAATTAATTAATTAATTAATTTGACAGACAGAGATCCCTTTAAAAGGAGAATTGAATTCTATTAATTAATTAATTAATTAATTAATTTGACAGACAGAGATCCCAAGTAGTCAGAGAGGCAGGCAGAGAGAGGGGAAGGGAAGCAGGCTCCCCGCCAAGGAGAGAGCCCAAGGCGGGGCTGGATCCCAGGACCCTGGGATCATGACCTGAGCTGAAAGCAGAGGCTTTAACTCACTGAGCCATCCAGGTGCCCCGAGAATTGAATTCTTGATCTCATTTGTCCCATCAGGTTCTTGGACTTCTTAGGCAAATTTAGTTCATCCCTCCCAGCTTTCTCTAAACTCTCTATATTAGTAGATACTCTTATGTAAAAGGACAACAACAACAACAAAAAATCTATCTGATTAGTATATAACAGTTGCTGTTTATTAACTGTCTGCAATATGACAGTTAACATGAGAGAATTTTTCTGTATTGTCTCCAAACTATCCTTCCAGGTCAACATTGCTGTTCGTATTTTACAGAAAGGAAACTGGGGTTCAGAATGGTTACAATTAACTAGTCAATATCACATAACTAGTAAATATCAAAGCTGGGGTTTGAAATACCAATCTTTCTAGCTTGAGCTGTTTCTGCTTATCACACCACCCGCACTTGTTAAAAAGGTGAACTTGATTTCAATAGAGTTGTGTTGTATGGAGGTAATATCATCCTACATTTGGATCACTTAATGACTGGATTTATCTGATGGGACTATACTCTGACATACTTGAGGGTATCTGGCTAATTAGAAACTTCTTTCCCTCTAGAGCAATAGCAGGCAGAATGGCACCATTAATGGGCAGTCCAAAAAAATGGGAAATGCTGCTTTGCTTTGAGTTACTCTTCAGCATTTAAGGAAAGGGTTCCTAGTGGATACGTCTCTTATGAGATTAAGATGACATTTGAGACTAACTTGGAATTCAAAATGCTAACACTTATCTATTAGTAATGGAAAGAAAGAAACCTACATCCAAGTCTGGGAGAATGAATTCAGTGTTCAGCATTTTTTATCCCAAGAATATATAAGAAAAAAGTTCAATCTACTGAACAATCTCAACTTACAAGTTTTCAGTTTTAATTCAAAGGAGAATGTGTCAGATCCTGCATCGAGCAAGAATGACTCAGAATTACATGGAAGAGCTGTATAATGCTGTTGATTTCTGGTGCCTGTTGTGGGAAAAGCCCTAATCCTCATATACTGGGTGGAACCATACTGAACATTACCAAGGCTACTTGACAACTAGATCCACTGTGGTGTTATGGGGGAAAGAACAGAGAACTTCTTGAATAAATCAAAATGCAAATCATACCCAGACGGTATCTATCATGACTTTCAGATGGAACAGTCTCCTCATCTTTAGCAGTGCTTAGAGTATTATTTTTTCTAAGTAATTTGCCACATTGTCAGAAAGAATTTCATTGGAAGAAACCTGATGGAATTTTAATGGCATTTCCATCAGGGGATGTATCTGTAGCTGCGAAGCTCCTAGAAACCTATATGGTCTTTACTCTTCAGTTAAAACATTGCCTATCACTCAGTAAGTATTTACTGAATTCCTTCTCAGTGCTTATGTTGCCGTAGATAAAAATGGTGGATACAGAGGAAATAGCAGGACTGGCACCAGGTAAAGGGAATACTGAAGAACATTGCTTTTAACTTGAGTTTATGAAAGAAAGGTGTCATAAAGGCTAATTGTGTTTTAAGGCAGAATTTCTCAAATACTTTTAAAAACTACTGAGGACTCTCAATAGACTTTTAAATGTAGTTTATATCTATTAATGTTTTCCCTATTGGAAATGAAAATCGAGGGACTGGAGGAGATTATGCTAAGTGAAATAAGTCAAGCAGAGAAAGTCAATTATATGGTTTCACTTATTTGTGGAACATAAGGAATAGCACGGAGGACATTAGGAGAAGAAAGGGAAAAATGAAGGGGGGGAACATCAGAGGGAGAGATGAACCATATGAGACTATAGATCCAGGAAAACAGAATGAGGCTTTCAGAGGGGAGGGCAGTGGGGGTTGTGTTGGCCTGGTAATGGGTATTAAGGAGGGCACATATTGCATGGAGCACTGGGTGTTATACGCAAACAATGAATCATGGAACACTACATCAAAAAATTAATGATGCGGGGCGTGTGGATGGCTCAGTGGGTTAAGCCTCTGCCTTCGGCTCAGGTCATGGTCCCAGGGTCCTGGGATCGAGCCCCGCATCAGGCTCTCTGCTGAGCGGGGAGCCTGCTTCCCCCTCTCTCTCTGCCTGCCTCTCCGCCTACTTGTGATCTCTGTCTGTTAAATAAAAAATAAAAATAAAAAAATAAAAAAAAAACTAATGATGCACTGTATGGTGATTAACAGAGCATAATAAAAAAGAAATGAAAATCAAAGCACTTAAAATATTTAGAACAGCAACAACGAAACTAGGCTATACTAACATAAATAGAAAGCTTTTATACAAAGTGTTTTCTAAAACAAAAGTAGTTAATGGGAAAAGTAGTCTTGGTTTGCATTTTTGCAAATCTCATTAATGTCTGGTTGTAGGAAAGTCAGCTGGAATTGTGTATCTGTTTCTGTTGTAATATCACATGTAGCCCTTGGAAGATTTCACTGTGCACTCATGAGAGAATGAGTATAACAGTGAATGTAATCCCTTAGTATTATTATGAAATAGTTTTGATCCTAAGGACCCGCTGAAAGGGTATAAAGGACCCCCAGTGGTTCTCTGGACCACACATTGAGAACCCCTGTTTTTGGACTGGAAGCGACTCAAGATCATCCGTCACTATAAAACTGGAAAATGTGTGTATTTGGGTGTGATGTCATTTTTACTAAGCTCTATTTTTGGGAACTGCTTTTTTAAAAATCTATGTTAAAGTATGACCAGTATTAGCAAAATGAATACAGTTTGAGGCATTACTCAGATTTAAGTTCGTGTTGGTAGCTACAGGAAGGTCCCTGTGCACACAGAGATACTTTATTATCTATGCAGTTAAATTTTCAGACTCTGTTAGCCAAAGGCCCACAGTTGCCTTCTAATTTTTCTGTTTTCATGTGCAAAACTTTTCAATGTTAGAAAGTTAACGATGTTGGTGAAGAAACTGGCCATTCTCATTAAACAGCTCGCTTATGACATTATTTTGTTATATACATCTGCTTTGAACATTGGCTATCTGAAAAAGGTATCTTTTTAGTTAGGTTAACACTCATCAATAGAGCCATCCTACTATCTGTAGTTACACACCGCATGAAAACAGAATGAACCCAACAGACAGAATGACTTACTATCTGTAAGGAAGAGCTGACCCTATGGTAATCAAGGAATCTGAAGTTGTTATCCAAAAGAAGAAAATATTAATAAATACATTTTTGTTTCACAACAGCACCGTTAAAGCATAATGACCTCTATCAATATAAAGACCAAGTTTGTTTGTTATACCAGACATCTAATATTATAAAACAGTTTGTCATCATGATTAATTTTTTATGATTAAATTTATAGAATCAAAAACCCTAATAAAGGGGCAGATGGGTCACTTTGTCATTTTTCACTTGAAACTTAGTCATAAGATGACAAGTTGATTATCTTTGACTCCCCAGTTTCCCACAAGTTTGTTGTTCACGACTTTCAGAATTTCAAAGGATAAAAGGAAAAATATGCCTATGGCATTGGAAAAACTAGTTAACTATTGATATTCATGGAATGCAAAGGCTCAGTAGACTAGGAATGTTCTTTTTTCTACCCCAATTTCATTTCTCCCGTGAGTACCCTGATAAAAATCCCTGATAAAACATTTTGGGAAGCAATGTATTTAGTTCTAAAAACAGGTTTTGCAATGGTGGGATAAAGGGCTGTTTCTTGTGTGGATGGTTCCTCTCTACAAAGAACAGTGTGTTACCCAGAGTAACATAATAGTCCAGCAGGTAATGGAAACTTCTGAATAGAAGGAAAGAATAGGGCAGTAGAAGCCGAAGATAATCTGCATTTCATGTCAAGGACAAAGGCTGCCCTGTTCAACCATGAAGTTTAGACCCCAGAGTCAGTCACATTTGGTGGGGCATCTATAGCTTCATCAATATGTGGGTCGGACATCCTTTTTCGCCCTGTGTTTGAAATGTTTGTGTTAAAAAAAAAAAAAAAAAAAGACATGTGAGGAGTACCTAGCTTCATGCAATCTAGAAAGATGTTATCTTTCTCCCTTTCCTTTAAAGTGCAATTCATGAAACGTTTGAGAAATCTAGTTACTGTGCAGACTCACCACACAGGGGGACGGGGGAGGGAAAGGAAGAAAGAAAGAAAGAAAGAACGAACTGAGAATGATGATTTTAGTTGAGCTTTTATAGTCCAGCTTTAAGAAACCTGAACTTCATTCCTTCTCCAGAATGTAGTTGACAATTCACAGTCCCAGCCAGAGAACAGACTGTTCCCACTTGCATGAAGGTTATTATGATGGAATTCTACAGCCTGAAAGAAGAGAGAGAGAAGTTGCATAAGTCCCATATGATAACATCAACACAACTGCCGGCACAGAAGGTCTTACATAACTTTGAAAAATCTGGTCGTGGTCACTGTACTAACGTTTACGTCCAGAATTTGAGAAATACGTAATTGACCTAAAGTTGAACATCCCCTTTATGCTCGGAGGGTGACAAGATATTTAAAAAAGCAAGATTAAAGGAAACAAATGATTACACTTTAATCATTGTTGAATCCGAAAGTGCTGGTTTAAGGAGGGGCTGCCAAGTTGAACCATTCGTCTTTGACTGCCGTTCCGTTCTCAGGCTGTTTCTCACTTAACTTTGTAATTTCATGTGGCCCAAATATCTTAGAACTTGCTTTGATAATTGGTTTTCTTGCCAGTTACCTATTTGGAGGCACTTTTTTCCTTTGCTTTTGTACATTTTAATTTTTGTAGCTCCTCTATCGTTTTGGATGGATATTTGCACGTGTGTGTGTGTGTGTGTGTGTGTATTCATGAATACTACACATTTTTGTAAAAAGAGCCAATATGGATATATTGACTATGTTGTATGCAGCATTATGTAGGTATATTTAAATGTGTGTTAGGTGTGTGTATATACGTAGACCTATATATATTTATCTGATACATATTTATCTGATACACGAGAAACCTGTATTAAAGGTCTGGAATGAAGAATCCATTAGTAATAGTTGCACAGATTACCGGGTTTAATTTGCATGATTTTTCCCCCTCTGATTTTTTAATTGCTTTCAATGAGATCCATAATCACCACTCGAGGCTGACCTTTCCGTCTCTCTTTGTGGGGGCCTCAGCCTTCTGCACACAAAGGCTATGTCAGGGCCTTAGAGGGTAGAAAGCTTTGGATAATGGGTGAGCACTCTAATCAGTTTGCTGCTGATGGAGAGAGGAGAACAGAGAGCCGGCTTTTGAAGTTGCCTCCTTTGTGGGTCTGAGTCACCCGCAGCTGTAGGGTTCCAGCCTGTTTGTTTTTAAGTTTTACAGGAGGAGCAGGAGCTCCAAGTTTGATACTGTGTTTATTTTTTCCTGCCAATTGAGAGATTCCTACAGAGCAAAGACAAACCTCGGTGTGGCATTTTCATCTCTAAACCAAACGCTCAGACACCCACACGGCTTAGATGAGTTGGCAGGCGAAGGAATCCACCTATGTGTGCAACTGTGCGAAAACATAGTTCTCTTCCAAAATAAAATCAGGGTCTTCTTGATGCTCTCCTTCCTATACCATGGGGAAAAGGATGAGGGATACAGAATATATGGAACTATACTGTATATAATGCTACTAGAAAGATAAAATGTGTCTCCCTCTTCTTTTTTTTTTTTTGAGTAGAGTTGACATAAAATGTTACATTGTCTCTTTTCTTTTTTTCTACACAAGGTGAAATACTGTGCCGTAGGCATCCCATGTAATTTGTAGAGCAATTACTACCTTCTTACCTTCAGTTTCCCTCCCCCTTTGTGTGGCTCCAGTAGGCTGTAAAGCTGGAAAGGCACTAAAGAAATGCAATCTTGCTTGTGAGTGCACGGGAAGCCGAGCTTCCATGCTGGGTGAGGAGCTCAGCCTACCGCAGTTAGAGCAGGGGTTCATTTCTCCTACCTTCGGAAAATAAACAGTCTCCCTTTAGGAAGAGGGTTTTATCACTACATTTTGCTTCTTTTGTGGGCTGTAAAAATAATTTCTTGGTTTTAGTTTTTTTTTCTTTTAATGAAAAGATACCTCCTAATTTGCCTCTTATCAAATAGTTTGTCTCAATTTTATTTTCTATCATCTTTATGTAAATTTAATAATTTTCTTATATATCATGTTTTACTAGCAAATGAGTTTAGGGATCACCAGGTTATGTTTGAGTTAAAGATTTACTGTGTATGAAAATGTGGACTAAATTTTAAACACGTGTCAATACACGGAAATTGAAGAATTAAGTGAGCTAATATTTGTAATTCTTGGATTTTTGCACTTAATAAATTATTTTTATTTTAAAATTTTTATTATTTTAAAGATTTTGTTTACTTATTTGACAGAGAGAGAGAGAGTGAGAGCAGGAACACGAGCAGGGGGAGTGGGAAAGGGAAAGCTTCCGGTGAGCAGGGAGCCCGATGTGGGGCTTGATCCGAGGACCCTGGGATCATGACTTGAGCCAAGGGCAGACACTTAATGACTGAGCTACCCAGGCACCCTAAATTGCTTTTTAAAAATAATTGATTTATTACTAAAGAAAAAAAAAGAAAAACATTGAAGTCATTTTGCAAGTACTCAAAGAACATTCTCAGTAAAGATAGAATATTTTTGTAAAGGAAAATCTAAAATGAATTTAGTACTCCATTCAATTTACATATCTTAAGTACAGGAAATAGCAATACAAGAAATAAGCTATATACAAAATTAATGAGATAAAGGTGAATTGTGGATCTTGAGGAAAGGATTAGGAGGGGGCAAATTTTGCAAAATTTTCATTATTTTTATCTTTCCCACTCATTTGCATTTAAATATCAATGTTTCTTACTTTGCATAGTTTCTGAACGCTAGGTGTCTTGGACTATCATATGATCATATGATATGAGGAAGTAGAGATGCAACACGGGGGGGTTAAGGGGTAGGAGAAGAATCAATGGAACAAGATGGGATTGGGAGGGAGACAAACCATAAGTGACTCTTAATCTCACAAAACAAACTGAGGGTTGCAGGGGGGGGGGGGCTTGGGAGAAGGGGGGGGGGTTATGGACATTGGGGAGGGTATGTGCTATGGTGAGTGCTATGAAGTGTGTAAACCTGGCGATTCACAGACCTGCACCCCTGGGGATAAAAATATATGTTTATAAAAAATTAAAAATATCTAAAAAAAACACTAGATGTCTTGGAATAAGAACAATTCAAAACTCCATATTTTTCCAAATTACCATGGGAATCAGTGTATCACCACTCAGCCATGGGAGCAGACACATCTGGATCTTTTAGGCCTTAACACTCACACTGGAACTGCATGGAAGCTCACAAACTGGGCTATTTTATTTATTTTTAAAAAGATTTTATTTATTTGCAAGAGAGAGAAAGAGCACAAGTGGGGTGAGGGGCAGAAGGAGAAGCAGACTGGCTGCTGCAGGGAGCCCGACGTGGAGCTTGACCCTGGGACTCTTTGATTATGACTTGAGCTGAAGCCAGACACAGCCAACTGAGCTACCCACACATCCAATCAGACAGCTCTTTTAGAAGGAGGACATAAATGAACAATTTCAGTTGATGTTTTATAATAGAGGATCCAACAGATGTTGTTTATCCCTGTACAATCTTAGTCTTCACGTTCTGAATTGTCTTTCTAAACTTCGTATAAAGTCACAGAAACAATGGGGTAGGAAGGAATTATGCTATATGTATGAACAAATTGGTCACTTATATTTTGCCTGGCTTTTTAAAAACTGAGGTTTGTATAAAGAGAGCAGAATTTTCTTGCTTCCTAGGAATGAATGATGTTATAGACATTTTGTTTTTCTGATTATGTGAGTAACCTGTTTTAGTGTGGGAAAAACTGAAAAATCCCTGAAACCATACCAAACAAAAAAAGTCACAATTTTTTTTTCTATTCCCATTATCTAGGGAAAATCACTGTTTGAATTTTGTTGTTTGTGTATCTATTTATTCATCAATTATTTAATACTTTAATAAAAACTTGGGATTTATTTCCGCATGTGACTAAGTATTAATCTACATGATGCTTTTTAATGTACTCCTTTCCAGTTATTGTGTTTCATTATAGGGGTGTACCATAATTTTTATAAGTCCTGTAATGTTGAATATTCAGGCAATTTTGTCTTGCTTTAATGAATAAATCTGTCTATAGATGTTTATATTTATGGCTGAAGATCTGCATAGTCCGCTAACTTGTCAGAAATTCTTGAAAAGCCTGGCCATTGGTTATTTAGCTTTGAACAAAATGGACAAAAGTCTATATACTCAGAAGAATGTTTGTTTTTGTGGGGAAGACAGATAATAAGTAAAAGAGGGAAGTAAAATATACAAGAGCCACGAAGAAAATTGAAGGAGAAGTGGTAGATAGAATGTGGAGAGAAGAGAAAGAGGGGACCGGTGCTAGAGTTCCATACAGATCAGCTAGAGAAAGTTTTGTTCTTTGCTTCTAGAAGGGGATGTTTTGGTCAACCCAAAGAAAGAACAAGTACCGTGGAGAAAAAGACTTTCTGCCACAGTGACAAGCAAGTTCAAAATGCCTCAGCTAAACATGTACCTCATCTCTGGAAGGAACTGGGAAGAGGACAGTATGGCTGAAGCCAAATGAATTAGGAGGAAGTAAAAGAACATGAAGAGAAGAAATGGGCTAAATGACGTAGGGTCTTCTGCACTGTGGTTCGAGTAGTTTATACTCTGAGGCAGAGGGAATGCCGTGGCGGGCTTGAAGAGAGGAATGACATCATCTGAGTTAGCATTCTGGCTCTTGTGTTAAGACTATAATTATTTGGAGTAAGTGCAGATCCAAGGAATCCAGTTAGGAAACTATTATAATACCATAGAAGGCAATAATACCAGTTGAACACCAGTAATAACTGAAATAACAGTAAGTGGTCAGATCCTAAAAATAGAACTGTCAGGATTTACTGAAAGATTAAAAGTAGGGAGTGGGAAAGAGTAAACAGATGATTCCAAGGTTTTTGTTGTTGTCCTTTTATCTTTTCTTGGTGGGGGGAGGAGAGTGCAACTAGAAGTGTACAGTGCCAATAACTAGATGAGAAAAACAGTGAGAGGCAGGATTGAGGAAGAATATCAAGACTTCAGTGTTGAACAGGACAAGTCTCACCTATTAGCCATGTTGAGTAGGCAGTAGGAGCGGGACTGAAGAGAAGAGGCCAGTACAGAGAAATATTTTTAAGACTTATGAGCATCGCATCCCACCATGGCATATGAGTAGAATATAGGAAGATTGGTATTTCTCACATACCTGCAAGAGGACTTGGGGTTGCCTGAATGGAGGCCGGGCTTCTCTGCCGAGCTCTGCTTCAGTAAGGATCAGGCTGGACTTCGCTGCTCACTATGGGTTGGGTTTTGGCCTTCTCCATGTGCTTATATTCAGGCGAAAGCTTAGGGGCCAGCAACCACCCTCTTCTTGTGATGATGGCAGGGGCATAAGAGGTAAGTCCCGTTGCTCAAGCATATATGTCTTCTATCCTCCCATTGGCTACGCCAAATGACAAAGCCAATCCCAAAGTCAGGAAGTAGAAGTCTTATTCTTCATTCTTGAGCAACAAAGGGCAAAATTATATAGCAAAGTATGTGGATAGAATGAGGAAAAGAATTCTTTCTACCATGACATATGCATCATATTTAAAGATGGAAACCTGGGTGAGATCCAACATGATGGCACCAATTTACTCTCTAACTAGCCACATAGGAGAGTTTCTGTTTCCTCTGCTCTGGCCAGCTCTGTCTGACTGTTTTAAAACTGATTTGCCAATGTTAGCCATGAAAATAACTCTTTGTTTTAACTACAGTGAAAATAACTCTTTGTTTTAACTACAGTGGTTGTATTTTTAAATGAATCTTAAAACATAGAAATACTTGGAGTCAGTGTCTGATTTTGATGTTCCCGTGGGATTTCCTTTCAGTGGCTCATTATGCAATGGTCTAGTGACCAGGAAGAAAAGTTTGCCAGTTGATTTTGCTTCCTTTTATATTTTCTAATCATCTTTGCCCCTTGATAATTATTAAAAAGGAATGAGAATGGATTTCAAATAGGTATGGCTTATAAGGTTAATCTAATACCTACAGTTTGTTCTTAAGCACTATTTATCAGAAGAGATTCCTGGTGAGAACCAAAGCAAACAATGATACAAATATACTCTGAGAAATCCTATTGAATTGTTGACTCACACATGCAGCCTTGACAATACAATAAATTTTGTAGCTGCCACAGTAAAAACTTACCATGCTTCTCTGCATGTGGGTTCCCTTTTTAAATAAAATCATTATTGGGAGAAAGTGACCCATGTGGCTCACTGTGGCTAAAGGGGTACTTTTGCCTGTTCTTCTCAGCAAAGGGCCTTATGCCCTATTAACAATGCACACAATCTGTTCCAGCCTTTTGAAATTCATTGTGTGGGCTGTATGTATTTTCAAGGAGTTGAAAACACCTTTAGAATTTCTGAGGTATGGTAAAATTACATGTTTTTAGTGATTGGAAAAAAAAATATATATATATATAAAGATTTTATTTATTGACACAGAGAGAGGGAGAGAGAGAACAAGCAGGGGAAACAGCAACGAGATGGGGCTCGATCTGAGGACCCCAGGATCATGACCCAAGCCGAAGGCAGATACCCAACTCACTGAGCCACCCAGGTACCCCGGTGACAGGGGATATTTATCTTAGAAAAGAAATTCTAATTTTAGGATCTTCGACACTGTTCACATATAAACTGCACATGAGTTCAGCGGTGATGCTGGAAACAAGCACATGAGTGGGAACAAGGATATAGCTCCCAAAAGGAGAGAAAGGTTTTGTATCCAGCAGTTATCCTGGAAAACTGGGTTTTCTTCGTGCATGCAATAAAGAGTGCAGTAAGGCATACTTTCAGGATAAAAATAGAAAATCCATTAAGAAATAAAAGCTCTGTTGATTCCATTGCTTGAGAAAAATATTCCTTTATTCATGCACAGTAGGCTTGTTCTCCCAGAACAAGACTTTTTGTGTTACCTTGAATTTGTCCCAAAGAAATACATGTGCTGAACTCTAATTAACTAAATCATAGTGAATGAAATTTTGCATTTAACAACCAGTAGGTTTATAATTTCATGGTTTCATGTGCCCTGTTTTGATATCAAGCACTTGATCCAAATAGATAAGCTCTGACTATTTTGTCATCTGCTTCTATGCAGATGCATAGCTTCGCTTTGTACTAGTAAATGCCAAATACGGATAAGTGCTAAAAGGATGTTTTTGAAGATAATTAAGAAGATGCTTGGCCATTATTTGGCTTCGGGAGGTCAGTAAGGGAAGTCAAACACAGCTGGATTCAAAAGGAGTCTGGATCTCTCTTGGGAGAAGTGTCCTCCAACTGGGTCAAAGTGCAGAAGCTTCATATGTATGTGAAACAAATGAACCAATAACAACAACAAGAAGAAGAAAAGAAAGAGAAAAAAGAAAAAAAGGGAGTGGCAGTTAATTTAAATATGTTAATATAAATTAAATAATTCAACCCGAATAGAAGGTATTTAAGGACATGGATTTTCTAAAGCCAGAGACATTAGATATTGCCTAATAAACTAAATAGTTCTGCTCTATAGTGGTATTACTCTGCAGACGATCTAAGATGGTTATACTCTGTAAAATGTGAACCACATAGAAGGCAGATGGCTTTCAACTTTGTTATTCAAGCTTCAGTTCAGTGGTAGGTTAAATAGATGGGGTGAATGAATTTTGTAGATACCCTTGTTCAGTGCCCAGCTCTTATTTTTAGGGCTTTTATAAGAGGAAACAGTATAACTGCAATAAATATGTGGTTTCAAATTATACACAAATTCCTAAAGGTGCTCTAAGATCAAAGACCAGGGTTTCCATCAATATTTTAAATATTTACAAATGTCCTTTTTTGAAAGTCTGACTGTCAATTTCCTCCAAAGTTTCTCAATGAGCAGTTTATTATATTAGGGATATACAGGATGGTAAAAAAAAAAAAAAAAAAAAAGACACTAATGACCTAAGGAGTATGTGTGTGTATGTGTGTAATTTTTTTTTTAACGGCCTAAAGAAAGTATGTATGTGTGTATGCCTTTGTACCTGTATGCATATATATGAGAGAGAAGCAACTATTTGTGAATTATAACTTGTGCTAGCTCTTCTATTAACAGTGGGGTTATGCTGATCAAATGTTGAAAAAAAAACAGATCCTGCCTTGACCTCACATAGACTTTCACCCATCTCTCTTTACCAAGATGCTATAAAATTAATACTTACTTCTGACTTGTGTGAAGGTCTATTTGTAGTTAAAACCCCTTCTTTTACCTCATAACCTAAAATACATGATTTGGGTTTGATACATCT
Organism: Mustela nigripes; assembly: GCF_022355385.1. Lineage (NCBI taxonomy): Eukaryota > Metazoa > Chordata > Mammalia > Carnivora > Mustelidae > Mustela > Mustela nigripes. The sequence continues at coordinate 61,229,172 of NC_081560.1, read as the reverse complement.
TCACGTTTAAAGCCATACAACTCACAAAATGTACAATCTCTGATACAGCTAGGAAGAGAGAATGGCATTTTGATGCGATCCATTGGGCAATTAATTCATTTTACCCAGTGGGTTGACTCAGATACCCCCTTGGTTTGAATAACTCTCAGGATTAAGCTGTACTGTTAAAACTGCCACATGCCCGTGAATGGTATCTCAAACAGGATTTCATTATCTAAGTGTTAAATGAACTTTTTTTTTTCCTCCATTTGTTTCTGTGAGGGGATGGGGTAAAAAGTTCTCACAGCTGCCAGACAAAGAATGACTCTATTTAAAGAGTGGTTGGAAGAACAAATGTTGATTATCTGAATGAAAGAATTTAATTAAGTTTCCTAAAGAACAGGATACTACTGACATCATTGATTGGCTAAACGAAGCCAGGAAATACAGTATTTAACATTACAATATTTTTCACTTAATGATGCCAGTATTAGATCTTGGCTGATGTCCTAGAATATGCACAATGGCTTGGCAACCAATTAATTATTTTGCCATTGCAGATGTGGAGCTTTGGGGTGTGAAAGTCTCTTTGCCAAGATGGTTTTGGGAAAAGAACCAAAGCAATCATTGTATTTCCTTGTCTATGCGCACATCCTTATTTATGAATATAGTTACAATTCTCGAGGTCAGATGATCGCAATATCATAGACAGTGTTTAATTAACCTCTGAAAGTGCTTCTTTAACACAGCAGACTGAGGACAAAAAAACTAACTGGCCTGGGTCATAGTCCATAAAAATAGCTTAAAATTTGTATAAAATATGTTTAAATAGTTCACATTTTGATAAAAACAATTTTTATCCATCCTTGATAATTATTATTTTAATGAGGATATTTAAAGCCATATTAACTTTCACGGCAACTGAAAATTACTGTGGTAGCCAATGCTAACCGGAGCCGTTGGTTCCATCACTTTTATTTCATCACAAAAATCCGTATCGGTGGGTAAGGAAACTAAACATGAAAGTCATCCATATAAAGAACATCAATAGCAGTACTAGGTCTTGTGTATCAAACGATACTTAATACAGTATTATTATCACAGATCCCTGTAATCAGTTTAACACTTAGTTATGGCTCCAATTGAGAAAAATAAGAAGGTGGCCGTGGTACTGAGAGTACAGCTTCTTCCCCTCACCCCTTCCTTCCTTCCTTCCTTCCTTCCTTCCTCCCCTCACAGCTTCCCCTCCTTCCTTCCTTTCTACCCTCACCCTCTCTCTCTCTTTCCCTCCCTCCCTCCTTCCCTTCTTCCTATTTTGTAATAGAACCTAAAAATATCAATTGTAGTGAAGAATTGTCTATTCATCTTTCTCTGTGTGGTTCCATGTGAATAGAACTAAGTCCTACACTATTATTCACCACATAAGTGGTTCAGGGTGATCTTTATTTTGATACTGGTTCTACTCCTTGTGGTTTGATGTCAAACCAGTAAAATGATTTACTGGAACTTTAAAAAGAGATAACACTAAGAACTTCCTTAAAAGGATATTGAAAAATTTAAATAGAATATGTGTAAAACATTGAGTACATTCCCAGAACAAAGTTGCCATTTTATAAATACTAGCTATATAGTTTCACATATATCTTTATTTGGAAATGTACATGTACACATTTTATATACATTTGTATAGGCATAGTTAAATGTATATTTTCTAAATATATAGAAATCTGACTGTGTATTGAAATTTTTTAGCTTTCCTATTTATTGAAGAAAGCGTGCATCAAACAAATAGAATGTTGTGGCAAATACATGGATCTTTGTTATACCCAACCTCCCACTCCAGCAACCTTCCTCCCCCATTACATGTAGTTATTTACCTATTATTATAAATTCAATGAGAGCTTTTTTCACATACTTTGAAACTGTCCTATTCTGACTTTGGCTGTTTCTGACTTTAAATGGAACCAGAGACAGTAGAATAGCCTCCATTTCAGAGCTGACATAGTTAAAGTGTAGTGCACTACTTTTGTTAACACAAGGTTAAACAACATGGTGTCCCCTTGTCAATTGCCTTATAGTATAAACTTGACACAATACTGACCTAAAGGAAAAGAAGAATACAGGTTAATCTTTTATTCTTTCATATAGGTGTCTGAACTACATACTCCTGATAACGTAATGTGGGCAGAAAAAAATAAATAATTTTCTTTGTGGGCGTCTCCAAAATTCTAACAAAGAATCATTGTTTTATCATACTGTCATCTGAGAGATGGAAAAATATATATATTTTGACCTGACTGATACAATATTAGTTAAAAATGATCTCAGATTCACTTGCTACCTTCCAAAATATAACTGGGGACTTAATTGTAGTTGTCCCAAACTAGTTCTAAGGTGTATGAATTCAACAACATACATTGTAATTATTACTCAATACCAAAGCTGCTATAGTGCTTGTGTGTGTGTGAGTGTGTGTGCATGCTACTTGCACACACTACTTCTAGTGTTTGTCTCATTGCTTGGTTGCTATTGTCAAGAATATACCTTTTTATGGATATCCCAAATTATATACCTTCACACTTGTACCAGAAAAATAAAACCACTGTCTCTTATCATCTTAATGTTCATGCTAATAGATTCTCTATTGACAAAATGAGTTTAGGCCTAAATGAAAAATTAACACAGGGATCTAATATATTGGAAAAGGAAGGGACAGTAATTTCTAGAAGCATTTTGAGAAAAGTTTGCACAAAAGATATTCTAAATCAGAATTTAGGAAAAAAATAAACGAATATTCTGAGTTTAGCTAACATGGTTATAGCACTTGGGAAGAAAATCTACCTCTGTGTTGATACTAAGAATCCTTTGGTTTGCTTTTAAAATTGACCATTGTTCTGAGTTTAACCTCAGGGATATTGTGATACCAATCTGAAAATTTAAAAAATGATGTAAAATACCACCCCCTTGAAGCTGAGTCAATGTAAGTTACAATTTGGATGTTTTCTACTCTTTACTTGTTTATGGAAATTGCCTTAGGTATCTCTAGAACATCTTCATACATATAATCTATATTTTTTTCCCAGAATGAAAAGGAGTAAACTCAACTGCTTCTGCTTCTTTTTTTTTTTTAACCTTATGTCTTGAACCAAAAATATAATTTCACCCATACCTAACAACTACATAAAAAGAAAAATGTTTTTTATTCATTATAAATAATGAGAGGGAATTCACTGTGAAGCTGAAATATATTATGTAACGAATCAAAGCAGCTTTGAGTTCTTGGCTTGCAACATCATTGCATGTTCAGACTGTTACATGATGAGACCATTGGTGGTTCCAAAATATTTCATGTTAAGCATGGATTCCCCCAAGGAGCTTTGAAAGAGTAAGAACCTGGATCTGTGCTAAATTAGAATCTCCTGAGGCCAGTCTTAGGATTTCTAGCAATTCCTTACTTGGTCTTTAATGTATAGATCCATTGAATGACTTTTCATTGCTTGGTTGCTACAAGTGAGATCTGGTCAGAAGTTAGGCTGGGTTAGGGAACAGGGAACCATTTGCTATGGCTGCCAGGACATCTTGGGGAGATGCTGTTACATCTGGTTGTGTTTAATGTTTTTCTTATTGATATGGAGGAGCTTTTTTGAAAGTGCATTAAATTATCCTCGTGGGGATACTGTAGACTAGAAAGGCATATGAAAAACAGTACAAACAGGATAACAGGAAGGAAAGTATGTTTTCCTTGGCCATAATTCCCAGCCCCATTATATTTTTTCTGGAAAAGAAAAACACCCTCCTTTCCCAATAGTTCCCCACCCCCAAACACTGCCATTTAGAGAGCTATTAATTCCACTTGAAAAATTTGATATTGGCAATTTATACAAATTTAACTTTTCACAATAACACTAAAAAGAGGTGGTATTATGGTCATGTTAAGATGAGAGGGTTGAGCAAGCAATTTGTCTAAGGACAATAGCTATTAAGTGGCAGAAACTAAATGGAAATTAGGGCCCTCAGACATCAAATTTGTACCTGCTCTCCTTTTCTGGATGGTGTTGCCTCACCAACATGTAGAATTTGGAGCAAATAAACTTAATTGCACAAAAGATATTCTGGTGGATACTAGAAATAGTATTTTAGAACTAACTAGTTGTCTCTGATTTATGAAAACCTAATAGGGCTCATCTGGACTATTAAATTTTCTGAATACTTATTAAAACTAGAAATACTGTGATGTTTGAATTTCCCAAGCTAATAAAATGGTAATTGGTAGAAGATACACAAGTAAAATATATAGAATAATACCCAAGGAAATATTAGCATAACTTAGATTTTTGCAAACTCACAATTTACATAATCATTGGTTTATATCCAAAAGTCTTAAAAGAAACAAAGTAGATATTTGTGAAAGTCAAAATTAGTAAGGAGATTCTAGGCAAGAAATGAGAAATAGTGGAATAAATATCTCTTACCTTCTATTGATATTAATATCCTATTGTAAATTATTTATAAATTTTCAAAAGCTAAATTGATGGTTAAAGGAGTGAGCTCTAAAGTTAAACTATGTGTGTTGAAAGAGCTTAGCGACTCTGAGCAGATTATATTAGTTCTCTAAGTCATATAGCCTTCTTTTGTTTTTTCACCTGTAACACAAGCATAAGAATTATAAAAAACCAATAGGATATGTTATGAATGATATATTTAATACATGAAATCATTTTGAACCAGTACTCAGCAGAAGTCAGCTGGGTTGTAACACTGCTAATTATTATTATTAGCTCTAAACACATATTCTAAAATTTGTGGAATCGTTGCTATATTCCAAGCTAGAGTTGATAAAGTGTGAATATATTTGCCTTGATTAAACTGCTACCAAGTATATTAGAACTAACCTATAGGATCACCTCTGTGTAAGAGCAACTGGGCTGAGTACTAAATACAAGAATGCCTAGCAAAGCCATGATACAACGTTCAAAATCTATACCAAACTGACAATCCCAAGGAGTGGGCTAATAGCCAAAATAATCCCTCTTGGGGAATTAGATATTTATTAGCCAGAAGACATTGTCTTCGTTATCAATTATTTTTTAATGATTCTTCTGGAATTTGCCATCGGCATTTATAAATCCATCCACAACAAGTCAGTAATTGAAGATCTTCGTACTTTGAACAAGAATTCAATATGAGAAATCATGCCTTTGGAGCCAAGCTTGATGAATGAGTTGGTTGATCAAGACTGGGTGATGAGATTGATTTTGCTGAGTGAGTCATAAATAGTTCCTAGAGTAATTCCAATATTTGTGGTATTGGCAGCAATTCCTACATGCCAGGGACTTTGCACAGGACTTGGCATACTGACTGTCCCATATGCCCAGGATGAATTTAGGATCATATGACATCTTTTTTTTTTTTTTTGCATTAATGACTTTGAATTTTTTGTGGAAAAGCAGTGTCCACTAACTTTTCTTTACATGTTATTTTTGAAATTGGATTTTAAGAGAAGGTCTTTTTTTTTTTTTTTTTTTTTTAGATTTTATTTCTTTATTTGATGGCACAACAGCACAAGCAAGCAGCTGTAGAGGGGGAGGGTTTCCTGCTGAGCAAGGAGCCCAATGTGGGACTTTATCCTAGGACTCTGGGATCATGATCTGAACCAAAGACAGATGCTTAACAGACTGAGCCACCCAGATGTCCCTGAATATCAGATTTTAAACATATATGGGAAAGGGGCAGTTGGGTGAAGCCCTCTTGGCACTTAAAGTTGTCTGCTGGTGAGGAGGCGGGTGGGGGGTGTGTGTGGGGTGGGTAAGGAGGTATTTCATTCAAACACAGGTTTAGAGCTGCCTCCCAAAAGGGACAATGCTGGTCTGGAATGGTATGAAAAGAAAGGCAAGCATCATCCCATGAGGCTGGGAGGAATTTTGCATGACAAAAACCAGTTTCCCAGGTCCCTGGAGAGAGCTTTGGGGCACACAGTTATTTGGCCTCCCATAGCTAAGTGACATTCCCCTTAAGGACACATTGTCTTCTGGCCACCTTCATGCTTGACTTGAACTCTTTCAGTCTCGAGACAAGAAAGGCATGGATGATTCTTTATGTCATTTTTCCCCAAATGAATGTGCTCCAATTTAACTCTTAAAACACATTACTAGAGTTAAAAAATAATAATAAAGTGCAGGTTAAAAATATCCCAAGCCTTTAGAAACCGACTTGAAAATACCAAGATACTTTATTGCCTTATCTGTGTGGTACTGCTTTTCCTTTTGTAACTATGTTTGTAATTACCCTTCTAGTGACCCTCTGCATTGTCCCTCTCATAATAGTCACTGTTTTCATGGGAATTGGGTAAAAGAAGTCAGACTGTGCTGTGAATGGAGCACTTCTCCAGCCCTATTAATTTGCAGATGGATGAGGTGACGTCTTTTTTGCCACCTGCTGAGGAATGGTAGAGAGGCTGCCTCTTCAGTCACCCAGAGAGCCACTGTTGTCTGCGGGCTCTCAGGCAGTGATTGTAAATGAGATGCCTCTGTGGCCTGTTTCTTTAATGCCAGATCAAGCCTTTATGTGAGACACCATAATTCTTTCTCCCTGTCCACTGGCATCAAAGTCTCTTTCTAAGCTAGTGTCTCCATGGCCAGAAACAGGCTGGTTTTCTCTCCCAGAAAATCTGTTTCTTTCTATATAAAAAGAGGATCTTGGTTTCCCTACAGGTGATTTAAAACTAATCTATCCATCATTGATATGTATGGTATACCTCAGCTGCTGTTCGCCTTGATAGGAAATAAAGGCTCTTTCCTTCAAACTGCTTTCTTAGATGTTATGTTTGATGGTGCACACCTTTCTTCCCACATAGAGAACATCTAATGGAAGCAGAGTGAAAACTGAAGCCATGTTTGTTATTATTTGTTTCACTGGAGACTTCTCTTAGTCACTGGCTTTTAAACTTAAACTCCTGCCCTTAGGAGTTTACTACTCATGTTAATACTCATGTTTAGGGAAGCCACAAATACCTAAAAAGAGATTTGTTCTAGTAGAAATTTCATATGAAAAGGAATGTTAACTCAGTTAAGTAATAAGCTTTGAACAGTTTTTACTTCTTAACAAAAGCCATGAAATCGGCATGGAGGGTGCTTATCACTTTTATAGCAATGATGCTGGAGTTCCTTATTTGGGAGGGATTCATAAAGGGAGCAGCAGCGGCTATAATTTACAAATGTTTGTTTTCCCTCTTGGAGTGAGTCCACCTTGTCAAGAAGAACACTGGCTTACAAGGAGATGCATTGACTCATGAGGAGAACTTTTGGAATTATAAAGACAGCAAGGGTTTGGGGACATACCCATGGATTTTGGAAGCTCTTTCTGCTGCTCACATATTGGATAATCTTGGGAAAGTTAGAAATGCCTTAAAACTCCATTTATTCAAAAAAAATTTTAAAACGGATTAAGATTTTGAATACACATTTCTCCAAAGAAGACATAGAATGGTCAAAAAGCTCAAAGAATATATTAAACATCACTAGTCCTCGGGGAAATGGAAATCAAAACCACAATGAGCTATCAATTTACACCCAGCAGAATGGAAAGTATCCGAGGAAAAAAAAAGAACAGGTGCAATGAGTTTGAGAAATTAGAACCTTTGCGCATTGCTGAAAGGAATGTAAAATGGTCCAGCCAGTGCAGAAAAGTCTGACTTGAAGAGTTCAACATGGAATTACCATAGGGTTCACCAATTCCACTTCTAGGTATTTACCTAAAATAACTGAAAGCCAGGACTCAGATACTTGTACATCAATATTCAGAGCAACATTATTCACAATGGCCAAAAGGTAGAAAAAAATTTAAATGTCCGTTTATCCATGACTGAATAAACAAAATGTGATTTATACATATACTGGAATATCGTTCAGCCTTAAAAAGAGTGCAGTTCTGGACACCTGGGTGGCTCATGATCCCAGGTTCCTGGGATCAGGTCCTACACTGGGCTCTCTGCTCAGCGGGGGTCTGCTTCTCCCTCTGCACCTCCCCCTGCTTGTGATCTCTCTCTCTCTCTCAAATGCATAAATAATCTTAAAAAATAATGGAATTCTGGGGCGCCTGGGTGGCTCAGTGGGTTAGGCCTCGGCCTTCGGCTCAGGTCATGATCTCAGGGTCCTGGGGTCAAGTCCTTCATCGGGCTCTCTGCTCGGCCTGCTTCCTCCCCTCTCTCTCTGCTTGCCTCTCTGCCTACTTCTGATCTCTTTCTGTGAAATAAATAGATAAAATCTTAAAAAAAAATAGGAATTCTGATACATGCTACAATATGGGTAGCTGAAATGGCTGAGTGATAAGCTTCAGGTCTGTCTTCTCACAATTTAAAAATCCCCTCAATTTTCTCCTCAGTAAAATCAGAATTCGCCTCTCATATGTTTACGAATTATATAAAGAAAACAAAAACACATCTCTTACATTGGAAATATCTTGGAACTAGAAGAGATTTCAAAAAATGTAGCTTATGAAAAGCAGAGAAATGGAAAGAAATCTTTTTTCTTGGTTTTATGGAATGAATTACCAGATTAGGCAAGTTGTACTTAAAGCCAATCCTACCCATGTATTTTTAAGTTGGGTAAATACACTTACTACTATTTTCTTGCTTTTTCCCCCTCTCAGTTTGGGTCACTTGGGTTTTCGTTTATTATAATTGTTCCTTGATAGAGTAGCCATTTACTAAACATTAATTAATATTCTTTTATGTCAGTAGCTGAGACAAAATCATCTCTCCCCAGCTCCATTCATCTCACTGAGAGCTCATTCCCTATGCTCTTAACTAGGCCTCTTAACTGAAAGAAAATAAAAATGTATGATGATGGGGCTAAACTGCTGGAGAAGGTGAGAATGAAAGCAGTCATCAACAGTTTCATCTTGCAAAATGTCACATTCATGCTCTGAATTCTTGAAGCAAAGAAAAGGTGCAGTTCAATCATGAGGGACAAATGGGAAGTTAATGTTTTGCTTCTGGGTGACCACATCTTACTCATATTAGAGTCTTTGTAGCCTCCCTGTTGGCAAATAAAAACCACTTCAGTCATATGAAATTGTTAAGCTTGTATAGCGAAGTCTCAGTCAGAGACCATGACTGCTTAACAAACCTTAAAAGAATGTGTTCTCTACAAAGAAGTCAATTATTTTAAAGCCTTTAGAATATAGCTGAAAGTCAAGGAGGAAACACCATGTTCTCAGCAATCAAATGGTATGCTCGGCCAGTGCACTCAAGCTCTCTATCAGAACCCATTTGTACTTAAAAGTTATAGATGGTTTGACTGAGTATGGTTATCTGTTCTTTGGACATTCCAGAGCAAATTACATTTCAGGTAAATATTTGTATATTGACAGCATGTTACCTGAGCTTCAAGATGGATTTGGTGGGATGGTTTGTGTGTGTTAAAAGTACAGTCTTCTGGGGCTGTATTTCAAATATCTCTAGTAGATCCAGAGACTTAGCAAATTCCTTAAGAGCCTAATAGCTTTCAGCCTCAATACTTCTATATTCAATTACCAAGGATTTACTTCATGTCTATAGTGAGCGAGGCATCGCACCAGTCACTTTTGGATACAAGGTGAAAAATTTACAGTCCTGGGTTTTAAGTCATTAAGAAGCAGCTTTGTTTTCAGAAAGAAAGGAAATAAGTTTAACTAAAATGGCTCTTCTAAAAATTGTTACTTAATATTAATACTTGAACTCTGAGCTCAAGTTCTTTCTCAAATGTATAATTCCTCAAGAATATTTGAGATTTTGTTATTTTTTAAAAGTAGTTTCCATGCCCAATGTGGACCTTAAACTCACAACACTAAGATCAAGAATTACATGTTCTACTGACTGAGCCAGCCAGTCACCCTAAGGTTTTATAATACTTGGAAAGGAAAGGCTGCAGTGACTCTTTTTCTTGAGGTGACAAGGGGATTTGGTAACATATATAACTGAAAAGAGTTGGACAAGGATGTGCTAAACATCATTTTTTTTAACCTGGAATCCATGAATTATTTCTTTTTTTTAAGATTTTTAAAAATTATTTTATTTATTTATTTGACAGACAGATCACAAGTAGGCAGAGAGAGAGAGAGAGAAGAAGCAGGCTCCCCACTGAGCAGAGAGCCCAACGCAGGGCTCTATCCCAGGACCCTGGGATTATGACCTGAGCCAAAGGCAGAGGCTTTTAACCCACTGAGCCAAGCAGGTGTCTCTACGATTCATTTCTATTATACTCACAGTCTTAAAAAAAAAAATGGATATTTGAGAATCAGAAAGTAGTAGATCGGGCCTGCCTGGCAATCTGAGTTTTAAATTATCTTCCTAAAAGATTCTTTTTTTTTTTTTTTTTTTTAAAGATTTTATTTATTTGACATAGAGAGATCACAAGTAGGCAGAGAGGCAGGCGAGAGAGAGAGAGAGGAGGAAGCAGGCTCCCCGCTAAGCAGAGAGCCTGATGTGGGACTCGATCCCAGGACCCTGAGATCATGACCCGAGCCGAAGGCAGCGGCCCAACCCACTGAGCCACCCAGGCGCCCCACTTCCTAAAAGATTCTTAGGCATATTAGAGCTTGAAAATCTCTCCTCTAGATCAAGATGAGCAAAATGTCTGTATTAATCATGTGTCTAAAGCCAACTTAGAATGGATTGACAAAAGATTTCAGGTATTTCTTTCTGCTTTAATTAGAAATGATTGTCCTATGAAAAGTTCTTTTCATAGAACTTTTGGAGGGAAAACACACTGGAGATACTAGTGTGTCTTTTTTATCTGATACTTAATGTTTTGTCCATGTGCTACCTCCTCTTCAAATGCTTAGAATGCTCCATGCTCATGCCTTGGAGAAGGATGTGATAGACTAGGGGAGAAAAAAAAAAAGGAAAATTAAGTGTCTTTTCAATGATTTTGGTATTTAAAAGCTAAACTCCATAGGGGAATCAAGCTAATCTTGATTTATAGTAGAATAAATTAGTGGTTCTCAAACTTAGTTGTATCAGAATTCTCTGGATAGCTTTTCAATCCTGGATGGCTCTACCCTTCTCCCATCTGCAGATACGGTCATCTTTTGGGGTTGTATGTTGGAAGATGGCTTTTTTTTTGAAGTCTCAGGTAATGCAGATTTTGTTATTATAGGAACTATACTTTGAGAATTGCATGAATAAATATTGAACAATACTGGGTTTGAAGAGGATGTAAATTCCTTCCCCCACCTCCACACCTCCCTCATTCACCAGAGCCTGACAGGCCAGATGAGATCACCTCAACTGAGAGAGAGAAAATGAGAGATGAAGTGCTCGAGAGGAGGCAGCAAAATCCAAATTGGTGTGTGTGATCTGAGAGAAAAGTGGATTCCCTGCTGCCAAGGATGTAATGGGACCTAAATTGGCTGTACAGTGAGTCCTGGCAGGAGAACTTGCGGCACAGTGATAGTTGTGTTAATGGTGTGTAATGGTGGTTAATGCCCTAGGCAAGTATAGAATAGGCAACATGAGTTCCACTGTCCAAAGCTTAGAATTATGGGCAAAAGTACTTGGATTGGCAAAGGCCTGGTCACCCAACAATGTCACTACCAAACAAATCTTCATAAATACTCTAAAGGTTAATGTCTGAGGACCAGTCTGGTGAATACTTGTCTTAGCTATTAGGTTTTTTGTTGTTGTTGTTGTTGTTTGTTTGTTTGTTTGTTTGTTTGACAGACAGAGCTCTCAAGTAGGAGGAGAGGCAGGCAGAGAGAAAGAGGAGAAAGCAGGCTTTCTTATTAGTTTTAAGTGTAGAAAAATTTGAGAATCAGTGTAGAAAAATTTGAGAATCAGGTGGTTCCTTTTTCTCCAGTTCTTTGAAGCTACATAAGGACCTTGGACATCGACCTGACCTGGGAAAAAAGAGAACCCTCAGTTGACTGACACTAGATTTTTATTATTCTAGTAGTGGTTTAGAAGCTTAAAACAGAAACTAAGGTAATTTTATAAGACTGGCTTTAATTTCTTGCACACCTGAGAAGTACAATGAGTGAGTGCCACATCTACTTTGTGATCATTACAATTTGAAGTAATTATACGCAACTGGTGTATTTTGTATTTTTTTGGTTTTATCTCTTGGTCAATATTATTTTCTAAAATAATTCTAGACTCAGTAGAGGAAATTAGATCTGGAGCACGTGGGTGGCTCAGTTGGTTAAGTGTCTGACTTTTGATTTTGGTTCAGGTCATGATCTCAGGGTCATGGGACCAAGTCCCATGTTAGACTCTGAGCTTGGTGATCAGTTGGCTTGAGATCCTCTCCCTCTGCCTCTGCCCCTCCCCATGCTCTTGCATGCTCTCTCTCTTTCTCTCTCAAATCTTAAAAAAAAAAAAAAAAAAAAGAAAGAAAGAAAGAAAGAAATTAGATTTGAGATATCTTACCTTCCTTTCAAATGATTATGGTTTAAACAAAAATGGTTTCACACCTGTTGTTGGTGATGATGTGTTCTTCCATTCACTTAATTTGTCAACCTCATATCCCTACTCACCTCTGAAATACTGTTAAAAATGAGTTTAACAGAACTCATTTTGGCCCAAGCTAAAGTTGTTTCATTTTTGCTTGCTATTTTGGCCCAAGCTAAAGTTGTTTCATTTTTAGAAAGAAAATAAACTGCAAAGGCCAATTTGTCCCTGCCGGATGAAATAATTTCAGCCTGCATGAGATTACTTGAAACTGGGCGCCTGGGTTGCTCAGCTGGTTAAGCGTCTACCTTCAGCTCAGGTTATGATCCCAGGGCCCTGGGAGGGAGCCCCGCATAGGGGGGTTTCCCTGCTCAGCAGGAAGCCTGCTTCTCCTTCAGCCCCTCCCCCTGCTCCTCATATTTCTCTCTTTCTCTCTTTCTCTCCCTTTCCCTTTCTCTCCCCCAAATAAATAAATAAAATCTAAAAAAAAGATTACTTGAACCTGTGAGAATTTATGGAGAACAAGTGTCTGGGCTTTGACTCAATGCTTCTTGTCTTGCTTAAAGCTAAATTTGAGGGAACATAGCTTCATTTGAAGATTTTGAAAGATGAAAAGATTTTTTGGATTAGGATTCTGTTCACATGTAAGTGAAGATGAGATTTTAAACAATGAATTGACTTTAAAAGCACAAAAAATGATTTTTGAAAAAAGACTGTAGTAGCAAGTCATTTAGGGAACAAGATGAAATACCAAACTGAAACAATTCATATAGAAATAATTAAGGCAACAGACAGCATTGCTTTAGTGATTTGTTTGCCATTAATTCAAATTGATTTTATAGCAGAGTGTCTTATTAAATTAGTCAAAATCTCAGGATAAGCTAGAGTGAAACTCAATTGGGTCATGAAAAGGTTGTTTTAAATATTTAGAAGTCAAAGTAGTGAACAAAGACACAAAAGAAACAAGAGTAAAAGAAAACAAAGAACTACTAAGATGTCCATTTTTCAGCTGTTAGCATCCCACACTGACAGTAAAATGTCTCTACATGTATTAAGTGATGACATGAAATTGAATTCATCTATCTGTTGCCTTATTATAATGCATTTAATGAAAATCAAGATACAGTTAGGTCCCAATATTGCACAATTATAAAAGAAGGGAAGGTTTACTTGTGGCAAATCTTTTTTTTTAATTAACATATAATGTATTATTTGTTTTATTTGCTTCAGGGGTACAGGTCTGTGATTCATTAGTCTTACATAATTTACAGCACTCAGCATAGCACATACCCTCCCCAATGTCCATACCCTAGTCACTCTATCCCTCCCACCCCTGTCCCTTCCAGCAACCCTCAGTTTGTTTCCTGAGATTGTGGTCCTTATGGTTTTTCTCCTTCTCGGTTCTATCTTGTTTCATTTTTTCCCTCCATTCCCCTGTGACCCTCTGTCTTGTTTCTCAAATTCCTCATATCAGTGAGACCATATGCTAATTGTCTCTTTCTGATTGACTTATTTCACTTAGCACAATACCCTCTAGTTCCAGCTACATGATTGCAAATGGAAAAATTTCGTTGTTTTTTTTTTTATGGTTGCACACGTTGATGGTATACACACACACACACACACACACACACATATATGTAAAGTATCTTCTTTATTCATTTATCTGTTGATGGACATCTAGGCTCTTGCCATAGTTTGACTATTCTGGACATTGCTGCTATAAAATTTGGGTGCACATGCCCCTTCAGATCACCACATTTGTATCCTTAGGGCAAATACCTAATAGAGGAGTTGCTGGGTTGTAGCGTAGCTCCATTTTCAACTTTTTGAAGAACCTCCATAGTGTTTTCCAGAGTGGCTGTACCAGCTTGCATTTCCACCAACAGTGTAGGAGGGTGCCCCTTTCTCCTCATCCTTGCCAACATCAGTCATTATCTGACTTGTTAATTTTAGCCATTCTGATTGTTGTGGGTAGTATCTCACTGTGGTTTTTATTTGTATTTGCCTGATGCTCAGTGATGTTGAGCACTTTTTCAGGTGTCTATTGGCCATTTGGATGTCTTCTTTGTGGAAATGGCTGTTAATGTCTTCTGCTCATTTCTTGATTGGATTATTTGTTCTTTGGGTGTTGAGTTTGATAAGCTCTTTATAGATTTGGATACTAACCCTTTATCTGATATGTCATTTGCAAATATCTTCTCCCATTCTGTCAGTTGTCTTTGGTTTTGTTGACTGTTTCCTTTGCTGTGCAAAAGCTTTTGATTTTGATGAAGTCCCAATAGTTCATCTTTGCCTTTGCTTCCCTTGCATTTGGCAATGTTTCTAGGAAGAAGTTGCTGTGGCCGAGGTAACAGAAGTTCTTGCCTGTGTTCTCCTCAAGGGTTTTGATGGATTCCTGTCTCCCATTGAGGTCTTTCATTCATTTTGAGTCTATTTTTGTGTGTGGTATAAGGAAATGGTCCAATTTCATCCTTCTGCATGTGGATGTCCAATTTTCCCAACAGCATTTGTTGAAGAGGCTGTCTTTTTACATTGGGTATTCTTTCCTGCTTTGTCAAAAGATTAGTTGACTGTAGAGTTGAGGGTGCATTTCTGGGCTCTCTATCCTGTTGAATTGATCTATGTCTGTTTTTGTGCCAGTACCATACTATCTTAATGCTTACAGCTTTGTAATAGAACTTAAGTCCGGAATTGTGATCCCACCAGATTTGCTTTTCTTTTTCAGCATTATTCTGGCTATTCAGGGTCTTTCATGGTTCCATACAAATTTTAGGATTATTTGTTCATTTCTTTGAAAAAGTTAATGGTATTTTGATAGAGATTGCATTAAATGTATAGATTGTTCTGGGTAGCATAGACATTTTCACAATATTTGTTTTCCCAATCCATGAGCATGAAACAGTTTTCTTTCTTTTTTTTTTTTTAATTTTATTTTTTCAGTGTTCCAAAATTCATTGTTTATGCACCATACCCAGTGCTCCATGCAATACATGCCTTCCTTAATACCCACCACCAGGCTCTCCCAACCTCCCACTCCTCTCCCTTCCAAAACCCTCAGTTTGTTTCTCAGAGTCCACAGTCTCTCATGGTTCATCTCCCTCTCCAATTTCCCCCAACTCACTTCTCTCCTTTACCCAATTTTCTCTGTGTTATTCCTTATGCTCAAGTGAAACCATATGATAACTGACCCTCTCTGCTTGACTTATTTCACTCAGCATAATCTCTTCCAGGCCATGTTGATACTAAAATTGGGTATTCATCCTTTCTGATGGAGGCACAATACTCCATTGTATATATGTACTGTATCTTCTTTATCCATTTGTCTGTTGAAGGACATCTTGACTCTTTATAGAGTTTGGTGGCTGTGGCCATTGCTGCTATGAACTTTGGGGGTACAGATGGCCCTTCTTTTCACTACATCTGTATCTTTGGGGTAAATACCCAGTAGTCCAATTGCAGGATCATAGGGTAGCTCTATTTCTAATTTCCTAAGGAATCTCCGCACTGTTTTCCAAAGTGGTGGAACCAACTTGCATTCCCACCAATAGTGTAAGAGGGTTCCCCTTTCTCCACATCCTCTCCAACACTTATTGTTTCTTATCCTATTAATTTTGGCCATTCTAACTTATGTAAGTGGTATCTCAATGTGGTTTTGGTTTGAATCTCCCTGATTGCTAATGATGATGAAAATTTTTTCATGTGTCTGTTAGCCATTTTTATGTCTTCTTTGAAAGAGTGTCTCTTCATGTCTTCTGACAAGATAATCTGTTTTTTTGACAGATGACCTGTTTTTTGATTGTTGAGTTTGGGGAGTTTACTAGATCTTCGATATGAGCCCTTTGTCTGTACTGTCATTTGTGGATATCTTCTCCCATTCCATGGGTTGTCTCTTTGTTTTGTTGACTGTTTCCTTTGCTGTGAAGAAACTTTTGATCTTGATGAAGTCCCAAAAGTTCATTTTCACTTTTGTTTCCTTTGCATTTGGAGACATGTCTTGACAGAAGTTTCTGGGGCCTATGTTGAAGAGGTTACTGCCTATGTTCTCCTCTAGGGTTTTGATAAATTCCTGCCTCATTTCGAGTTTATCTTTGTGTATGGTATAAGAGAATAGTTAAATTTCATTCTTCTCCACCTAACTGTCCAATTTTCCCAGCACCATTTATTGAAGAGACTTTTTGCCACTGGATATTTTTTCCTGCTTTGTCAAAGATTATTTGACCATAGAGCTGTGGGTCCATATCTGGGCTCTCTAATCTGGCCCACTGGTCTGTGTGTCTGTTTTTGTGACAGTATCATGCTGTCTTAGTGATCACAGTTTGTAGTAAAGCTTGAGATCAGCCAACATCATGCCCCCAGTTTTGTTTTTCTTTTTCAACATTTCCTTAGCGATGCGGGGTCTCTTCTGGTTCCATACAAATTTTAGGGTTGTTTGTTCTAGCACTTTGAAAAATGCTGGTGGAATTTTTATTGGGATGGCATTGAAAGTATAGATTGCTCTAGGCAGTATAGACATTTTAACAATGTTTATTCTTCCGATCCATGAGCATGGAGTGCTTTTCCATCTTTTTGTGTTGTCTTCAATTTCTTTCATGAGTGTTCTGTAGTTCCTCAAGTACAGATCCTTTACCTCTTTGGTTAGATTTATTCCCAGGTATCTTATGGTTCTTGGTGCTATAGTAAATGGAATCGATTATCTAATAGCCCTTTCTAGACTTTCATTGTTAGTGTATAAGAAAGCAACTGATTTCTGTACATTGATTTTCTATCCTGCCACATTACAGAATTGCTGCATGAGTTCTAGTAGTTTGGGGTGGAGTCTTTTGGGTTTTCCATATAAAGTATCATGTCATGTGCAAAGAGAGAATTTGACTTCTTTGCCAATTTGAATACCTTTGATTTCTTTTTGCTGTCTGATTGCTGTTGTTAGGACTTCTAGTACTATGTTGAACAAGAGTGGTGAGAGTGGGCATCCTTGTCATGTTCCTGATCTCAAAGGGAAGACTGTCAGCTTTTCCCCATTGAGAATGATATTCGCTGTGGGTTTTTCACAGATAGATTTTATGAAGTTGAAGAATGTTTCTTCTATCCCTATACTCTGAAGAGTTTTAATCAAAAATGGATGCTGTATTTTGTCAAATGCTTTTTCTGCATCAATTGAGAAGACCATGTGGTCCTTCTCTCTTCTCTTGTTGATTTGTTCTATCACATTGACTGATTTGCAAATGTTGAACTACCCTTGCATCCCAGGGTTAAATACCACCTGGTCATGGTGGATATTCTTTTTTTTTTTTTTTAAGATTTTATTTATTAATTTGACAGAGATCAAAAGAGGCAGACGAGGGGAGTGCATGGGAAGCAGACTCCCTGTTGAGCAGAGAGTCAAATGCAGGGCTTGATCCCAGGACTCTGAGATCTTGACCTGAGCCAAAGGCAGAGGCCTAACCCCCTGAACCACCCAGGGGCCCCTCAATAATCTTTTTAATGTACTGTTGGATCCTATTAGCTAGGAACTTGTTGAAAATCTTAGCATCCATATTCATCAGGGATGTTGGTCCAAAATTCTCCTTTTTGATGGGGTCTTTGCCTGGTTTTGGGATCAGGGTATGTTGACTTCATAGAAAGAGTCTGGAAGTTTTCCTTCTGTTTCTACTTTTTGAAAGAGCTACAGGAGAATAGGTATTTCTTCTTTGAACTTTTGGTAGAATTCCCCCAGGGAATCCATAAGGTCCTGGGCTCTTGTTTTTGGGGAGGTTTTTGATCACTGTTTCAATCTTGTTACTAGATATTGGTCTATTCAGGTTATCGATTTCTTCCTGGTTTGGTCTTAAATGTTTATAGGTTTCCAGGAACGCATCCATTTCTTCTAGGTTTTTTAACTTATTGGCATATAACTGTTGAATAGTTTCCAATGATTGTTTCTATTTCCTTGGTGTTAGTTGTGATCTCTCCCCTTTCATTCATAATTTTATTAATTTGGGTCCTTTCTATTTTCTTTTGGATTAGTTTGGCCAATGGTTTATTGATCTTATTGATTCTTTCAAAGAACCAGTTTCTAGTTTCATTGATGTGTTCTACTGTATTTCTTGTTTCTATCTCATTGATCTCTGCTCTAATCTTGATTATATCCCTTCTTGTGCGTGGGGTTGGCTTAATTTGTTGTTGGTTTATGGAACGTTTTTCTATTTGTGTCTTATCAATTTCTTTCATGAGTATTCTATAGTTTTCTGAATACAGATTCTTTGCTTCTTTGGTTAGATTTATTC
The DNA here is from genome assembly GCF_022355385.1 of Mustela nigripes. NCBI lineage: Eukaryota > Metazoa > Chordata > Mammalia > Carnivora > Mustelidae > Mustela > Mustela nigripes. The sequence continues at coordinate 61,210,503 of NC_081560.1, read as the reverse complement.
CCAGGTATCTTATGGTTTTGGGTGTAATTGTAAATGGGATCAACTCCTTAATTTCTATTTCTTCTGTCTTGTTGTTGGTGTAAAGAAATACAACTAATTTCTGTGCATTGATTTTATATCCTGACACTTTACTGAATTCCTGTATGAGTTCTAGCAGTTTTGGGGTGGAATCTTTTAGGTTTTCCACATAAAGTATCATATCTTCTGTAAAGAGTAAGGGTTTGACTTCTTTTTTAACAATTTGAATACCTTTTATTTCTTTTTGCTGTCAGATTGCTGGGGCTAGGACTTCTAGTACTCTGTGAATAGCAGTGGTGATAGTGGATGGCCCTGCTGAGTTCCTGACCTTAGGGGGAAAGCTCTCAGTTTTTCCCCATTGAAAATGATATTCCTTGTGGGTTTTTCATAGATGGCTTTGATGATATTGTGGTATGTATCCTGTATGGCTACACTGTGAAGAGTTTTGATCAAGAAAGGATGCTGTACTTTGTCAAATGCTCTTTCAGCATCTATGGAGAGTATCTTGGGATTCTTATTCTTTCATTAGTGTATTGTATCCTATTAATTGATTTGCAGATGTTGAACCAAACTTGCAGCACAGGAATAAATCACTCTTGGTCATGGTGAATAATCCTTTTAATGTACTGTTGGCTCCCTCCCTGGTGATCTAGTGGTTAGGATTCGGTGCTCTCACTGTTGGCTCCTATTGGCTAGTGTTTTTTGCATCCATGTTCATCAGGGTGAGAATTTTTGCATCCATGTTCATCAGGGTATTGGTTTGTAACTCTCCTTTTTGATGGAGTCTTTGTCTGGTTTTGGGATCAAGATAATGCTGGTCTCATAAAGTGAGTTTGGAAGTTTTCCTTCCATTTCTATTTTTTGGAACAGTTTCAGGAGAATAGGTATTAATTCTCCTTTAAATGTTTGGTAGAATTCCCTTGGAAAGCCATCTAGCCCTGGGCTCTTGCTTGTTGGGAGATTTCTGATTAGTGCTTCAATTTCCTTACTGGTTATGGGCCTGTTCATGTTTTCTTTCTTCCCGGTTCAGTTTTGGTAGTTTACATTCTCCCTAGGCATGCATCCATTTCTTCTAGATTGTCATATTTTCTGGCGTATAGTTACTCATAATATGTTCTTATAATTGTTTTTATTTACTTGGTGTTGATTGTGATCTCTCCTCTTTCATTCATGATTGTATTAATTTGGGTCCTTTCTCTTTACTTTTTGATAAGTCTGTCTAGGGGCTTATAAATCTTATTAATTCTTTCAAGGAATCAGGTCCTAGTTTTGTTGATCAGTTCTACTGTTCTTTTGGTTTCTATCTCATTGATTTCTGCTCTGATTATTATTTCTCTTTTCCTGCTGGGTTTAAGCTTTCTTTGCTGTTCTTTCTCTAGCTCCTCTAATTGAAGGGTTTAGTTGTGTATTTGAGACCTTTCTTGTTTCTTGAGAAAACCTTATAGTGCTATATACTTTCCTCTTAGGATCATTTTTGCTACATCCCAAAGATATTGAACAGTTATGTTTTCATTTTCATTTGTTTCTATGAATTTTTTTTTAAAAATTCTTCTTTAATTTCCTGGTTAACTCATTCATTCTTTAGTAGGATGCTTTTTAGCCTCCATGTATATGAGTTCTTTCCAACTTTCCTCTTGTGGTTGGGTTCTAGTTTCAAGGCACTGTGGTGTGAAAATATGCAGGGAGTGATCCCAGTCTTTTAGTACCAGTTGAGACCTGCTTTGTGACTTAGGATGTGATCTATTCTGGAGAATGTTCCATGTGCACTAGAGAAGAATGTGTATTCTGTTGCTTTGGGATGGAATGTTCTAAATATATCTGTGATGCTCATCTTGTCTAGTGTATCATTTAAAGCCTTTATTTCCTTGTTGATCTTTTGCTTGGATGATCTGTCCAGTTCAGTGAGGGGGATGTTAAAGTCCTCTACTATTACTGTATTATTTTCAATCTATTCCTTTGATTTGGTTTTTAATTGGTTTATATAATTGGCTGCTCCCATGTTAGGGGTATAGATATTTAAAATTGTTAGCTCTTCTTGTTGGACAAACCCTTTAAGTATGATACAGTGTCCTTCCTCAGCTCTTTTTATAGTCTTTGGCTTAAAATGTAATTTATCTGGCATAAAGATTGTCAACAAAGCTTTCTTTTGATGTCCATTAGCATGGTAAATTGTTTTCTACCCCCTCACTTTAAATCTAGAGGTGTCTTTGGGTCTAAAATGAGTTTCTTGCAGACAGCATATTGGTGATTCTTGTTTTGTCATCCATTCTGATTCCCTGTGTCTTTTGATGGGAACATTTAGCCTATTTACATTCACGGTAACTACTGAAAGATATGAATTTAATGCTATTGAATTGCCTGTAAGATGACTATTACTGTATAGTGTCTCTGTTTCTTTCTAGTCCGTTACTTTTAGGTTCTCTCTTTGCTTAGAGGACCCCTTTCAATATTTCCTGTAGGGCTGGTTTGGTGTTTGCAAATTCTTTTAATTTTTGTTTGTCCTGGAACTTTTTATCTCTCCTCCTGTTTTCAATGATTGCCTAGCTGGATATAGTATTCTTGGCTGCATATTTTTCTGATTTTGTGCTCTGAATACATCATGCCAGTCCTTTCTGGGCTGCCAGGTCTCTGTGATTAAGTCTGCTGCCAATCTAATATTTCTACTGTTCTGTGTAACAGACCTTTTGTCCCAAGCTGCTTTCAGGATTTTCTATTTGTCTCTGAGAATTGTAAGTGTTATTATTAGATGACAGGGTGTGGACCTACTTGTATTGGTTTTGAGGGGAATTATCTGTGCCTCCTGGATTTTGATGCTTGTTCCCTTTGCCAACTTAGGGAAATTCCCTGCTATAATTTGCTCCAATATGCTTTCTACCTCCATATTTCTTTCTTTCTTCTTCTGGGAACCCAATTATTCTAATATTGTTTCATCTCATGGTATCACCTATCTCTCGAATTCTCCCCTCATAGTTCAGTAGTTGTTTGTCTCTCTTTTGCTTAGCTTCTTTATTCTCTGTCATTTGTTCTTCTATATCACTAATTCTCTCTTCTGCCACATTTATTCTAGCAATGAGAGCCTCCATTTTTTATTGCACCTCAACAATAGATTTTTTATTTCAACTTGGTTAGATTTTAGTTCTTTCATTTATCCAGAAAGGGATTCTCTAGTATCTTCCATTCTTTTTTCGAGCCCAGCTAGTACCTTGATAATCATCATTCTGCACTCTAGTTCTAACATCTTAGTAATGTCTGTATTGATTAGGTCTGTAGCCATCTGTACTGCCTCTTCCTTATTTTATTTTTTTTTTTTTGTGGTTAGTTTTTCCTCCCTTTCATTTTATCCAGATAACAAGAGATGAATGAAAGAACAAAATACTAAAAGGGCAGCAACGACCCCAGAAAAATAGACAAATCAGAAAAGACCTGAAACCAGGGGGAAGAAAGGAGGAAAAAAAGAAAAAATATATATACATTTTAGACTGATGGATAGAAGAGAGCCACACACTTGATTTTGTGTGTATTTTGGTCTGTTAGAAGAAACTACTTCCAAAATTTCAAAGTAATAAAAAACTTATATATCTCTATCTCTATCTATATCTATCTACACACACACACACACACACACACACACACACACACACACGGGGATACATGATGATGGGGTGGAATATGACTGTTAAGATGAAAATTAAAAATTATTCTAAAAAAGGAATTGATATGATAAGTTACTTGAAAAAAGAAAAAAAAAAGAGAAAAGGATGTGATCAAGCTGGAGACTAAAACAAAACCATGTGCTAGATTTTAGGATATATTTTGATTAAAAGAAACTGTATCCCAAAATTTTAAAGAAAAAAAAGCAATATGTATACAAAAAATAAGGTTAAATACAATGAAGAGATAGAATATGTCTTTAACAATGAAAATTTAAAATGATTTTTGAAAAGTGATTGATAAAATAGTTAAAAATGTTAAAATAGGAAAGAGGAAAAATTTAAAAAAATAGAATAAGGAAAAATAAAATTAAAAAATTTTAACTTTGAAAGACTAAGGAATCATGGGGGAAAAGCTGTGAATTCTAGGTGTTGTTTTTCCCCTAGCTGTGGAGTCCCACTGTTCTCATTTCTTGGTGAACTTGGTATTGGCTGGATGTTCTTTTTGATCTTTTAGAGGAGGGGCCTGTTGTGGTGACTCTCAAAGGTTTTTGCCTGAGTCGGAATTGCATTGCCCTTCCCAGGGGCTGGGCTAAGCAATCTGATTGGGTTTGCTCTCAGGAGCTTTTCTTCCCTGAACGCTTTCCATACAGCTTTGGAGGACGGGAATGAGAATGGCGGCTTCCCAATCTCCAGCCCAGTAGGAACTCAGGATCACACTCCTCAGTACGTGCTCAGAGAAAAGCAGTCAGTCACTCCCATCTCCCTGGTCTCTGGCTGCACTCTGTTCTCACCCAGCCCATGACTGAGTATTTCTATCTATGGCACACAGCCCCGTTTGGAGTCTCCAAGCCCAGCAGATTTTTACAGTGCTCCCAGGCTGCTTCTCCCAGAGGAGGAAGGAGGGGGTCTCCCCAGATCTGCCACTTGTGGGGTCCCTGCTTGAGGAGCAGTGGTCTGACTGTGCCTCAGATTACAGTTTAAAGTAATCCGGAGCTGAGAGCCCACTTCTCAGTTCGTCTGCAGTTGGATTCCCTGCTCTGATACGTGGGAGCTCTACTGCATTCCAACATTTTTGGTCTTTTTGTCACCCCATGGGTCCTGAAACTGCACTGTCCCAGCGAGGTTTCTACCCCCAGCTTAGCCACTTGAGCAACGTTCCTCAGTGGAACAGGCTTCTAGAAGTTCTGATTTTGTACTCTGCAGCTCTATCTCTTGCCAGGAGCCGGCTGACAGAGATGTCCTCTCACCATGGTCCATGGTCTATCTTCCTGTATATATCGCCTCAGATTCACTTCTCCGCATATCCTACCTTCCAGTAAGTGTTAGCTTTTCTGTTCATAAACTTGCTGCTATTCTTTCCTTTGATCTCCTGTTGAGTTTGTAGGTGTTCAGAATGGTTTGATAGCTAGCTGAATTCCAGGGACCAGATGAAATTTAGGTCTCCTACTCCTCTGCCATCTTGCTCCTCCTCTGGTAAATCTATTATGTCAGTTTTCTGCCTTAGTTCATCAAAACCTTTCACTTTGTTATTCCTTAAGTCTCCTTAAAAAAAGAAAATCAACTTCCTTTAAAAAATGGCCACAAAAGGCTTTATGTTCAGTACTTTAATATATTATAGCATGTGATCTTCTTCCTTATTAGAGAGGGAGAGATAGATGGAAGGGTGGGGCAGATGGAGAAGGAGATAGAAAATCTTAAGCAGGTTCCATATGCAGCAGGAAGTCTGACAAGGGGCTTGATCTCACAACCCTGAGATCATGACCTGAGCCAAAATCAAGAGTGGAACACTAAACCAACAGAGCCACTCAGGTGCTCTCAAAGCATGTGATTTTAAAATGTAATTGTGTAATTAATATTAGTCTCTCCCTATCTCTGTCACTGCCTTTTCTCTTCTTTAATTTTTATAAATTAGCCATACTTTCTCTCAACTTATTTGAGTCCTTCAAGTTTTTATTTGTTGGTTGAGGTTGGTTGTTGTTATTCTCAGTGTGTGTGGGGGCACACACATGTGTGTGCGTGATATGTGTGTGATATGTGTGTGTTTTTTACACTCTCTGCCACTTTATCCTGAAATGAGGTGAGGGTTAAAAATAAAAGCACAATATGGGACTAAGTTCTTGCAGACTAGCTTTCAAGGAACTGTGAGTCATAAAATGAAGGGGATTAATTTTTTTTTACCATCTCATGTTTTTCAGTGTCCAGTTTGTGAATTATTTCAGATGTTCTACTTTTCATTCCTGAATTTTCCATTTGGTTATCATTCATAGTTTCTATTTGTCCACTGAATTTCCATATTTCCTTAATCCATATTCCTTAATATTTCCTTAATTTCCATATTTCCTATTATTCTTTATATTAACATGGTTTTCTTTATTGTTAAAAATATGTTTGTAATAGCTACTTTGTAACTATTTTGTAGCAGTCTTTAATAAATCCAACATCTAGGTTTATTCAGGATCAGGCTTTATTTGTTTTCACATTTTTTAGAAATATAAAATCACATGACTCAAGTTTTTGTTAAAAGCAAACATTTTTATATAATATAGCAAATCTGGATTTTGATTTCTTTTTTCTTTTAAGATTTTTTTAAGTAATCTTTACACCCAATGTGGGGCTCAAACTCACAACCCCGAGATCAAGAGTTACAGACTCTACCCACTGAGCCTTTCCTGTTCTCCTGACTTATTTTTTCCAATAAGCACTGTGTGCTGTTTTTATCCTGTCTGTACTTTAACAGAGGAATCCGTCATCTTCGCTGTACACAGCTGCTCATGTCTCTTTACCATATTTGTCTTCCTTCCTTCCTCCCACCTTCCTCCCTGTTCCTCCCTTTATGCCTTTCTAGCTTTCTAGGGGGTTGCTCTTTTGTCTGTATCTTCATTATCAACCAATGATTTGGGCAAAGACTATGCTCAAACACCTGAACCTGTAGAGCTTTGATAATCCTTTAATATTATGATTTTGTGGAGGTAGAAAAATATATTCAAAGGTCCAGCAATTTTCAAGCCTCCCAGTTTTGGCTTTCCACCATGCTCCTGAGTCTCCCATGAACATGTGTGTAGTTTCTGAGTCAGCCAGGGATTTGTGCAGAGCTATGTACTCTTTCTATGCATGTCTTACTCATAGGGTCTTTCTCTCACATTTCTCTCACCCATTGCTTACCCCAAGTAGGACTGCAGCCTCATGGGAGCAGAGCTGCAGGTGTTATCATTTGTTTCCAACCAAGTTGGTTGCTTTCATCATAAGCACTGCTGGGCATTTGACTTCACCCTGTGCTCAGAATCAGATCTTACCCTCTATCAGTGAAACGGCTGAGTTTTCCAGCCAGCGCTGGCCCAGGACAACTACTGAGCTGATGGATCTGGAGGTAGGCTGCAAGGAGAGGCAGAATGGCATTGCAAACTGGCACTGTTGTTACCCAGAGATCTAGCAGAGTGTTTTCATTGGTAAACACTTCTCAACTCATTGCTTTTGGTCAAACTCCAGAGTCCTTAAATGAATATGTTTTGATATTTTTCCACCTTTTTTTTTTTTTTGAGGAAAGGATTCTTTGACTTATAGTGACATTGTTGGAAGTCTTGGTCCATTCTTCTATTTTTAAAAACTTTTCTTACTCTGAAATTTTAGATTTGTAGAAGAGCTACAAATACTTCATAGAAGCATTCCTGTGTAACTTTTACTCTCCTTCCCCAAAAGTTAAAATATTAAATAACCATACAATAAAGAAATTAACATTTGTACAACCTTTAGCTTTTACCTGGATTTCAGCTATTTTTCCAAGGATGCCATTTTTCTGTTTCAAGGTTGGTTCCGGAGTGCTGTGTTGAATTTCTGTTGCCAAGTCTCCTTAGTCTCCAGTATAGTTCTTTTTCATAAAGAACTTGACACTTTTGAAGTGCACTGGATGGTTTGTTTTGTAGGATGTCCCATAATTTGGTTTTATCTGGTATTTTCTCATCACTAGTCTGAGGTTATGGAATTTCAGAAGGAATATGCACAGAGATGGAATACCCTTCTTATCACTTCATACCAAGGTGCATGATATCAACACGATGTATTGCTGGTGATACTAACCTTGATCACTTGGTTATAAGGTGATACCTGCTGGGTTCTCTTCTGTAATCCTCCCATGTGTTCCATTTCCATGCTAGATTTATTAGAAAGGAGATGCTAAATGCATCTAAGACTCAAGAAATTTAAGCTATCATTCTTGGAGGGAAGAATTTAAAAATCTGGAATCTATTACAACTACACAATAATAATTTGAGGGAGGTACTTTAAGGCTACGCAAATATCCTATTTCTCCTCATTACTGCCGTGTTTAGCAATGATATTTCCAGTTTTTTTTTTTTTTTACATTATTAAAAACCCCTCTATAAGGAAGTTTTTTCATTAATTTTTGAAACCACTTCTTCTGCCCTGTTGACTTGAGAACACCATTGTCTGGAAGCATCATGAATTTTATAGCTCTGGCTTCATTTTCTTTGCCATTATTACTGCCCCAAATATTTTTCTTTTGTTAGCAAACAACTTCTTTGAGAAGTAAAATGCTTTTATGGGGGCCTATCCCCTCAATCTCTACATTGCATTGCAGTGCAGTGCACCACCTTATTTGATTTATCCCTAACACAAAAGTATTATAGGTTTTTTTTTTCCCCCTCTTTAGGAAAATGTTTATGTCTTGGGTTGAGTTGTGTTCCACCAAAGATGTGTTGAAGTCCTAGCTGTCAGTGCTTCAAAATGTGACCTTATTTGCAAATAGGGTCACTGTACCTGAAGTTATTTAAGATGGGATTATATTAGAGTAAGGTTGTCTCTTTATTTCATATAACTGGTGTTTCTTTAAGAAGAGGACACAGGAAAATAACAGGCCAATCCCATGTGACATCAGATACAGAGACTGAGGTCATATAGCTAGCTACAAGACAAGGAATACCAAGTAAACCATCAGAAACTATAAAGAGGCAAGAAAGGATTTGCCCTGATAGGTTTCAGAGGAAAATAGCCCTCTTGATACCTTAATGGTGGAATTCTAGTCTCCAGAAATGTGAGGCAATAAATTTCTGTTGTTTTAAGCCATCCAGTTTGTGATAATTTGTTAAGCACTCCAGGAAAACCAATAGATCTTATAAGGGAGTTTAGATAAAAATGTGAAATAAGTTAAATTTGTTACAGACTTAATTTTAAGGCCTTAGAGAAAGACTATATATATATATATATATATATATATATATATATATAATATTTTAAAGATTATAATTCTATAATTCTATTTTAAATTCTATTTTAAAGATTAGTTACTAAATTCCAAAAATCTATAGTATATTTATGTCATGTGCCAGTGAGAATATCTGTCATTTTAGGAGATGTATAGATTTTGGATTTAGGGTAAAGAAAGATTTCCTAATGTGGCTTTAAATTATCATTACAATGAAAGGCAAGTTCCTATTGACATCACTGTTAAGGAAGAATTGAACTAGAAAGTGAAAAAAAAATTAGTGTGCCTTTGAAAGCAGAAAGATCATTCACAGAAAGTGATATATATATATATTTGGAACTAGAGACACACACAGAAGAGATTATAGAGTGCTTGTTTTTAAGGATGGATTTAGAAGTTTTATATTATTCTAACTACTGATTACTGAGTAATTTTCCCATCCAAGTACTAACCAGGCCCGACCCTGCTTAGCTTCCGAGATCAGATGAGATCGGGCGCGTTCAGGGTGGTATGGCCGTAGACTTACTGAGTAATTCTGTTACTAAATCTATTCATTCTTGAATGTAACCAGTATGATTGGTTCCCCAGTTATGTGCCAGGCCCAGTGCAAAGAAGTGGAAATAGAAAGATGAATAAAATGAGCTCATATTTTTCACTTAATAATGAAAAAAAACCTTAAAAGTAGGGAAAGTGAAGTAAGAATAACAGCAAAGTCAGTAACGTTTGCCCTGATGCAAATTTGTGAATGATTGAGGTTCATTTTTTATTTCACCGTGTGTGTGTGTGTGTGTGTGTGTGTGTGTCTGCATTTCAGGGAAATTCACTGCAGTTATATACTGTATAAGGGAAATTTATAAAAAATACAATAATTTGTCACTGAATAATGGTTTTAGGTCTATTTCAGATTAGAATTTAGATACTGATAATACAGTAGTATTAAAGTGCATTATGGGCAGTGGTGTGGAAATGTATTGTAGAAAAAAAGGTTTGAATTAATAACAGAACTTAGCAAACAACACAGGAAGAAATGTAACAGAAGGGAAATGTAACAGAAGGGAAACCCTTCTGAGAAATATGAGGCAGGAAAAGAGGATCGCGGGTGACCAGGATCTGATGAAGCTGGGTGGTGTCACATTTTTATTTATTTTTATTTTTACTTTTTTTTTTTTTTTAATTAGTGTCAGGGGTAGAATTTTGTGATTCATCAGTTGCCTATAAAAGCCAGTGCTCATTAATCATGTGCCCTCCTCAGTGCCCAACGATCCCTTCTCCCCACCCCTTACCCCTCCAGCACCCTCAGTTTGTTCCCTAGAGTTAAGCGTCTCTTACAGTTTGCCTCCCTTTCTGTTTCCATCTTACTTTATTTTTCATTCTCTTCCTCTATGTTCATCTGTTTTGTTTCTTAAATTCCACACCTCACACTTTTAAATAACCAAAGTGACAGTCTTTGAACAAAGATAGTAACAAACTGAGAAAGTGAATTACGTAGCAATCTACTAGAGGAAGAACGTTCCAATCAAGGTAATTAGTTACTTAAAGTTCCTGAGGCAGGATCCTGTTTACCTTTTTGGGGGAACTGCAAGGCACCAGGGAAACTAACATGGGGTAAGCAAGAGGGAAAGAAAGAGATGAAGTCTGGCTTCATGAATGGCTGGATTGTGTAGGAATTCATTGAGGATCGTAAGGACTCCTGTTTTACTCAGAGACAGGAAACCCCTGGAAAATTTGAGGAGACAAATGATGTGATAATCATAGAAATGATAGTACCTATAATACTAAAAAGAGACTGGTTTTCTCTCTTTAGACATTAAGCTCCAGGAGAGAAACCTAAAGGGGAGAACTAAGTGTTAATTGTACCTCTGTATGACTTTGTTTTCCACCTTTGGAATGTTTATAACCTTTCAGGAAATACACTTTTTTTTTTTTTAAATTGTTGCTAAATCACAGAGCTGGGCTCTGCTACTCCAAGACTATGTTTAAACTTGATTATAAGACAGCTACTAGATATGATGGCTATAATAACATCCTATCATCATTAAATATAAAAGATGACGATAATTACTACCCCATCTTGCCATATGCTATATTCTTTTCTGCAAAACATGTTTTGTTGCTTACTGCTTTAGGAAACCAAACATGCTGGATTTTGGACATCACCATCAAGATGTCACTGAATATTTTATGGTTTATGATTGGTTAAGTAACAATGCCTTAATTGCCAAGTTCCAGTAAATTTAACTGAGGAAATACTTTGCAGAAGCCCTGCTAAAGCTGATCGTGTTAAATTTCTGTCTTATTTTTCTATCATAAGTAGGAAATCTTAGCAACCATTAGTGATCTAAATATAAAAGAAGACATTGGGGATAATGACTTTCTGTTAAATTTTCAATTGTGTAGTTTGAGTTATTGTATCTCACTGTATAGTAAATAAGACTGGTGGACTTTTGGGTGTGACTAAAGGCATGTAGAAGGTGGCTCATGGAATTCAGGTTGGACAAAGGTTACTCCTGCGGGCTCTGAGGCAAAGCATCTCCAAACTGAAAAGGATTCCATGCTTTTTTGCCCCTGTCTCTAGTTAACTTTTCTAAAATGCACAGGGAGAACCGGGTCCCAGGAGATGAGGAATTACTTATCAAACAGCAAGCACTTAGGCTCTTAAGCCGTTTGATGCATTTAAGCTAAATGATTAGAACTCTAACATGTAGAGTTTGGGTTACAGATAAAAAACAAAAAACAAAACAAAACAAAAACAAAAACATCTCCAGTCCTCATCCTTTACCCCTGAGAGATGTCACTCAAATGCCATTAATTCCCTTAAAATAGGAAATAGCCTCAAGATCTTTCTTAGAAAGAAAGAGAGAAAGGAAAAGAAACCCTTGCAGCAGCTCCACCAATTACAGCAGCTCCACCAATTACTCTTAAGATTAAAATCTTCTGTTATTCTTGACCCAGAGCTAGGTTTCTCCACGTCTACACCATTGACATTATAAACCAGGTCACTCTCTGTTGCAGGGGCTGCCCTGCACATGGGAGGAGGTTCCTAGGTGGGTGGTCCCCTAGATGCCAGTAGCCATTACTGCCACCCCCCCCCCCACTTATAATGATTAACTGTTTCCAGACCATAGCATCCTGAGTTGGCAACCATTGTCCTAGAGATAAATACACCTAATACATCAAGGAATTTAAGGGAAAGCATAGAACAAAGTTCCTAACCTTGTCTGTTGAAGAAGTTGCTTTAGTTTTCCTAATTTCATATGTAGGCATCTTCTCTTTAATAGCTTCTGCTTAGGAATTCCCTGATGAAGTATTGAAAGAAGACATTTAGATATCATAATAATCATGACCTTGACATGGCACAGGCTGACAACAACTTATTTAATGCATGAATCTTTGGATTGGATGTGGGTATATAGTTTTACAGGGATCCACCTAAGTCCATTCATTTCTGGAGATACAAATACACACACATATACAACTTTCCCACTTTTGTAACTGACTTGATTCTTCCTTTAACTATCAAAGGTAGTCTTTTTTTTCCCTCCAAAGATTTTATTTATTTATTTGACAGACACAGAGAGAGATATCACATAGTAGGCAGAGAGAGAGGGGGAAGCAGGGCCCCTGCTGAGCAGAGAGCCTGATGTGGGGCTTGATTTCAGGACCCTGAGATCATGACCCAAGTCAAAGGCAGAGGCTTAACTCACTGAGCCACCAGATGTCCCCCAATCCAAGGTAGTCTTAAAGTCTAAAATCTTATAAAAGACAATTGCACAGATGGTACTGGTATTTGAAAATGTTAAATTGTTCTAAAGACCAGTAGAGAAAGGAGACTGTGAGATCTGGACAAATACGCAGTGTTTTGTTTTGCCATTTTTTGGCCCTGTTCGGAGCCTCTTTTGCTTTTAGAAAGCTAATGTGTAGTAAAGAAACTGTAAAAACAGGGGTTAAATAGAATGGATATTTATCCTCTCTTCAATAGCCCCATGGTTCTTGCACACATAAAGCGGCTTATGCAATCAATGGGGGTTCTGTGCCAAGGAGAGAGTCACAATGATTGGAAAGAAAATCAGTATCAAATTGAAATATACTCTTGCGGTTTTGATCATTTTGGTAACCATGGTGATGAAAGACCAAAATAGCACTTTAAAACACTCAAGAAGGAATTTGGGAGAAATTTTATTTACTGAAATGCTTGATAAGTGTAATGTTGTTACATTCGGAATACCAGTATTTTTGTTGCTGAACGCTTTGAGCTTTAACGTATTGGCAATCTAGTTTTTCACCTTTCTCCTTCCAAAACTACAGGCAGCAACCTTAAAAAAAAGGCAAAATATTTTTAGAGAATTCAGTTATTTAAAGAGAAAAGTAGAAATGATAAATAAGGATTACAGAAAGGGAAGAAAAATATATTACTAACACAAATATATATAAATAAATCAAATTTGTTTCTGAACTTCCTGGTAATCAGTGTCTAAATATATAATTATTCTTTAATTATGTAGAGCATTAAGGAGACTAATATTCTGAAAATAACCCGACTTTAAGGTGTTTATTTAAAAGTTTTGTTTTGTTCAGGATTTTTTCCTTGTAGGAAGCCTTATAACAAGGATAAGAATGAGGTTATTGACAACTCTACTGTTTTTTTTCTTGGAGTATAGCTAAAATGTTTATTCAGAGGCATTTTTGATACTATTTAGTTGCACATTTGTGTTGCGAAAATATTTGCAACATAATTTGGCAAAAGTCTTTTGTCTAATAATGCATTTTATTTTTTTATTTTTTTAAAGAATTTATTTATTTATTTGACAGAGAGAGATCACAAGCAGGCAGAGAGGCAGACAGATGAGAGAGGAGGAAGCAGGCTTCCTGCTGAGCAGAGAGCCTGATGCAGGGCTCAATCCCAGGACCCTGAGATCATGACCCGAGCCGAAGGTAGCGGCTTAACCCACTGAGCCACCCAGGCGCCCTTCATATGCATTTTAGAATGAATATGTAACTTCAAGGAATTCTGTGAATTTCTTATTTTTTTAATTAATTATTGTCATTATTATTATTATTATTTTTTAATTTACTGAGAAGATTGGGCCCAATGAGCTTCCATCATCCGAATAAGGCTGCTATTCAGACCCTCATTTGGGTCCAAAATCTAAGGGTTTATGGATTGGATAATCAGTTCTATTCAATACATAACCTTCAAGCTCTTTGGAGTAGAATCTTGTAGTGTCTGTGAAGTACCTTAAGCTGTTTTACAACTCCTTTTCTCAATGATCGTTTCAATTTGATTTCAGAAAAAGTCTGTGACACAGGGTAGTAAGTGTTTTCACCACTTTGGTAAATAGAAAAAATACCAAGGCACAAAAATTAAGAAGCAATGAAGTGGCAGAGATGAAACTAGAACACTGCAGTTCCGACTCTCAACCTTTTATCACTATGTGACCCTGACCAGCTAGCAGCTAGATGATAGAGACACAGAGAACTATATAGGCATATATACATAGGTGATTTTATTTAAATAAACACCAATGATGGTCTTTTTTACTTAGTCTGTTTTAAACTTAATTTAATGGGTTGGTATGTCAGTGAGCTGTTTAGAAAATATTCAGAACTGATGTTGTCTTTTGTGGAGGAGTTTATTGGACAGTGTAAAATGTGATTTTTAACATTTAAGGCTCAAAACTCAGTAGCAAAACCTACTTACTTAGGTTGACCACATGTCCTAGTTTGCTTGGTATAGTCCAGATTTTTTGCCTATATTCCTGGGAAATTATTAATAGTATTCCTTCCACTTTGAAAAGTGCCTTGGTTTGAAAAATAACAGGGGTTTTCTACCAACTTTCTTAAAAACTCTGGAGAAAAAGGAGCTTTGAAAATAAGTATAAAATAGGAATTATAATGAATTCTAAATGAAAATAGAGACTAAATTGTTCTTTAAGGACCAAAGATCAACCAGAACATATAATGCAGTGGAACTTTTGAGAAGTAGAGATTACTCCAGTATATTGAATTACTTTAAATACAAAATACAGGCAGAAAACATTGTCAGTCTTTGCAAACTTTATGGCAGAATTGCCGTATTTAACTTCTCTGTGGCTATTCTCCTTTCTAGTACTTTCAACATAACTTCTGGTTCTCATCCTGGGCAAAACCATGCAAGAAAAATGATGACTGTCCCTCTTTAGATTTTACTAAATATGTGACTACGTTCAGTGTATAGGACTGGTAATGATTTAAGGAAGTGAGTGCCATTTATACCCTAGGAAAGAAAATGCTGGAAAGATATATATATATATATATATATATATATATATATATATATATATATATGAAAAAATAAGGTGAAATAACATTTCCTCTGTACTGGAGAATCCCTCAAACCATGAAACAATTTTGCTAGTTATAATAACGTTATGTCATTGACTTCTTTTCACTGAGATTTTCTGTAAATGATAACATCTTACAGGTATGTGTGAAAGTGATTAGTGCAGGATAAAACAAAACAAAACAAAAACAAAACAAAATGCACTTATTTAGATAGATATAACCATTAGAGCCTCTCAAGTTTTTACATTAGTTAGAATTTTACCCCAAACCCAAGGATAGTTTTAAAATAAATGACTAAAATAGTAGTAAAAGTATCAGCAAACTAATCTATTAACTTACCCTTGTTTGCATTAGATGTAAAGATGAGTTAAGAAGACAACTTCTCCACTCTCACTCACTTACTTAGTTCAAGTACTCTTTGTCTTTTACCATTTACCTGGTCTTTATGACTCTAGCCTGACACCTACCCAACTTCCCAGCCATCCCTAAAATGATCCTTAAAAGCAAATCTCAAATCTAATCATGTTTCTACTCTGCTTGAAAATTCTTACCCCTTGCCCTTAAACCTTTACAATGTTGATAAACAAGAGAGAACAGAGATCACACCAGGAAAAAAAAAATTACTTGGGAAGAATGAGAATGACAGCAATAATAATAATAACAGAAGCAAGTGTACCTAACATTGTTTTTTAGTTTTCCTTATTAAAAATAAAAAAAATGTAAAAGAAAGAGAGGAATAGAACAGAGGTCTTGGTCACAGTATCTCTATTCTGCTAAAATGTTAATGTCTACATGGCTTTATTGTAGATACACAGTTTATCGTAGTTATTAACTGGGGTGGGGGGAGTATGCTAACTGTATTAGTTGCCTAGGACAGCCACAACAATTCTAATAAAAGTAAACCTGTATCTACTTTTTACTCAATAGTTCTACCCTTAGATATTTACTCAAAAATAATGAAAGCATGTAAGTACACAGATCCCTGATAATGAATGTTCATAGCAACTTTAATCATAATATCCGCAAACTGGAAATAACCCCAAAATATAAAAAGTGGCTTGAACAATTATAATATACTTATAAATGGGATACTGTTCAAAAATAAAAAAAGGAACAAATCACTTATCTGTATACCAGCACAGATGAAACAAGATGTGCTGAAGATAGTCAATGCAAAGTTGTATTTCCTGTTTGATTCTATCACATAAAACTCAAGGTGAGACAAATCTAATAGATTGTGAAGAAAAATAGACCAGTGGTTGCCTGAGGCTCCTGGGGAGTGAGTATTAGTATTCTTCTGGGGCAAGTCATTGACTGCAAAAAAGCACAGAATTTTGGGAAGTACTGAGAAAATTTTATATCTTGATTATGGTTATAGTTACATGGGTATTATATTGTCAAATATATGCTTAAAATGCCAGCATTTAGTCTCTGTTAATTGTTCCTAAACAAAGCTGATTAAAGAAATATACGATGATAATAAAAGTCGTGTGAGGTGAGGCTGAAGTTATAGTCCTGACAAATATAAAAGTACAGTTTAATGAGATGATACTAGACAAATATTTAGAGCTATCATATATATATATATATATATATATATATTTAAATATTTATTTATTTGAAAGAGTGTTCAAGCTGGGGGAGGGGAGGAGCAGAGGGAGAGAGAGAGAATCCTCAAGCAGACTCCCTCCTGAGCGCAGAGACTGGACACGGGACTCGATCCCAGGACCCTGAGATAATGACCTGAGCTATAATCAAGAGTCAGCCACTCAGCTGTCTGGTCCACCCAGGCATCCCAGAGCTACTATACTTTTTTTTTTTTTTTAAAGATTTTATTTATTTATTTGTCAGAGAGAGAGAGAGAGAATGAGTGCGGGAGAACACAAGCAGGCAGAGCGGCAGGCAGAGGCAGAGAGAGAAGCAGGCTCCCCACTGAGCAAGGAGCCCGATGCGGGACTCGATCCCAGGACTCTGGGATCATGACCTGAGCCGAAGGCAGTGGCTTAACCAACTGAGCCACCCAGGTGTCCCTACTATACTTTTTTTTAAGAAAAAATGAAATAGCATATTGTTAGAGGAGGAATAAATGTTATTTTCAAGGATTTAGCGTAAATGTACAAATGGTTGTGCCGAAGAATCTTTTAAAAAAGCTTTTCAACTAATGCAGTTTTAAAAATGTGCTTTAATTTACATGCAAGGAAAAAAGCTAGATAATGTTAAATGCATTTAAATGAACTCCGATAAAACAACTTACGAGGCTTCTTGGTTTGTGGACAGTGGAGCTAAAATTTTAGCTTTAGAAATGGCATATTTGCACAATATAGTGTAAAGTGTCACTGACCTGTTTGATCCTTTTTTTACTCAGTCATATTCTTAACGTTTTAAAAACGATTTTAATTTTTCATTACAAAATATTCCAAATACCTAAAAAAAGTACAGAGAGGATTATAACACATTTCCATTTTCTCCAGATTTGATGAATCAAGTAATTTTGCCATATTTGCTTATTTTATAATTTTAAAGATTTTATTTATTTATTTGACAGAAACAAGTAGGCAGAGAAGCAGGCAGAGAGAGATGGGGAAGCAGGCTCCCTGCTGAGCAGAGAACCCAATGCGGGGCTCCATCCCAGGATGCTAAGATCATGACCTGAGCCAAAGGCAGAGGCCTTAACCCACTGAGCCACTCAGATGCCCCTGCTTATTTTATAATTTTAAAGAAAATAATGTTATAGAGAAAGCCAAGTCACTCAGTCCACTCTCTCTCCTTCATTTTCTCCCACATAGCAACAGTCTTGAATTGATAGCTATACTTTTTCTGCATGTTTTCGTATTTTATTAAATATATGTGCCATGGCAATATATTTTATTGTTAGTGTGTCTCTGCATCTTTATTAACCACTTGATCCTTTAAAAAATTTTTTTTGAGAAGTATTCAGGTTGATAGGTGTAGCTCTAGTCATACCTGGGCTTTATACAATGGAACACTGCAGCATTCTCCCTCAGTGTACAAATACATCACCACTTATCATCTAGTCTCCTACTGATGGACATTTACTTCTTTTTCAGATTCTGTCATTTTGTTGATGTTGCTATTGCTATTAAAAAGTCTTGGGGATAAAAAGCCTCGGTAAATATCCTGTGCTTGATTCTGTGAGTTTTTCTGATCTTAGGATTTACACCTAGAAGTAGCATTATTTTCAGTACTACTATTGAAATACTGCATTTGAAGCTACAGCTCTTTTCTCCCAGCTTTATGGAAGAATAATTATCAAATGTAATTGTATATATTTATTGTACACTTTGATGATTTGATATACATATGCATTGTGAAACGATGACTACAATCAAGATATTGGTGCACCTCTCACCTCACATACATAGTGAAATATATATATATATATTTTAGTGGTGAGAAGGCTTAAGTTTTACTCAGCAAATTTCATATATATGGTATGTTATTATTAACTATAATCACCTTGTATATTTTAGATCCTCAGAACTTACTCATCTTACAACTGAAAATTTGTATTCTTTCCCCTACATCTTCCCATTAAAAACCCATTTTCTTTAAAGTCTAAGAGCAGAGAGTAAGAGATCCTATCGCATCTTACTCTTACCAGCTCGTGGTGTTATTAGACTTTTAAAGTTTCTTGCCAATGAGAAATGAATTGGTATCTCAAATTTATTTCAATTTGCATGTCCTTGATTACCAGTAAAGTAGCCTATTTTGTCATGTGCTTATTGGTCTTTTGGATTTCCTCTTTTGTAAACATTTTTAATATTTTGCCTAATATACAAATACACCTTTGTCTTTTTCTTACTAATTTTTAGCTTTTTGTGGTTTATATATGAATACTTTGCAGGGTATATGTATTGTGAACAGCTCTCATCAGTGGCTGTTTAATTTTGTGTATGGTGTATTTTGTTACGCTGAACTTTTAAATACAAATGTAGCCCAATTTAAAAGCTTTTAAAATTATTTTTGTGTATCTTATTTTTAAATTTAATGCCTTGTTTTTCATAGCCTAATTTTTAATTTATCTGGGACTTATTTTTTGCAAATGTTGTGAAATAATGATGTGATTTTTTCCTCTATTGATGTGATTTGTTAAAAAACAATTTAGCCTCTATGCCTCCAGTCGACATCTGTCATCTATCAAGTTTATGTATATCCATAACTTGATTTAAATACTCTTTTTTCTTTCAGTGACCTTACACCTCTCTTAGTACTACACTGTCCTTTATTCAGATTTTCCATGGATTTGTGGTGAGAGGAGGGGTGGTAATGAACTGCCACGTTTCCAGAGTTGAAAATCAGGTCATTTGCATTTCATGAACAAATGCCCTTATTATGCATAACTGCAAAGCAAGAGAGTATTAGAAGGAGCCAGAAATCAGCTGTTTCAAGGGGAAAAGAGGAATCTTGTTTTTGAAAAATATTTACTCCTGGAATGCAATTTGATGACAGATTATGAGTACAGGAATCATATGCCACTGATGTTTATATTGTTTTTGTTGTCTAGGCAATGTCCTTTATTTACATCTCTGCTGCCCATCAGTATTTGATGCTTGACAGACCAGTGATCTCTGGGCAGTAAGTTTGCAGGAAACCACCCATTTCTTTCACAGAAACCGTTTATTTCCATACAACCTTGTCAGCTTGTGTGTGTGTGTGTGTGTGTGTGTGTGTGTGTGTGTTTGCTCATTTCTACCTTTCTCTTTTTTTTTTTTTTAAAGATTTTATTTACTTTTATTGGACAGAGAGAGACCACAAGTAGATAGAGATAGGGGGGAAGCAGGCGCCCCCTGAGCAGAGAGCCATATGCGGGGCTTGATCCCAGGACCCTGAGATCATGACCTGGGCCAAAGGCAGAGGCTTAACCCACCCACCGAGCCACCCAGGAGCCCCTCTACCTTTCTCTTATAGTAGATTCTACTGCATTTCTACCTTTCTCCTATAGTAGACTCTATTGCATTTGAATAGCAACACCTGAGATCTTTTACACCCTGATTTTCATCCTTATTGATGACAGCTTCTAATGTCTGTTGGAGAACTTAAATTTTTGCCTGGTAAACCAACGAATGAGTGAGTGATTGAATGAATGCATGCAGGCTCTTTTCTTTTCTTTCTTTCTTTCTTTCTTTTTTTTTTTTTTAAAGATTTTATTTATTTATCAGAGAGAGAGAGGGGGAGAGAGCGAGCACAGGCAGACAGAATGGCAGGCAGAGGGAGAAGCAGGCTCCCTGCCGAGCAAGGAGCCTGATGTGGGACTCGATCCCAGGACGCTGGGATCATGACCTGAGCTGAAGGCAGCTGCTTAACCAACTGAGCCACCCAGGCGTCCTGCAGGCTGTTTTCTGAGAACACTAAGTATTCTTACAGTCAGACCACTAGCTGACTTCCATGAAAATCTGGGTTTAGGGAAAACATTTATTTTAATTCAATAAAATAACAGGCATGTGAAAAATCTTCAGTCTTTTAGTTTTGTTCCATATGGTGACTTAGATCTCAACTACCTGCCTATCAGGTGCATTAAGGTGAAACTTCAAGCCAATATTTTCATTTGTTTGCTTGTTATTATTTGTTTTTGACAATTGTTTCTAATTAGAAAGATTAAAATTCATTACACCAATGTTTGGGACTGATATTATCACTAAGATGTCTATGAACTGTGTCTTTCTGTTGTAGTTGCTGTGTAGGGGTAATTAAAGTTATAAAAACTTACCTTGATTTAAAAAAAGATTACTCACTTAACTCCTACATTAGAGCAACATGAAATAATTTCATTTTTCACTCTGACTCTGACCCTATAGTAGGAAAATGGGTACTGCTACTGGTGATGGAGAGGCATTTTTTTTTTTTCAAGTTATTCTTTGGTAGCTCTTTCATATGACTCCTCATTTCAGGAGAAAAAACCAATATTAGAAGATAATTATGTTCTGTTTTAGTGTATGGCAAAACCGACACTATATGTTGAGTTCATTAACCAAGATATAGTACCCTGTGTGTCTAACTTTTCCTCCTTTTGACAGTAGGAATTTGGAAATTGGGACTGCCAGTCAAATGCCTCTTACCTCTGCCTACTTTGAGAAAACATACAAGAAAAACCCTCAGACTATAAATAAGAGTATACATCAGTATTATACAACAGTACAATGGAACTGGCTTTCGTCGGTGTTGCCAACAAACCCTTGGTTTGTATGTGGAAATAACACTGCAGGTAGTGTCTGACCTACTATGCTGAACTCCCATGAACTGTTCTTTTTCCTCTCTGCCATTGTTTCAGGTTAACCCTTATTTTTCCTTACATATGCCTTTTGCTTCCTGAGGATGGCCTTTTCCCTGCTTCATGGACCATATTCATGATCTCAGGTACCATTTTCTGGTCCACCTCTACCCCCCTGTCAACTGTGGAAGGACTGAATTGCCAGGATGTGGTGGAAAATATTAACACTTGTGAATGTTAAACCTTACCTGGTTTCCTTTACCTATGCTGGAGACAATTAAATCACCACGTAGGCTTTTTTTCTGATCCTTAGAACCAAACCTAATTTTAAGCAGTGAACAATTGAGAAACTTAAACCCCATCTACTGAAACTCAGTAACCTACTTCCAAGACAGTTGTGAATTTGGACATTTGTTTGATTAGAGGGCTCTGCCTTGTTCCTCTCTGACTGGATGTCTGTCTTGATGACCCACGAAGCACCACATTCACTCTAGGGCAGGTTTCTACCTTGCTTATCTAGCTCAGTTTCTCTTCTTGTTGGTGGAGTTCTAGCTGGTATTTGGGTGGTCTCACTCCCCCTCCAGGGCTCCCTAATATCTGAGTGTCTGTTTCTTGCTGAATTGCCTACTGTCATGACCTACCCCACAAGTGCTTGCATGGAATTCCATTTGCTCTTTGTTAGGGGTTGGTAAGTCTGGTTGCAACTTACAGCCATATGCCTTTTTTCTTGGCCTTTCCAGAATGTCTGCTAAAGCGAAGTGTACCATGGGTGGCTAGCTTCCAAAGCCTGGCTAAATTCATTTCATCTTCCCTAATCATGGCTGTGTCTAGGTTCTTCATGCCATGGAGTCTGCAGGGGGCTTGTGTATTGACGGGAAAGGGTTATGTGTGTTTTTCAGTTCTGTCCACACAGAAGAAATGTCTTTTTTTCCTATGTCCATTCAGATGAGGTATGATTTCCGAATGTTTCCCATTGTGCAGGAAAGGCTTGTAGCAACCCAGAAGCTGCTCGGCTTCCCCAAGGGTTCTGCCAACTATTGTTTCAGGAGCTTTCTCAGATTTGTTACCATCTCAGCATAAATTTTTTTTCTGAAATGTAAATTACATTTTTCTAAAAAACTTTTATCCTTTAAGTTGATTTTTTTTTAATGGTTAAAAAAAAGAAGAAGCATAGAAATACTCATTCTTGTTCCATGTCATTTCCCCTCTGGTTCTTCAGCTATAGAAAGTTCACAAAACAATGTGAAATAGAAGTGCGTGATCGTTCTTTTCTGTTGTGGAGGCAGGTTGGGGTAAAATAAACCTCTCCAGTTCAGCGAAGCATATGGTGATAAGGAAAAGGAAGCATTAGGCCAGCTCTCGGGAATACTTTAAAAACAAAACAAAACAAACAAACAAACAAACAAAAATGAAAATTGGGCAGCCAAAGAGGTTGATTAGATCTAAATGTGGTGGAAATTTACACTGCTTCAAAACTCCTCTTTCCAAGTTCATTCCTCCTGACTCCTTGGAGATCCTAGGCTTTTGACCCCCAACTTCTGCCAAGTATTATCTCCTTGCTCCTTCTTCACTGAAGAGCTCTGGCCTGGAGGTTAGGGAGATTCAGCAAGGACTGGGGTTGGAGGCATCCCTAAATCGCAATGCTTCTTATCAAGATCTGACTCTTCAGACTCAAAAATACAGTGTCTCATAATATTCTATTTCTTTCTAAAACTCAAGATAAAAATACTCTCTGGCTTAAAACAATTTGAAAGCTTCCCATTTATATTAAGATGAAAGTCATACTTTGACATTGCAATTGCAATGTTTTATAACTAAATAATTAATGTATTTGTTTACTTTTCATCTCCTCAATAGAGATGCAAGAAGCAGGTAGGCAGGACATGGTTTTATTTCCCACTGTATCTTCAGTGATAAATATATGTGGAAAGACAGAAATAAGTAAAGAACAGAGAAGTAATCAACGGAGAAATGTATTTTTTCATTCCATTTTAAAGATGAGAGAAGCAAAGTCTCTGACTAGTCTCCTCCAGCAGAGTTTTTTTTTTACTTGTGATATGTGTGGGAACAATGACGCTATCTTACATATGCTTACATAATGCTTTCAAACGTGGACTAAATTGATTTTGGCAGGATAGTCCAGGAACTAAAAATTGTGCATGAGGTTATTTCTATGGGGATTTCTGTTGTGATTTTTAGATACATGAATGACAATCTTTGAAATGTGGTTTCTTTTGCAAGGGGGGATACACAGGCGTGTCTAGTTAGAAAAAAAAAAAAAACAACAGAGATTTAAGACAGAAGTTGGTTCCAAACATGGTGGAAGATCTGGAGAAGTAAACGGGAGGTGTGGTTGGGGGTCTTGAACAGCAAAATTGGGGCACTGAGAAGCACCTGGAAGAAGAAGGTGTTAGCCAGAGATCAGGAAGCCAAGACTACTTCTGGGATTAAACTCGTAAACTCACACTTTCTGCTAATCTGGTAGAAGTGCTGTTGCCTTTATTAGCGCTGTTGGGACCTTATTGTTGTTACTAAATGAAAAGTCAGCCTCTTGATGTTGCTGAACCAAGAATTCTAATTCTAAAGCCAACCTTCACCTGCAGTTGTTGAGAGACCCACATTTGCCCAGAATAGCCTGTACTTCTCCCTTGCTCTTATTTCCACTGCCAGGGTGAGGGGAAGGAAGAGCAAAAAATAGCTTCTCCCTTCTTACCTCCAGGGTGCCTCATTGCAGAACCTAACTGAGAGCTGGCAAACATCTGAGACATTAGTTTCACCTCTAGCCTCCTGAGATACAGATAGGACAGAGAGGACACTGAAGGATAGAAAAATAGATGAGAAGCAAGAGACACGTAACCTGTACAGTCCACAACTGTTTTCATTGGAGAATTTCCTGTATTTAGATTAATTTTGTTAGGATTTTTTTTTTATCCTGACTTTTTCAGGATGAAACGTGAAATTTGGTCATTGGTCATTAGAGGATGTACTCTTTTATGGAGGCATTGCTGAGCATTCAAAATACTATACGTACTTAGTAGGTCTAATCAGTAGGGTTGTCTCATACTAAATTAAACAAATACTCCTGGATGCCTGACCTTGAGTGTGAGCATGAGAAGGGGCTTTCATAATATTTGTGTATAGTAATGCAATCTTGCAGGGGATTTTCAACCAGTCCATATCATTAGCTCTGTTGTAGTTTGTATATCAAACGTCATCTGGGGTAACATTTGAAAAAAGATTGAAAGCACTCATCATAATCTACTTTGTGAAGAAAAAATGTGCAGGAGAGAGTTCAGTAATGAGAGGCTCAAACAAAAGCAAAGAGATAATATGTTCATTCTCTGTAAACATCATGGGTAAAGGAAGTTATGTCACAGCTAAGACACAATTTTGCTAGGCTTTCAGGTTATTGTTTCTCATATGAATTCTGGTGAGGTTGTCATTGGGTAACACTAATAAACCCCTGCCTACCAATTAAGTAACCTAGTGCAACAGTAGCAGAGGCTGTGTTTGAACAGTCATATTGTTTCTATGACCAAGACTGGGCTTCCCTAGGATTGGTTCAGGTAATTGGTTTGTGGGCTGTTCTTAGTCTTTCCCAAATAATATCAATAATAATAATAATAATAATAATAATAATTCTTTTTAAGAAAGAAAGGGTATTTTATATACTTCTTAACTTATTTACCATTGTGTTTGCATACATACAGATGTTACTTCAACTGTCACATTGATTACTTCTGAAATGATACCCAAGATTCTAATACATTCTTTATTGTTCATAAAGACATTGAACCTGTTGGATTCTTCTATCATTTGGTGATTATATATGAATATATATTCATGAACATATAAAAGATATACAATAATTATATATAATAAATATAAATATACAATAAAGAGAATATAAATATATAAATACAAAATAAATATAAATATATAATAAAGACAAATAAATAAAATATATAAATATATATAATATAATAATATATATTTATATCTATATATAAATATATAAGTATATATATTATATATAAATATATATAAATATAAGTATATAAATATATATATATTTATATACTGTCCTCCACCGCTGTAACATCTGCTGCATTACATCTGTCCAGGGCTTAATTAAACTAAAGTGAGGCTCCTTGAAAATAAAGAAGGACTTTTACATTAGCTTCCTAGATGCTAACTTGGGTTCCATCCTTTTTCCAGGAAATTTTCTGGTTTGTTTTTCAAACAGGATTTAGTCTTTTGTCTACAGACGAAAGCTTGTCAGTTACTAAACAGGGAAAACTGAAGAGCCTTTTACCAAGTTTTATCAAGTGGACAGTTTTATCAAGCGCCTAAGGAAAGGAGTTTGAGTGGAGTCAAACTGGCTCCTGTATCTGGCAACTTCAAGTTTTCTACTTTTTTTTCTTCATCCCCTTGCTTTTCGTGGTATGACGTTGATTAGTAAGACAGAAATTGAACTACCAGAATTTAAATCTTCTATATATAATGGTGTATAACCTTGAAAAGTTAGATCCCTCTGTGCCAAGAGTACTTTATTTTTGAGTATTTACTGATTATGTGTTTCACTATCAATTTATGCTTCTGATTTCATTCATTGCTTGCAAATTTTCTTCCATTCCTTTGTCTTTTGTTTCTTCTCCTTTCTGCTGCTCCTCATGTAGGTCTAGTCAATCGTATTTACTTTAAATCTAGTTTCCATTCTTTCACTTCCCTTTCTTCTCCTCCCCATGCCTCTTTCTCTGTCCTTCTCTTCTCTTCCTTTCATTCCTCTTTCTTCTTTTCCTTCCTGCTCCCTGTGCTCTCAAGTCTACACCCACACAAACATGGTTCATAGCTCTCCAACAGTACTTACTTTAAAGAAAATGCAAACATGATTTGTCCATTGTATTCATTGGTCCATTGATTCACCTTTGTAAAATGGATTGTGTATTCCCCTGCTTGGTGAATAAGAAAAACCAGAAACATCAATACAGTATGTGCCCTGTCTGAGGATTTCATGGAACTGATCATCCAAAGTCATGTCTCCAGGGAGCCCAGTTCAGAGCTTCTCAGGACACTGCTCACTTGCTTCAGTGCCCCATAGCATCACCATCTTTTATTCAGTCTGATGCTTTTCAGTATTGAGGGAGCAAGCCTCTACAGGGAAACTTTTGAGGATTATGAACAAAGAAATGAATGACAAGAAAGTAATGGGTGAAAAGAATGCAAAAATAAGTTAAGACTAATGTTAAGAATTGGGTGGGGGGAGAAAACGTTCATTGAAATGGGAGGAAAGAAGAAGAGGGTGAAAGAGAATCAAGTAGAAGTGGAAGGAATTAAATAGGAATGATTTATGGTTTGTAACCTCGATTTTCTCAAGAAATAAATGGGAAACTCATTTTCTAATAGGCAAGATGAAATTATAGCTTGATGGAGCCTTTTTTGTTTTGTTTTGTTTTTTAAGTACATGATTATGGTATTTCCCATCTTCCCTTAGTAAATGTACACTCTCTGTGAAATCCCTTTCTTCTTGGTGGACAGCCTGTGGCAAATACAAGCACGGAGGCATCTCTGATTTTGTGCTGCACCTGTTCGGGCAGCTTAATGGTGAGCTCATGGTTAAGGGCTGGCAGTGGTATCTTCTGTGCAATGGAAAAGCCCATTCTTACTCAACCGGAGTATAGCCAGCATCCTTAAGACAGCATTTGTTGGGTTTAAGATTGGGAAACTTTGTTTTGTGATCCTACTCAACAGCTTTATCAGAATCCAACCCTGGAGGACTTAGTGTGGCAATCTTTCAGCACTTTATAAAATTGCCTTACAAAATGTCTTTGTTATATTTTATTATCTTTTTTATTTTTTGGTCTCCCATGTACCAGGGTGTAGAGTCTAGCTTTCTAAAGCTTCAGTACTTTTGTCAAGGGGAAAGAGAAGTTTAATTAAGAACTTTTTCCCTCCTCAATCATAGCCTATTGCATTTCTTATTTTTTCTTTTGGGAGAAGGAACAGCACTTTTGCTTTCTGTATCAGATATACTTGAAGAAAAAAATCTTTTGACAAAAATATCACTATTTGGGGAGGAAAAAAGGAAAGAAGAGGTACCCAACTGCAGATCATTTTGATAAAGTTTTAAGTTATGGGATTTCCCATAACTCTTTCCCCCAATCCAAACATAACAATTGTGTGGTACTTTTGAGCTTTTTTTGGGTGGTCAGCAACAGCATAACTTCAGTGCCCCAAATTAAAAATATCCCCATGCTTTCCTGCTATAAAGTGTCAACTACTCTCCTTCCAGTTTTCAACACTTCATTATTTTCTAGTGTAAAATTAGTGAGTCCAATGCAGGTAACTCAATCAACAGATGTTCATTAACTTCGAGGAGTGTATTAATAGTTTATCTTTTTACTTTTTAAAATTACTTCCTAAATCTACTAATTTCATGAATGCCTTATTAGTGATCATCATTTTACCTCTTTATTCTAAGCATCTGATAAGCTATCCTTTGTGCGTAATATTTTTTATTCAATTCATTGACCATTAGATTCTTGCTGGATTTTTTCTTCCTGTTTCTCAAGACCCCACACTGCTGTTTTTCCTCCTACAACGACTTCAGCTTGGTCTCCTTTACTAGGTGGTCCTCCTTGGCTTACCCTTGAATTCTCAGACCACAGGCTTAGTCTTACATTCCATGTCCTTCCCTAATGGTACTCTCTTTTTTGGTAATTCTCTGGCTCTAAGCGATATCTGCACTGACAAACAAAAGTACAGCACTGGCTATAAAACTCCCCTCAGTACGAAACTCCAATTTAATAGAGTCATTTGAATTCCAGCCAGGCATTTTGAGCTTCATAGATCAAAACCGTGCTCTCAGTATTACCCTGTTCCTACTTTCTCTGTTCTACCCAGGTGCCTCAGCCCAAAACAAAGAAATAAACACACAGTCTGGATTCTTTTCTCATTCCATGTGCAATCAACAGGTGCTATTAGCTGAGTCTCAAAAGACTTGTTTTTCCATGTCTGCCGCTGTCCTACAGCTCGAGCAACCATTATTCTTAACCTTACTTTGTGTAGTAGATTTTTAACTAATCCCTCTTTTTCCCCTACAATCCATGTTCTGCAGTCAGAGTAATACTTTAAAAGTGACAGTCACACCATATCACTGTCCTGCAGGAAATCTTCCACTGGCTTTCCTGTACACTTAGGAAAAGAAAAAAATTAGACTCCACAGCATGTTCTAGAAGGCCCTGTATTATTTGTCTTCTGCCTACATCATCTCTTACCTCATATCTATTCAACCATATTTTTCCTTCATTCCTTCACTTCATTTTTCTGCTTTTCAGTTGTAGCAAGTTTATTTCAGAGCCAAAAGCCTTTGCGTGTTCTAAACTATTACATCTTCTATCATGTCTTCAAATAGGTGGTGGCTCTTTCCAATCAGGTCCCCCTCAAGGGTCACCTCTGGAGACCATGTCACAGTGAATCCAGATAAAATCAGCCACACCTTGAACTTGGTGGAAGAACTTGTTTTCTGCAATTTCAGTGATGGACCTCGAAGGCCATGTTATTTTAGATTTCAAGGGAAACGTGACAAATATGACTTTATTTTGGAGTCAAAGACTGTCTAAGTCTGGAGACCATCTAATTACATTTTGAGTTTGTCTATAATGTGCTATTTCCATAATGAAACAATTTAATTTAAGTAAATTAAATTTATTTAAAATATAAATAAGTGTTTCAAAATATGCCTCAGTTTGCTTTCTCTTCTTGCAACTCCTTCAGGATATCACACTTTGGGATTCCTCAAGTTTAGCCATTAGAGGACTTCCCTTTGCACCATATTACTAATAGTGGAGATTGATTAGTGTTACCTTTGAGATGGAAGTCTGATTACTAGAAGGAAAACAGTTTTCATGCCATGTTTTTGTGGGTGGCTTCTCCTCTTCCTCCGCTTCTGCTCTACCTTCCCTCCCCGCCCCCCTCCTCCTTCTCTTCTTTTCCTTGATTAAGAAATCATTTTATTTTCTGGCTGTTTTACTTACCATGTAGGTTTCCAATATCTAATCTTATATTTCTCCTAGAGATTTTCTTTTTCTTTTCCTTTTTTTTTTTTTTTTTTGGGCAGAAACATCTAACTGATTTTTCTCTCAGTGGATGCTATTTCAGAGAATCTGCAAACACGTTGCCTAAAATAAGCAAAACAGACATTTAAATCAATTTTGATTCCATTTTAGTATTTTAGTATTGTGTCCTTTATAAGAAACAGACAACACTTTGTAATCACTCCTTGGCCTTTTGGCTAAGATCAAGTATTGTATAATTTAATTCTCAGGTTTTATTTGACTTCATTCTTTTGATTTAAAAGAATATAATTTTTTTAAGGGTTTGTTTGTTTGTTTTTGGAGAGAGAGAGAAAGAGCAGGGTGAGGGGCAGAGGAAGAAAGAAAATCCCAAACAGACTCTCCGCTGGGCATGGCACCCAACACAGGGCTCCATCCCTGTGATGAGATCCCATGAGATCATGATCTGAGCCGAAATCAGGAGTCAGATGCCTGAGTGAGACACCCAGGTGCCATGAGAATCAAATATTTTTTACTTAACCCTGAAGCAGTTTCTGAAATGTGATGCTCAGTTAATTGCATTTTTATGTGGATATTACCATGGCTGTGTTACCAAAGAGCTATTCTGAATGAGGAAAAGTTCAGAACATTAGATAATTGGCACTTTATCTCTGGAGAATATTACTGTGGATCCAGGTAATAACCTTCATGCCCACGTGTCTTCTAACATTCTCTGTATGCTTATGTGGTTAGGATAAAAAAGAAAGGTCCCATTTATATGACCAACACTGTTCTTTGGGATCCCTGGTTGGCTCCGTGAGTTAAGCACCTGCCTTTAGCTCATGTCATGATCCCTGGGTCCTGGGATTGAGCCCTGCATCAGCCTCCTTGCTCAGCGGGGAGCCTGCTTCTCCCTCTCCCTCTATCTGCTGCTCCCCCTGCTTGTGTGCTCTCTCTTTCTCTGACAAGTAAATGAATAAAATCTAAAAACAAAACAAAAACCAAAACAAAAATAAAAAACAACTCACAGATAAAACAAACACTGTTCTTTAGTCTGTTGTTGGCAGGTTTATTTCTGCCCGTGTCTCAGGAGCTGACCCTTGAGCATTATGGTTTCTAGGCTTCTTCGCTATCTGGTTTCTGGCTGGGTTTAGTGAGAAATAGCAGGGAAAGAGGAAGGCAAAGGCCAAGCCACTCTCTCCTTTCCTTTCCTTCAGGAAGCATCTCTTCTACAGTTTCAACTCCAGTGGGTCAGACACCCTCTATTTACCCAAACAACTTACTCTATACCCATCCTGCAGGATGGCCAAAGGTTCCGCCTCCCGTGTTCCAGTAATACTGATGTCTGCCTTTGTCCCTAAGAATATGAGCCGCTTTCTGCAGCTTCTGCCCTCTGGGCTGCCTCATTCTCCAGAGGATTTGTTTTGTTTTGTCTTGTTTAGGTCTTCGAGAAGCTTTGACTTAACTTTCCAGGTTAAGGTCACTTTATGCAATCACCTGGTGGCCCATGGCCGCCCTTGCTTCATGAATACTGGACATGAATCCTTGGTGGAAAGAATAATAACCGAATTATGTTTTGTAATTTTTAAAACTATTTCTGTTTAGCACTTCAAAGTTTAATTGGGTAATAATAAATGGAGTAAGGAATATACCCCAAATCTAGAAAATTACTGTGGACACTGCAGCTTAAGGGCAGCTTAAGGGCAGGTTCATTCATAGTGTTTTTCTTTTTGTTGGTTATTAAGTAAACGTCTCTTCAGCTTAGAACAACGGCAATGCTAATATTGTTTTCTCCGGTTTGGAAAATTACCCTGAAATGGTTCATTTATTTTTTTTTTTCAAGAGAATAAGCAACTATTAGTTTATTTTGAAGAATTCTCTGCCAGTTTTTGAGATTATGATTATACTTTTGCTTAAATTACCTTCTCTCTCTCTCTTTTTTTTTGAAATTAATTAACACTTAACATGGGTGGAAGTTTTAGGTATACAATGCATTGGTTTGATACATTTATATACTGCTGTACCATTACCACCACAGCTTCAATGGCTCTGTTACCTCACATAATTATTTCTTGTGTGTGTGTGTGTAGTGAGAATATTTAGGCTCTAGGCTATTAGGAATTTTAAAGTATGTAATACAGTATGTGTAAGGAGAGATTTGCCCCCAAATTTCTATATGGTTCTTGTTTTTTAATGCATACAGTTTTCTACATGCGTTAGCCTCTCATTTCTGTAATATTTAGTATTATCTGTGATCCAGGGCTGGGACTTGTTTAATCAGACACTAGAGACAATGATTAGTACCTAATCTTGGAGGCAGAGCCAACTAATACATTTTCAAATAATATGTGTCATTACTTTGTTCATTCAGATATTTCAGTAAATAACATATTTCTTGGGAATAAGTGAAGTACTTTGAATATATCTTAATAATGTTATATCAAATAACTTTATTAAAAATAGGAAACTATAGAAATGTGAGAAGAAATTCTAATAAAAGATGTATCAGAACAACGTAGATAACCTTTCCTTCCCTAAGGGAGCATCTGTTTCTGGAGATTTAAAATAAAAGTAAAAAAAAATTTTTTTAAAGCAAACAAAAAATTCATACCAATGTAAAAATGTTGCAATACATATATTTTTTAAATTAATATGCAATAAATATTCAAAAATAAAGTTCAATATTAGGAATATCTTCATTATTATGATTATTAATTGTTCTCACACTTCAAGTGTTTGAATCATGGTAGCGATTTCCCATTAAGAAAAAAGAATTTGAAAAGCAAATTGTGAAAGAAAAGAAAGAAATTAGAATAGAAGATCAAAGAAAAGCTTTAAAATTTTTAGGAGAAATACTTCTTAATTCTTCACTTACAGAGTGTTCTATTCTTCCCAATTCCCACAGGCCACAAAAGTAAATATTAGCTATGCTTAAAAAAAAAAAATACAAACTATTTAATGTGTTAGCCTGCACTGATCTCCACCAAAGAAATTGTTATTTAATTGGGCAAAGTGACTGAGAACACTTTGCAGGGGAGCCAACCTTGGTTGGCAGGTAGAGCTTCGGTGGGGAAAAGGGCTGCGAAGTGCTGGGCCTCCCGGGAAACAACAGATGCCTACAACACTGAAGGGAGACAGCACAGCTGCAGAGAGAGGAGAGGAGTTTGATGCTTCTTTTGTCTTTACTTTCAGGAGAAAAGAGGGAAATTAGTGGGTTTAAGTAAAATGGCTGTCTTCCTGGACATAAACCCGGGGAGTAGGGGAGCCCTTTCCCAGATGACTTCACTACCTAAATCTAGTACAAAAATCTCCATGTCCTCATATTCCCTAACTTATCTACAGCTGGGTTTTCACTCTATCATGCCCACTGCAGAGATACTGGGTCATAATGGAGGTGAAAGAAAGTCTGGATTTTGAAGGCAAACAGATTAAAGTCGACAGCCTACCTCTGTATGTATTCAGTATGCACTAATTGCTTGTTTTCAGGTGTTGTTTCTTCTGGTGAAAATAACCATATCTGCAAGTATACTTTTAGATTTTGAAATGCTGAATTTAACTACCTAGTAGATTACTTAGGACATAAAAGTTTTCAGTAAGTAATACCTGTCTTTAGATCACAAAAAGTCTGCAAACTTAACATCTCAGTTTGCAACTTAAGTTGTTCCAACCTTATTGTTATTTTTTTTTAAGATTTTATTTATTTGACAGAGAGAGAGAGAGATCACAAGTAGGCAGAGAGGTAGGCAGAGAGAGAGGGAGAAGCAGGCTCCCCACCGAGCAGAGAGCCTGATGTGGGGCTCGATCCAGGACCCTAAGATCATGACCTGAGCTGGAGGCAGAGGCTTAACCCACTGAGCCACCCAGGCACCCCATTCCAACCTTCTTATTAAGAGCCTGAAACCCTCCCCACGTTGGAAAGCTGTTATACCACTATGTAGAGAATCTTCAAGGCTCAAATGAGAAGTTGAATGTACATCTATTTTATAAAAGGCAGAAAGTCACATCAGCCAGTCTCATGATGGCTTCCATGGACTTCTTATGAGGGCTATTAATAGCCGTTCCTCAAAATATGATTCTGTGATTATTTCAGCCAGGAAACACAGAATTTAGGACACTTGAGAAATGTCTGTCTCTATGATTTCTGAAGATCCTATTAGAGTGTAAGTAGAATATAAAGCATTTTCAATTATTTTTTACTATGAAACTTTTGCTTTTGTGAGGTTTCTCATGACTAGTCTCCAGAGGAGAAGACTTTGAAATAAAACATGTTTAAAATTATTGTGAAAGTAAATTAAGAAACACAATTTTATACACTTCTCAGTCATGTATTTCTCCTGCTAAGCAACACTTTGACCCATTCAGTAAAGCACTACAGAAATGAGACTTTACACAGAGAGTCTACTATTCATTTAAACATTAATTGTAAAGAAATATGGAAATTCTATATGCCACTACTAAGGCAGAATAAAAAAAATATATTTATCCAGGTTTACAGAGTTCTGATGGGATTAGATTTCATCAGTTATAAGGGAGTGGGGGGGCGGGTGTGAGCAAAAGATGATTGAAACTTAGTTTTAGACAATGAGAAAGACATTTTCTTTCTTTCTTTCTCTTTTGAGAAAGACGTTTTCTTAAAAAAATCATTCTTTTCATTGGCATGGCAAAGAGTAATATTTTATTTTTAGTGCTTTGGATTAATGTGCCCTAAACATGTTTACTTCTATCCCACTGATTATAGGACTTGGCACAGTATACATTTGTAGTCATGCCATTATAATTATCTGCATCCTCATTGGAGAGGTGGGGAAAATTGAGTCACTATATAATTAAATAAATCCCTCTCCAGACACCCATTGTGTTCCTTGAAAAGTCAGAACAGAATTTGACTCTTAATTCTAATCGTGTTTTATCCATTAAATCAGCATACTGGATTTGACATTTCATAGATTTCATAGACCCTTGGATGGGACTCCAGAGGGAAATAGAAATATTACTAAGAGTTCTTCAAATATATTTTGATAATCACAATTGTGTATATTGGTGGTGCTAGTGTCTCTGGGGTTCTTTCTGATATTTTAGATATGAAAAGCAACTAAAAGAATACAGCCTCAAGACAAAAAAAAAAAAAAGACAGGGACATTGGTCATTTTGGGGTTAGAGATTATTGAATTCATGCAGATCAACACAATGGTCCAGCTGGGGACTATTTTCCCACACAGTCCCTGTCAATGCATAGCCTTTTCTCTCCTGGAATTGATAGTTTATTTTCATAATAGTTCATCCTATCACAATAGTAATGTTATTCTTTATAATAATCACTATATTGGCATGAAATGATAGCCTGGGAAAAGGGAAACCATGAAAGCTATTAGGTAAGGGTGTACGTATCCTTTAAATTAAATCCTAACCTTGGCCATATCATAAACTTAGTCCTGAATCAAATCCAGGGCTCTCAAAATCTTCCCTGTTTAGTTTCTTTTGATGTCTGACTCATACTGTTACACAGCTGTACCACTCTTCTTTTGGTAGCAAAGATATTTCCTTCTATGTGTTTAGCAATTTTTGACTCTCTTTATTTTGAAGATGTAGGACATAAAAGTGGGGATTGGGACAAAATCAAAGCAAAGCCAGATGGTTCAGAAGACGTGGTTTATTTTCCTTAAGCTTTTAACCTTGCTAAATGAGCTAATAAAACAAAGCCCAGCATATAAAGAAGCCTTCTGTGGGATTTAGTTGCGATGAAGCTCTATTTGTAGATCGTGGCAACAGGAGAGCATAGTAATAGGCAAAGCCTGATACCTTCCAGCATCTGAACCAGTCCATCCAGTGAAACAGAGAAACAAGAGGAAAAGCAGGCAGCTATGAGATGAAATCGATGTACATCGCAGAACAGTGGCTGTTCATAAAATGGAGATCTTAACTGATTTTCATATCAATATATGACATCTAAGAAAGCAGGAGTCTTTGAAAGAAAATAAACGAGGTAGAATGATTTCCCATAGATACTATATTGGAAGAAATCTCTGCTATCTTGAACATCCAGTAAGTGTCAACTCCTCCCTGGGCACCAAGGCAATAACTTGTAAATGTTAGCTGGATCCATGAGATTTATCATTGAATCTCATTATTTGGATCCATATATTTTTGGATATATGTATTTCTGATTTAAAAACATTTTAAGAAATTCTTTAACATCTAAATGAATGAGAAGAATTTATGGAAAAGAAGCAAACCGACAAATGGCTTTATTAAATGAGCTTTATGGTGTGAGTATGGATGTATTTCTATAAGCATAGTTACCTTTGACAAACATGGAAGTTAGGAGCATCAATTCCCCCGTAATCAAAAATCTACCTGTAACTTTTGACCCCCCCCCAAAATGTAATTACTGATAGGCTACTGTTGACCAGAAGCCTTACCAGATAACATAAACAAGTTGATTAGCATGTATTTTGTGTGTTACATGTATTGTATACTATAGTCCTACAATAAAGGAAGTTAAAGAAACTAAGAATCATGAAAAAGAAAAATTATTATAGCACTATACTGTATTTATTGAAAATAAGCCACCTTATCAGTGGACCTGTCATTTCAAACCCATTTTGTTCATAGGCTGACTATATATAAATTTTGGATATAGTACTGATGACACATTATGCTACCAATATTGCATTATTATAAATAAATTATATTTCTGGGCCTTTAGCTATTTGCATTTGTTTGGGTCTGTTCAGAGTGATTTAATAAAATGCTAAAGACTAAGTGGCTTATAAACAATAGTAAAAATTTTTTTTCAAAGTTCTGGAAGCCAGAAGTCCCATATCAGGGTGCTTGCATGGTCTGGTGAGGGCCCACAGTATTCCCAACTGTGAACTTCTCTGTGTATCCTTACATGGTGAAAGGGGCAAAGATGTTCCTATTTATTTATTTATTTATTTGACAGACAGAGATCACAAGTAGGCAGAGAGGCAGACAGAGAGAAAGGGGGAAGCAGTCTCCCTGCTGAGCAGAGAGCCCGATGCGAGGCTCAATTCCAGGACCCTGGGATCATGACCTGAGCCGAAGGCAAAGGATTTGACCCACTGAGCCACCCAGGAGGCTATTCTCTTTTATAAGGGCATTAGTCCCGTTATATGAGAGCTCTGCACTCATGACCTCATCAACTCCAAAGACACTACCTCTTGAATCACAATTGGGCATTGTGATTTCAACTTATGAATTTTGAAGGGGCACAAACATGCAGACGGTAATAGTATCAAACACTCAGGTCGGATCCACACACCTTCACTTGTCTTATCCTATCCCTCTCTGTAGCAGCCCAGTATTATTGTATCTCATTTTGTTTATTATGTTCCATGCTAAAACTTGATGGTGAGGGTAAGATAGATATACTCAGACTTCTGCATGAAGAGAGAAGACCTCTTGCCTTATAGAACACCTGTAGTCTCAGAAATTCTATCACTGTTAAGAAATAAGCCCATGGACCAATCATGAGCAACTATGGACTCTGAAAAACAATCTGAGGGTTTTGGAGGAACAGGGGGTGGGAGATTGGGTGAGCCTGGTGGTGGGTATTATGGAAGGCACGTGTTCCATGGAACACTGGGTGTGGTACATAAACAATGAATTCTGGTACACTGAAAAGAAAAAAAAAGAAAGACTAGGGGAAAAAAAATAAGCCCATGGGATTCCAGGAGCACAAAGTGGAACGAAAGAACTAGAATTTGTGTAACAGTTTTGCTTTATCCTTTGCTTTCTCTTCCTCTACCACAGTCAACACCAGACTGCCCCCACCTTATTTTCTAAGCTCTTGGCCATGTGTGATTACCGCTGAGAAATGCTAGAGCTTCCAAAAATCATTGTTAAATTCCATAAGAAAACTGAACTCGGAGATTTTGAAAATCATGAAACATAAAGTAGAGATTTCTGAATTAATTAAGCTAGGTATTTTCAAAAAGACAAAATAAATTTGTTAATTACTTCATTTGGAACTACATTCTTGCTATTGACTGTTTTCTCCTAGACAGTAGGCATATTTTGACCTACACTAGGTGAGTTGTCCCTCAGACATCTTAACACTTTTACTCAAAGCAGAGACTTGCCTACTCTATCAGCTACCAAAGATGTTTCTCCGTTTTTGTTCTGACTTCTCTCAGACACATCTTATTGAGATATAATTTTGTCGTAAGTACTGGAAGCATATTGGTTAAGTCCAAAGCATGTGTGCTCAAGCACATGAGTGAGTGCACGTGCGCACCGCCCCTACCCCCTTTACCAATTTAAAGCTTAGAGTTTACTGAGAGGGGCATGAAAAGTTATTGTGCTTTCTTAAATATATGTTATAAAAGGAAAAGTGTAATGGAGTGGAAGATGCCAGGGGAATTACTAAATATAGGTCCTCTTTCTCTTTCTAATAACGATGAATTGTGGTTTTTTTTGTTTGTTTGTTTGTTTGTTTTTTTGACTGGTCATTCTAGAGATTTATCAATTTTACTAATCTGTACAAAACCCCAACTATTTGGCTTCATTGATTTCCTCTATGGCTTTTCTCCATTATATTTATCTTGTTGTTTTCATTTTTTTCCCCTTCTACTTACTTTGAGTTTAATTTGTTTTTCCATTTAATTTTTAAGGTTTTGCTCATTTATTTTTTAGCATAAAATTAATTTTTCTAATCTTTTAGTTTAAATTCCAGTTAGTTAAGACTTATTTAAAACAATTTTTTTCTTATGTAACATGATCGTTTAAGGCTATAAATTTCCTTCTTGGCACTGCTTTGGTTGCCTCCCACAAATTATGACAGACTAGGATATCATTGTCATTTGTTTAAAATATTTTCTAATTTCCATTATTAACTCATTGGTTTCTTTAACTCACTGATTATTTATAAAAATGTTGTAAATTCATTTCCAAATAAGTATGAAATTTCTAATCATATATTTGTTATTATTACTGATTTATTTATTTATTTTTGCCTTCATACTTGAAAGATATATTCATTTCATATAGAATTCAAAGTTGGCAGTTTTCAGTGTTTATTTTTCCCCCTCCCTTCAAGCCCTAGCTATTTTCTTTTCTTTTGGTCTTCATTCTTTTAATTGAGAAATCAACAGTCATTATTTTTGCTATTCTTCTATACACAAGATCTCTTTAAGTTCTGGTTGACTTCAGGACTTTTTTCTTTATTTTTGACTTAAAGTAGATTAATTTCAATGTGTCAATATTTTTTTAAAGAGTTTTACTTTTTTATTTGAGAGAGAGAGCTAGAGAGAGAACCTGAACAGTGGGAGGGGCAGAGGGAAAGAGATAGAAGCAGACTGCCCACTGAGCAGGGAGACTGCTCTATCCAGGACCCTGAGATCATGACCTGAGCCAAAGGCACTTAGCTGACTAAGCCACACAGGTGTCCTCTGATGTGCCAATGTTTTATTCTGCTCTTATTTTACTGATTTTTTTTCCCTACATTTCCCCACTGCTTTTAAAAAATTAAATTTGAGAAAATTTTGTTCAGTATTTCTTTGAAAGATCTTATTGCTTCAGTCTTTCCATTTTCTTTCTTACGGACACCAATTATGCTAGGCAGTATGATACTGTCCAAAAGTAACTTTCTCCCCCCTACATTTTTTATCTGTACTTCTGCTTAAATTATTTCTTTTGGTCTCTCGTCAGGTTCACTGGCTGTTGCTTTTGTCATCTCATCACTGCACTAGTGAAATTTACATTTTAAAACACAGCATTTCAATTCTATAATTTTGACAGGCATCTACTTTTATAGTGTCCATTCCTATGCTAATATTCTCCATCTGTATATCCTTTATGGCCATATTTAAAAAATGTTTTTGAACATTTTTTTGTAAAGCTGCTCTAAAGTCCTTGTTATCTCATTACTGTATCTTGTTTGTCTTTAGATAGGTTTCTATTGACTATTCTTAACTTGGAACATGCTTCACATTCTCTTGTTTCTTCACATGCCATGTGATTTGGATTGAATTATCTACATTGTGGCCAAATGTTGTAGGCCCTCTGGATCAGTCTTCTGTGTTTTATTGTTTGCTAGCAATCTGGTATGCTACTGGTTGATCAGTGTGAATCTGTGGAGTTTTGCTTTTACATTTGGTGGATGCAGGTGTGGTTTTAATGTTGCCATTAATGTAAGGAGAAACACTAAGCCCTAGTACACAGCCTTTACTTGAAAGATTTAACTCTTTTGTCATTTCAGTGGGGAGAATGAGATATTTAGTAGACCCCAATAAGTGAGTAGGACCCCAAATCTAAACCTCTTTTTCCCTTTTTGGGGATTGACATTTGAGATAATTGCTTACTCTTTCAGGCTTCTATTTGATTGATTTCTACTAGATTCCCTGAAGTCCCCCCAAACATATGCATTTCAAGGGTCAACTGATGATAAGAGGAGTATGTAGACACATATATAGGAGCTCTGTCCTTTGGATCTCCTTCATTTATTCTGTTTTCGTTTTCAGTTGCCACTTGTTTTGGGAGCCCCAGTTATCATCTATCACACCGCAAGCTCGTAAAATTGCAGCTTTTGCTTTAATATTTTGTGTTCCATGATTATGTTGAATAGTCTTGGACGTGCTCTCAGAGAAAAAGGCACACACATGAATATTATCTGGGAGAGTCCATTTTTTAGGACTTAGATGTTGAATTCACTCTAATTTCTATCTGTTTTTGTTTGTTTTTTTAGTGCTTTAAGGCCTTAAAGTACCCCCCCCCAATATATATAACATACATATTATATATATTATGGTAATATGAGTTTGTTAGAAGCTACTCCACAAGTACCAGAGCCAGAAGAACCCTCAGTGATATATTTTTGTATATGAGGTTCTTCAAGATGCCAATGTTTCCCAAAAGTCCACAGTTGGATCAAAGGCTTCACTGTCAATCTTCGTTTGTTCGCATCCTTGCAATCTGAGGAAGGCCTGTCCCTTGTTCAGCCTACACCTGAATAAGGCGTCTGACTTTAGGTATGGAAGCTGCACATTGCTTACCTATAAAAGTAATTTTAGTTTAAAATTCATTTCATGAAGCCTTTTTTGAAGCTTTATCAACTTTATTAACCTTTATCAACCTTTTTTGAGCCTTTATCAACCACTCATTGATAGCCCCCAAGAAAAGCATGATTTGTGTTTTATCCATTTTCTTTGTAATTCATAGAGGAGCAAAGTTCTTTCATGTTGTTCTACATTCTAGATAAAAGGAAAAAATGCTCTGCCTTCATTTTGAAGAATATTTTTACTGACTATAGAAATTCAGGTTGGCAGATATTTTCACTTAACATTTTAAAGAAATCACTATTGTGTTCAGATTCCCATGCATTTGACGAGAAGTCAATTGTCACTGTTACCTTTGTTTTTTTTTTTTTTTTTTTTTTTTTTAAAAGATTTTATTTATTTGACAGACAGAGATCACAAGAAGGCAGAGAGGCAGGCAGAGAGAGAGGAGGAAGCAGGCTCCCTGCTGAGCAGAGAGCCCGATGTGCGGCTCGATCCCAGAACTCTGGGATCATGACCTGAGCTGGAGGCAGAGGCTTTAACCCACTGAGCCACCCAGGCGCCCCACTGTTACCTTTGTTTCAAGATGGTTAATGTGCCATTGTTTTTCCTTGTTTTTTTTTTTTTTTCTCAGATTGTCCTATTTTTGATTTTCAGAGATTGTACTGTGATGTGCTTTGATGCAGCTTTCTCTGCGTCTATTAGACTTGATTTTCCAGCACCCCTTGATTTCATGGATCGTGTCTTCCATGGCTATGGAAATTCTTGACCTTTTGACCTTTCTCTCATTATGTAGTACTTTAATACATTCACATTTGTAAACTCCAATTACACTTCATTAGCTTTTTCTGTATTGTATTTCACACTTTTTTTCTGTACTTACCACTCTTTTTTCTCTACATGCTACACTCTGAATACTTTCTAGTTCTATTCCATCCAGTTCAGTAATCTTTCTTGTTATTCAATACTTGATCAATGTACAGTTGGAAACTTACTCTTTTTATTGATCCTTAGATGAGTTGGTATTTTTGATCACTAATACAATAATTGTACCAAGTACATAAGCTTAAATCATTTTTTTCATCTTTATTCCTCACATCTGGTTCAGTGTTTTGCGTATCTTAACCCTTGGCATCCATCTATATTGAGTCTTCCTGTTTTTATGATTTCTGTTTCTATTACTCTATTAAATATCTGTATTTTAGATACTTGTCCTATTTAAGAAGCATAGTAAGTGTTATTCAGTAAGTCTTTAGTCAGACCAATCATCTCACTCTTCCAATATGTGATATACATAGACTACCCATTTTATTTTATTAATAGATGTCACTTGTTAAAAAAAAACCAAGTTTTCCCATGCAGGAAATCTATGTATTTAAAACATTTTCCCTCCTAGTGCATCTTTGTGTTAAGAGCTTATTGGTAAGTCCAATGTATAAAACAGGCCAAATACATTCTGTAGTGCTATGGGACACTAGGAATTCTCTTCTCTGTGGCTCATTAAGGTACAAATTGAAATCACCTGACCCAGTGATAGAGGACAGAATTTTTAGTATGTTTTCAG
The DNA here is from genome assembly GCF_022355385.1 of Mustela nigripes. Classification (NCBI taxonomy): domain Eukaryota; kingdom Metazoa; phylum Chordata; class Mammalia; order Carnivora; family Mustelidae; genus Mustela; species Mustela nigripes. The sequence goes on along the minus strand of NC_081560.1, from coordinate 61,168,431 downwards.
TATTGCCTATAATCTGTTTATCTGCTCTCTGGCTACCTTATTTCCCACAATTTCTATGTAAATATCACTGGTATCACCTGGGAACTGGTTAGACATATAAAATCTAAGGTTTTACCTTAGACCTACTGAATAAGAATCTATATTTTAACATTAATGTGCTAGAACCATTGTACATGATCCTTGTATTCTAGAGAAGATTTGTCCTTATTTACAAGTATTTATCATTTTTTAATTTTCATATTTATTTGTATCTTCTTCTCTATCTGTAATTATCTTTATTCTGTCTACTTTATTCCAAAGTCAAACTTCACATCTTTTTATATCCCACCACAGACTGGTTTCTGTCTAGCAATAGCTTTTAGTTGATATATTTCATATAATATTTATTACATATGTTATACTTTGATTATGTATATTTATATCACAACTACTAGCCTGTGATCTTCTTGAGTTAAGAGCCACACTTGTTACAAGTTGCTATCACCCACCATGTCCAACACAAAGATCTCTACAAAGATTTGCTAAGTTTTTGTTGTATGAACAGGACTTTGGTTAGTTCAGAGTTTACTATTAATTTTATAACATGCATTAATGATTGTTTCACTATTGTGTTTTTAATCTAAACTATATGATTTCTTTGTATCTACAATAACATCCCATTGTTTCTACGGCCATTTTTGATAAATGATTCCCACATCCTCATTTGTAACTCACAGACCCATGAATTCTACACCTATATTTTCAACTGTCTGCTCTGTTGGAATTTCCCTGGTCAATAAGAATAGTTAATCTCTTGCTTCTTTAACGGTTCCCACTGTCACTGCCAAATATACAGACACTAAACCAGGAAAGTATGAATGAAAATCAAGAGCTCACTTATATTAAAACTGTAGCTCTAGTCTTCAGAGTGGGCTTAAACGCAGTATTATTTAAGTTTCTGCATTTTAAAAAATTTACTGTGTAGTTATTTAAAACTCAGTTTGGTTCTTTACCCCCTGCTTGTGATTGCTAGACTATTAACTTGTTTCCCTTTAATATGTTGAATATAGGCCGTCAGGAATTATCTTTCAAAAACACATAACCTCTTGGGTAAATTTGTTCAGGAACCTAAGAGGTCTCCTTATTGTCTTTAGAAAACTCTTCTAAAATCTTCATTTCCCTTCATGATCGGATCCCTAGTTAGTTTTCGCTAAAGCCATTTATACTTGTCTCAATCATAAACAAAGGACATATCATATAGACTAATTATACTAAGTCATATTAAGAGCAGTTTTTAAACTGTGCTATGCACTTTCAAGTCACTGTTCCTTAACAATTTCTATTTCGTCTGCCAAAATGTTCTTTCCTAAAAGTTTTTTCTATTAATATCCCTCTAATTTTTCAAGATCCAGTTAAAATGCTCTGTAAAACCTTGGCCAATTTCTCAAGTTAAAATTACTCCCTCATCTGTGTTATTTTTAAAAGCTTTCTGGCAAGAAAGAAGAACTTATTTTGGTGTTAAAGAGTTTATAATAGTATTAACTGAGAGCTACGTAGAGCTTTATAGGGCTTACCTCAAAAACAATATTAAATTCAATCTCTGATATGTTTGGGGAGGTTGAAACTAACATAATTAAGTGTCTTCCAGGTAAAATAGATTGCAGGTGTCTTACATTGATTGTAAAATAATCATTTTTATAATATCATGAAGTAAATGTCGACTTTTCATATGAAAACACTGAGTTTTTTTTTTCTTGTCAGTATTTTTAAAAGTTATTAAGTTAGCAATGTATTGAGTTATGTCCTCTATTAACTAGAGTGTGACTAATCTATTTGCTGGTTAACTATAGAACCATGTTTAATAACAAGCCAGGTATTTCCTTACTGGAGATGAAAGTGATTTAATAAATGGTGATGTCAGAGGCAGAATTCAAATCAGTTTTCCCTTATAGAAAATTCTTTTGAGAAAATCATTCTGTTTGAGGCGAGTTGAATCCCAAATATGGAGATATTTATAAGTCTTCATAGTAAATGAGCTCTGTGTTTACTTTTGTCATTGGTGTTCTCAAAATTCCCTTTAGCTTACCTGTTCCCTACCTTGGGGTTCTGTTTAATATGTCATTCTAAGTTTTAAATTATTTTAGAAAATTGTACTGATTTTATACCCAAATATTTTTGAAAGTATACAGCATTTTTACTTGGCCAACTTCCATTTTTTGTTTCCACTCATTTTTCTTTTATAGGTTAATGGCTACTTTGGGTTGATTTTTTGTTTTTCTTGGACAATCAAACAAATATTGATTATATATAAATGTTTTTACTAAAAGGATTAATTATAAAATGAAGTAAGGTTCCTATCTTTAAAGAGGTCATGGTCAAGCTAATGTGTCTAAGAAATGTGTCTAAGCAGATTGTCATTTGAGGGTCCTTAAGACCACACTTTGAGCAAAGATTAGTAAAGACCCTTCAGAACTTCCTGTAACAAGGGAGTCAGCCAACTCTACTTGCCTTCAGTCAGTGCTCATAGATAGGAAGTTTAGATGTATAGCAAAAAAAGAAAAGGCTTAAAGTATATTCTGATGGGAGGGTTTGGGCATGGGGAAGCTGAAAACAGGATAGGTAGAAATGGACATCTGTGTGATTACTTAAGTTAGTACTTGGTTTTCTCTAGTTCAACCTACGGTAGAAGTAGGGGCAAAAATTTGAGAAGCTGGCAGTTATTGATACAGTCCTAACCACTTTGAGCTAACTGCTAAAGAGGTTGTGATTAAATTTGGCTGGTTGCTTTAGATTGTGAGTCATAATTCTCTTTTGCTGTATGGTCTGGCCATTGCTCATTTGTATATTCATTCTCTCAGTTATATTTCAACACTTACATCATGACTGATCTTGATTTGTCTAATCCATAGAGCATATCAGAGCACTAGACACATGTTATGGACAGTGGAAATGTGACAATCTGTGTCCACAGGGTCCTCAGTCTTGCTATGTGCCCACAATGCAGAGGCCACCATCAAAAGCTGTTAAAGGGTCAATTAAAGTACCAGATTGGGTACAAAATCCAGTGGGATTATATAATAAACCAACAGATGATAGTCAATACCTCATCTACAGCAGCTAAAATACCTAGGTCCAGAATCAAAGACATCACCTTAGGATTGGTTTTTCTTAACATCTATCCAGTGACCCAAAAGCAAAATTTGTGTTTCCCATCCTTGTGAAATTAATCCTAGTTAGGTTAGAGGTCTGGTTTCACTGACACATGGAAAACTGAATTTAGTGGATAAAATTCCACCTCCTCCTTTCCTTCTGGATAAATGGTCTTGGAATGTAGTGTTTATGTCTACAAGAGGGAGTTGTCTGGGTAATGGAACCATTAGTGCCCCCATGGTGTGCATCTTCGTATTGATTCTTCATTTATTCTTTCCCTCTCATATTGTCTTTTACTGAAACTCCATGTAATTGTCCTTGCTAGTAAAGCTATAACACAGAACTCTTGCTTTAGGCTCTGCATTCTCTCAAATCTGGGCTAAGACATCAGGGGGTCCCAAGAACAACTTCTAGACTTCTGATTTGTGGAATACAATTCACTCATTGAGAGTAATTGAACAAAGATTAGATTTAGGACCGAAAGATCATTCTTTTGTTTGGACTTGATAACTACTTCATATCTACAAAAGAAAATACTAGGGAGGAATTTGGATATAGACACATATGGCTCTGGAAAGATCAGGATTGTATATAAAATAAGATGGGAGACATCAACATATGGATTTTAACTGATGCTATAATTGGGATGGATAACTGATGCTAGAGAGAAAATGTGCAGAAAGAAAGAGATCTTTGAGCAATCCTGAAAAATATTACCTGTATTACTTGAGATGAAGAAAACAAAATAGTGTAGAAGCAAAGAAGCACATGATAAGTTGAAACAAAAAACAAAGCGGAAGGTAAGAGGAGAAAGTAGTTCACATTTGGGGTGATTGGCACAACTTTGAATGCTACCAGAGTCAAGTAAAATAAAGGTCCCCCAAAATCTAATAGATGTAGAATCATGAAGATTATTAGTGATATTGGCCAGGGGGGAGGGCGGTGGAAGCTAGTTTCTTAAAGTAAGACCATAAAGAGGGCAGAGGAGATATTAGGCATTAGGAGATAGCATGGAATGGGGGTGGGAGGGGGAGAAAAAGCATGGAATGTCCTATAAACTTCCTGTGGTTTGGTGTACCCAAGTATAGAAATGAGACTGAAGGATGCTACGCACAAACACAAGTTTTGTATAAGAAGACGTTTTGCATTATCAAACTTTTCATTATGTGGAGCACGAGAGAGGAATTTGTTTTCCTAACCTGAAACCATCTCGTGTAGTAGTTTTGTAATAGCCTATGGTCCCTAGATTGGATAAGTAGCTATTAAGTAAACTCTTTAAATTTATATGAAATTGTATATGTGTGTGTTTATGTTATATATTTTTCACTAGGGGAAAGAGCATTTATCCAACTTTAAAACAGGTCCAATACCGCCCAAAGATAAATAGCCATTTATGTAGATATGTTCCAGAATCTCTGTTTGCAAAAGAGTCACTGCTTTTTGATATTTTTAAAATTGCTGAACCAAAATACGAGACTATAATTATAATCTCAAGTATGCTCACATAGATCTGAAGTGTGAGAAACCATGCCGACTCTGATAGGGGCAAGATAATTACAAGCAGCATGCAGAATATAATGGTGAGTATGAATGCCTAGAACTGAGAGAAGCATGAACAAATGAGGGATCTAAAAATGAAATTCATTTAAAGGAATCAATGTTCTCAAAACAATAGGTAAGAGGGCTTAGGTTGTCCTGGGGCTACTTCTAGAAGAGTTGGTAGAGCATCAGTCTGGTGAACTATTAATTATATCTGAAAACTGAAAATATAAAATATATTGATTAGAAAGTTTTATTTCCTTGGGTTGTCATGATGTATATCTTCCTCAACCTATTTCCTGTGGTTAACATAAAAAATGTAATGTGGGAATAATCATGATAAATCATGACATGAAACAAACTTTGGAAAAATCAAAAACCTTTTTTTCTATGTAGATGTAGGTTTGTAAATACAAGAAAATTTAATTACTATTAGATGTTACCTGTGGTTTCCCCTCTTTTACTCCATTTGAAATAGATGCTTAATATAGCTCTGAAAGAGTAAGCAAGCATCAATGGACTATTTATTACTAGGAAATTCACAGACAGTAGGGTTCTGTATTTGATCTCTGACTTTGGTTTTGTCATTATCTTTTACATATTTAGCTTGGTTGGGCCAGATCTTAGTTCCTAGAATAAGAGTTTGAATCAAAGTCATGGTGCAGGATTAGCTCTAAACCTGTAGCTTATCTTTTCTCAGTTCTCTGTTAATACTATCCAAAATGTTCACAGTTTGTTGACCAAACCTTCCCACATGCTGTCTAACTTTTGCCCTGTTTCTTTTTCTTTAATTTTCTGGGCTCTTTTTCACTCCTTCCATTATTGAGCTTGGAGTTCCCCTGTTTAAACTTGGGCTGTATTTTTTCCCCTGTACTGCTTCTCTGGTCAAGAAATGACTTCCATGGTTTCAGCTACTACCTCATGCTTACGGGATACCTAAAATGACACCGGTTTTAAAAATATCTTTATTTGGGTTCCTGGGTAGAGTTAGGTAAGTGTGTGTCTTTGGCTCAGATCATGATCCTGGGGTCCTGGGATCACGTCCTGCATCAGGCTCCCCGTTCAGTGGAGAGCCTTCTTCTCCCTCTGCTTTTTCCCTCTGTTCCTACATTATCTCTCTCTCTCTCAAATAAGTAAAAAAAATCTTTAAAATAAAATAAAATAAAATACCTTTATTAGATTTCCTGTTTCAGCAACTTTCAATTAAATCTTATTTGTTACTGCCTTTGCTAACCAAATTAGTATTTTGGTGGTAAAATTATAATTCCTCCCACTGTTGCCTCCTACTTTTTAATATACCAACCCACTTACTAAGTCACAAAAACTGAAGTTATGTTTTATCCCTGTCTCTCTCTCTTGCTCTTTTCCTTCTACAGTGTCTGTTGTTATACAACATAATTCTTTATGCAGTCTCTCAAAATTCAAATTTAGTCCCTAACAGAAATAGAAATATATCTTATTTTTCCCTGTCATTCCTCTGTTTTTACTGAAACATTCCTCTGCCTTTACTGAAACAGGAGGCTCAATAAATGTGGCACTTATCAATGATTAGCAGCCCATTCTTGAATCTTACTTTTCAGATCTAAGATTGATTGGGTTTTGAGTGATAAAATTTGATTTTGGCTTCAGGGAATACAGTTTCAGGGAATAGAGTTTATAATTTTATGGAAACGTAAGAATAATGATTTCAAAATTAAATTTTATCTCTTCATGATATCCTGTTAAACTTCATCATTAATTGGGAATTCTTATAGACAGAAGATCTAGTGATTTCAGTAGGAATTTGGAAGTCTGCTGTCAGAAGTAAAGAGCCGGAGGAGGAGGAGTCAAGATGGCGGAGAAGTAGCAAGCTGAGACTGCTTCAGCTAGCCGGAGATCAGCTAGATAGCTTATCTAAAGATTGCAAACACCTGAAAATCCATCGGCAGATCGAAGAGAAGAAGAACAGCAATTCTGGAAACAGAAAAACAACCACTT
>NC_081560.1:60945948-61156786 GCF_022355385.1 Mustela nigripes | reverse complement strand
GGGAGACAAACCATAAGTGACTCATAATCTCACAAAACAAACTGAGGGTTGCTGTGGGGAGGGGGTTTGGGAGAAGGGGGTGGTATTATGGACATTGGGGAGGGTATGTGCTTTGGTGAGTGCTGTGAAGTGTGTAAACCTGGTAATTCACAGACCTGTACCCCTGGGGATAAAAATATATGTTTATAAAAAATAAAAAATTAAAAAAAAAAAAAGAAGTAAAGAGCCACATGATAAAATGTTCATCATCACTAGCCATCAGGGAGATGCAAATCAAAACCACATTGAGACACCCTACACTAGTTAGAATGGCCAAAATCACCAAGACAGTAAACAAGTGCTGGAGAGGATGTGGAGAAATGGAACTCTCTTACACTGTTGATGGGAATGCAAGCTGGTGCCACCACTTTGGAAAACAGTGTGGAGATTCCTTAAGAAATTAAAAATAGGGCTACCCTATGGCCCTGCAATTGCACTACTGGGTATTTACCCCAAAGATACAGATGTAGTGAAAGGAAGGGCCATCTGTACCCCAATGTTCATAAAAGCAATGGCCACAGTTGCCAAACTGTGTAAAGAGTCAAGATGTTCTTCAACAGATGAATGGATAAAGAAGATATGATCCATATATACAATGGAGTATTATGCCTCCATAAGAAAGCATGAAGACCCAACTTTTCTATCAACATGGACAGGACTGGAAGAGATTATGCTGAGTGAAATAAGTCAAGCAGAGAGAGTCAATTATCATATGGTTTCACTTGTGGAGTATAAGGAATAACATGGAAGACATTGCAAGATGGAGAGGAGAAGTGAGTTGGAGGAAATTGGAGGGTGAGACAAATGATGAGAGACTGTGGACTCTGAGAAACAAACTGAGGGTTTTGGAGGGGAGGGGAATGGGGAGTTGGGTGAGCCTGGTGGTGGGTATTCAGGAGGGCATGTATTGCATGGAGCACTGGGTGTGGTGCATAAACAATGAATTTTGGAACACTGAAAAAAAATTAAATTAAATTAAAAAAAATATGGAAACTACCATCACAGAAATAGAAAAGTAAGTGTTTGATAGACATTAAATGAATAAATGATCAAATAAAAAAAGAAAGTAAAAAGCCAGAATGGGGCATAAGAAGAAAGCAGCTATCATGAGTTAAATTATCAGGTGTATTTCTCTATTATATACATTATTTTATTTAAAAGAAGTGGACTTAAATGACTTTTTTTTTAAAGCTTTTATTTATTTGACAGAGATCCCAAGTAGGCAGAGAGGGAAGCAGAGAGAGAGAGAGGGGGAAGCAGGCTCCCTGCTGAGCAGAGCCCAATGCGGGGCTCGATCCCAGGACCCCGGGATTATGATCCCAGGACTATGATCCCAGGACCCTGTGTGTGTTGTGTTATTCATCCACGACTTATATTTCATTAGCTCTAAAATAAAACCTCTAAGCATTTAAAGCTGAAGAGCTCCAGTGCAGGTTACTACCTTTAACTCTTTCTGAGCGACACCTTATTTTTTGTTACTTTGGTAGATGGATAACACTACTTACTAATCATTTCTGAAGTACTACAAAGTGAATTTGGGTTTTTCAAAATTTTATTCACTCTTAGTGTCATTTAAAGTCCTAGGAGATCAATTTTGTTTAGTGAAATACTATGTACAAGGTCAAAACTGAGATGCTGAGAGAAATTATCTCCCATATTTGAGACCATAAGGGCACCATATAGTGCATACTACTCAATTAATTTCCTTAAAAAATTACCATACTCTTATCTTAAACTTTGAATCTCAAATGATGATATATACAATGTAAATGTTTAAAACAGTTGTTTGGGAAACTGAACCAATATAAATGTTTAAAGATCTTATAAATATTGAGCTTTTATTACACATCTCTTATGCTTCAAGATCATGACATGTCCCATGATGTATATAATGCAAGGAATTATAACTGTATTATAATACAGAGTGACTGTATCTCCTTTCCTTTTCCCTTGTGTTCCTGTGTTTAAAATGGAAAGACATTATTGTTCCTTTGTTTAAAGGGTTTTAAAGGAAGTCATGGAAAAGGATAAATGGCCGCACCATAATTTTATCTAAATTTCTTTGCTTTGGGTCCACTGATTTTTCTCAATACATTACATTTCAAAAAGGTTGAAATGTCTCTGCACTCTGATAGAAACTCAGAGTAGATATATAATAAGGCATTTTCCTGATTGCCTAAGTACTCAAGTGGTTTATTCAGAAAGCTTACTCTCAATTTAAAAAAATAAATTTATATGTTTAAATCTGATTTTATCTATACTGCTTGAATTTGTATATGTGCTCTCACAGAAAGTATGCTTATTATTTCAAAGTTAATATTTTTTATTAAATATTGACTCCTTTGGAGGTGTGATAATGAGGAAAGGTTTAATTTTATCTCCTTAATACATAGAAACATGAGCAAACCCTTTTCTCAATACCTAGTAAAATTCATCTTGATCGTATATCTTCTTATTATCATTTATCCACTGACTGGCTAGTACCTGAAGAAATATGAGGGACACAGGGGAAAAATATTTCCTTCAAATGTATGTGTGGAATCCTCTATCTGGTTGTTATTCATCAAGTATTAACCATCTCTTTAGAACTGTAACATAACAAACAGCCATTTTTAAAAAATAACTTTGTAACACAGAAAAACCACTTAATTTATTAAAGTAAAAACTTCTGGGAATACTCATTAACAAAAGTCTGTTAGCGTAAGTATTTATAAAAATTTTTCAAAAGTGCATCGAGTTGCTTGTTTTCCCATTGAGTTGTTTCAGATGGTCCGTAAGAAAATTCCAACATGGGATCAAAACATTTTTATATTTGTCATGAAACATATTTTGCTAAATGATCAAGAGGCTGGTAGTAAAGCAAGGCCATTGTTCTTTAAGACGCCAGCCTTCTTCCATGCACTTTCGCTGACAAGGTAATTCCATGTACCCTGCAGAGAATTAAACTATGTGCAAATCCTCTGCTTGAAGTACTTTTTACATATAGGCCTCTAAGATCTCTTTTGGAAGATAACTTTCTCTTTGTTTCCCTAATGAGGTAAAAGAAGAGGCTTCATCAGAGAGGCATCTTCCCTGATGTACACAAACATTCCTTGAATAAGTGCCCACCATAGGAGAAACCATGTGAGGCTTGTGCGAGTGGAGGTGACTTAGAAGTGTGCCCAATTCTGTGAGATACTAAATCTGATGAGTAGGAAGTAAACTTCTTGATTACTTTACTCAGGATTTTTAAGAAAATGCATCTTAGAAAACACTTCGATCTTTTGGTTAAATGTTTATGTTGGCACAGCTTTAAATATAAGGTTTGGTGAATTATCCAAAGGTGTTTTATAGAACACACATTTTTTATCAATATGATCTTTGTAATACTTTGGTACTCAACTGTGGCCCTTTAAAAAAAATTTTTTTTCCACTTTTCTGTAGGTGGTTCCAAACACCAGATATGGATTCCAATGGTATATATGTCAGCTATCCTGATAAGAAAAACCTAAGTAAAGCTAAGCTTAAGTAAGGAGTTCCACAGAATGAAGGCATTTCTTCTCCTCTTGTTTACTCTTACAGTGTGAGCTGCCACTCTTGTGTTGAATATAGTCCTATTACCATCGTCAGCCCTATATTTGGTAGACTGGACAGTAAACACTTAAGAGAAAGTGGGCATGATCAGGTTGGGAGTGTGGTGCTAGCCTCTTGTCTACCCATTCAGCTAATGAGTATGTCTTGGCTTGGAGCTTACAATTCTGTGGGAGTCATCTGTTTGCTGTGGCTTGGGAAATAAGCTGATGGGAAAAGGAAATTGACATACCTACCCCCACTTGAGACACAGATATTGGTTTCATGCCTGGGGAGAAAGGGACCTTGACAGCTGGAGGGCCAGGCACACACATGCACTGAGCTACAATAGAGGGCGCCCATTATGCCTCTGAAGGTCTATCATCTCTTAGCAAGCAAACAGAAGATACCAAGACTATTTGAAAAAAACTGCAAAACATAAAATGTCTTGTATTTCAGTGACTTCGTACTTTTTTTTGCTTTTTGAACAAGAATCCCAAAATTTTCATTTTGCACTGGGATGTAACCAGCTATGGACATAGTTGTCAAGTTTTATGAATGGTTTTACCCTGAATATATTTTATTGTGTGTTAGGTAATAATAATAAGTGTCCAGATCTACCCAAACTTTTAAGTGTTCCTTTCCTACTTCAGTCAGTCCAGAGTCTAGAAAAGAACTTTGGTACCTGAGTGTTATGGGGTGGGAAGTTGTAATCACGACTGAGAGAGAACCAACAAACAGCCACACGAGACAAAGTGAGGGGAGCACTGGAACAGTGGAGTTAATGGATTTTGTTAATATTTGGGGACATTGATAAGTGAGGGTGAAAAGGCAAGGGCAGATTGACAGCAGTATGTCACAAATAGTTTTTGAGGATGGTAGAGCAGTCTTCCCTGATGTACACAAACATTCCTTGAATAAGTGCCCACCATAGGAGAAACCATGGGAGGCTTGTGCGAGTGGAGGTGACTGGCATCACGAGTGGTTGGCATAAACTTGGGGAGTACTTAGAATATATATATGAATATATGAATATATAATAATGCTATGGAAAGTTTGGAATTGGAAAGAGGAACATTCATTTCTTTTGGCTAGTGACTTTTTAAAAGTATATTTATTTGAGAAAGAGAAAAAGAGAGAACATGAGCAGAGGGGAGGAGCAGGAGGAGAAACGGGCTTCCTGCTGAGCAGGAGCCCAATATGGGACTCGATCCCAGAACTCTAGGATCATGATCTGAGCTGAAGGCAGATGCTTAACCATTTGAACCACCTAGGTGCCCTGGGCTAGTGATACTTTTAAATTTTGTCAGTTCTTCATTTGGGGAGAAACTTCACATCTGGTGTGGCAAAGAAAGAATCAGTTGGGACATCCGTTGAGGGCTGGGTTGCATTGATTAGGCTTCTAGACTGGAACATTATAAAATGCCTTTCTTAAAACCTCTTGTGTTTTTGTAATAGTGGTTGGAATAGCTACCTTGAAGAGAAAAGAATTGTGTTAGATTCATTACAGTGTTGCCCAACACGAATGTAAGGAAGTTGGTTTTGAAATCTAATAAAAGCTTTATGGACTCCAGGCATTTGAGGAGACCCCTGAGCTTCTCAGCTTCCTCTCTGATTGTTTGAGCCTTCAATGTATCTTTCTTTCTCTGTCGTATGAGAGACTTAAGTAAGAAAATTTTTATTTAAGTAATTAATGGCTTTGCTGATATTTTGAGTCAAATTATGCTTTCTTTAAAGGCTTTATGTTTGTTTTTGAATGATTTATGTGCCTTTACCTAATTAGAATTTGGTAGGTTTTAAGATTTTATGATCCTACAGATAATGAGCTTTCAAAAATATTTGTCAAGCTTAAATAAACATGCAGAAAATGCCATTCTCTGGACTCCAAATGGTGCAGAAGATATTAAACTAGATTTCAGTTACTGAGAGAAAGAGGAGAGCAACTTTAAAAACGTAAATTTTATACATAACTCATTTAATTGATATTCATAGATACAGGACTTGGCTTGTTTAAATGACTTATTTTAAGTAAGATAAAATGTGATCACTCTATAGATGGCACCGTAAGGTTTAGCCATATTGAAAGCTACATTTTCTTTTTTTAGTCAAAGTATGTCTTTGGCAGGACCCGTATACATGCTATTAGATTGGGTAGCCAGAGAAAGTAAATGCAGTTCCTACATATTTCTTTATCCTGTGTTTAAGCTTAAAAAACCTAACAGTGGGTAAATGAGAACAACTTTCATTCCATGAGTTTTTTTAAAGCTTTAGCAATACATACTGAAAAAAGTATGCATTGCTGAATTCATGTTTGATGTCTATTACCAACAGATTTTAACAGGAGACTCAAGTGGGAACTGGGCAGATGGAATTTTGCCACAAAAGAGGAGAAAGAGCAGAGAAAGAGACAGTAAAGGTGACTGAAGACAAACTGCCTATTTCATAATTTCCTCCTAAATTCGGAGTCTGCTGACAAGACTTTCATGGAGTGCTCATTCTTATCCTATGAGACAAAATATTATAATCCACCAGGGGCCTTCTTAATCACTGCTTGATAGACTTTATGAAGCAAATCCTCTAATCTCTCTCAGAAGGACTAGAGGAAATGAAATAAAATAACCCACCATGTCCACTTTGAGATTAGTGGCCTTTTAGTTTATAATTAAAAATGTCATGTGGAGTGAGATTATGCGGACCTCCTTCTCAATTAAAATGTACAAATATTACTTAATTAGGTAATGAATGACTTTAATATCCCACAAAGCACTCATGCATACAGATCCATAAGCTCCTTTTGAATCTGACTTTCTGGTTGACTAACAGGAGTCCCAGAATACTTCTTACAGGGATTCACGTCTCCAAAGAGTTGTGAAAAACAAGGTCAATTCAGTGGAAGGCTTCGGGACCTATTGCTTGCTTCATTCTGTAGCTAGGGTATTCTCACTATGTGCTTTATGAATATACTTGAGGAAGTCTGTGAACACCATGAGAGTGTGCAGTATTTTGTGTGTATATATTTTTGCTCTGGGAGGTTGTATATACTTCACTAACTACTTGCAATGAGTCAGAGTTAAAACTTCCATGACTGCTGTTTAGGGTTTCTTAATCCTAACACTATTGATGTTTTGGGGTGGAGATTATGTATGTGTATATACTTTAGCCCACATCAAAAGCTACATTTTTTTTTTTTTTAAGTCAAAGTGTGTCTTTGGCAGGACCTGTATACATGCAATTAGGTTGGGTAGCCAGAGAAAGTAAATGCAGTTTCTAAAGATTTCTTCATCCTGTGTTTAAGCTTAAAATACCTAATAGTGGGTAAATGAGAACAATTTTCATTCCATGAATTTTATATATGTATTTATATATACATATATTTGGATTATGAGGCAATCAATTTTGAGACAAAAAATCTGGACTTTAACCTTAGTTCCACCGTTTTAAAATAGGTGACCTTGAAAATGTCCTGGAGGGCCTTCGTATCCTCATGGGTGAGAGATTATTCATATTAATTAGCCCGCTCTCATAGATAAATAGCATCAAATATGATCATAGGCATGGAAGTACTCTGTAAACTGTCAAGTGGTGTTGAAATACATGGTGACATCATTAACAAACTGTATAGAGTAGCAGAAAAGGTGGATTGTGTTCTTCAAAAAATTCATGGAAGGAACCCCAAGGTAGAGGGTACTTACTTCTCTGTGTGCTCGAAATGGCCCATGCAGTCCTCAGTATATTCATTTTATTTCATCCTTTAAAAATCACACCTGGCATAGGTTTTGTACAGCTAATATATATTAATATAGTATTCCAAAAATGTAATGTTTAAGTAAGGCAAATCAGATATTGCCAGTGTACGCTCAAAAGATTTTTAACAATATTTATGTGAGTAAAAAATTCTGGAAAACTGTGCTCTGGAGAGAAAAATGAGGGCCTTGTGGCTTTGGGAACAATTTTTTTTTTCTTTTTACCCACTTTTTTCTTTGGATGAGGGCACATTCCTGTATTAGCCTCTAAGGGATCAAACTAGAGGTTCTCAGGCTGGCTGGTCCGTCTAGACTCCCTGCCAAAGTCTTTTAAAGTTTGACCGTTGGAGCACAGTCCTGGGTTTGCTAAATCTGAGTGTTCAGGGTGGAACACAACATCTCTGGCTGATTCTGACTTGCGGATATGTAGAGAGCTAAATACTTAGCAGTTAATAAGCTAGCTATTGATTAATATTTTTACAGGTTTCACAAAGGCAGGCCAGAGCATATAGACAGACTTCCTGGACAGAAGAAAGAGATGCAGATAGGAAAGTGGGAGGAAAATCTTAGATTTCTTAGCGAGTTATTTTTTTTTTTTATTTTTTTATTTTTTTGCTTTTTAGGACAAATGCTGATCTAGGTATTTCTCTTTATAATTTCAAACTTTGTTCTAAAATAAAACAAAAAAGTCACACGTCCTCTTTGTACCTCGGCTCTAAAGTTGCAAATATTAAAGAATTAGAAAATGCTAGGAGTTACAGTTTCTATTTCATTGTTCTTGGAGGCATTTTATCTCTACTGAAGAATGATTCTCTAGCTATTGTGCAGATTCTGCAGTGTGTCAGTTCCTGCAGGTCTAAGAATCAATGTTCAACGAAAGCAAAATAGCCTGCTAAGCCTGGAAATGCACAGGAAACATGTTGTTCCCCAGCATTTGCAAGGCATTAATCAAAAACTCTTGAAAGGCTGTCTCTCACCTCTCAATCTTTCTTCATTCTTCTCACATATAAAATAGAAGCCAGCCTTTCTTTTGAGCCTCATCAGATTGATGTGATTTTTTTGGGGGGGGTACACAACCTACTGCCATTTAGCTTCCTGCCTCTGAGAATGGGCAAGCGGTGTCACTTTTGATTCAAGAGCCTGGCCCTTTGATAACGATGATAAAAGGCTTTCTGGGCCACTGCAGTTCAAGGCCAGGATTTTCATATATCTGGCCAAATGACTAAACAATCTGTAGGCCAGTAGGTTCTTATAGATTTGCATTATATTATGGATGAAAGTAGTTGGCTGAGGATGTGTGTTTGCTGCTCTATTTAAGAATATTCTGTTTTATCTATAGAGAGAGATAAAAGAAATAATGGTGAAAGGGATTATACAAGCAAGTGGCTTGTGAGCTGTGTGGACAGAGATAAACAGCACACATGTGTAGGAGGAGAAGGGATGAAAGATGTTATGGGTTGAATTGTGCAATTTGCCCTCTGTATTTGTCAAAATCCTGCAGAAAAAGAAACAGTATCTGTAGAATACTTTTTGAATTTTAATTTTTAATTGAAGTATAGTTATATTAGTTTCAGGTATATGACAGTGATTTGCCAACAATACACATTATCTGTAGAATATCATCTATATTGTATCTGTATTTTATGTATCTTATATACTATGTACCCATATTTACTATATACCTGTGTATCTGTAGAATATAAATATATATAGGGAGAGAGAAAGAGAGAGATTCGTTGCAAGGAATTGGCTATGAAGGTTATGAAGATTATGAAGGCTGAGAAGTCCCATGATCTGCTGCTGTCTGCAAACTGGAGACCCAGGAAAGTATGATTCCAGCCTAAGTCTGGAGGTCTGAAAATTAAGAGGCTGATGGTGTAGTCCAAGTTCAATAGTAGGAAGACCTATGTTCAGCCCAAGCAGCCTAGCAGAGAGAGAGGGAAATCAAATCTTTGTTCTATTTGGGACTTCAATATGCTGAATGATGGCAGCTCACACTGGGGAGGGAGATCTATTTTACTTGGTCTCCTAATTCAAACGCTTATATCTTCTGGAAAGGCTCTGATAGACATACTCAGAAAGAATGTTCAGCGAGTTATCTGGGCATCCCCTGGCCTAGTCAAGTTGAAATAAAAAATTAACCGTCATACCCTGAGATTCCCATGTTGGAGTCCTACTAAACTCCAGAACGGCACAATATGGCCTTATTTAGAAACAGCATCAGCGCAATTATAATTATTTATGATGAGGTTATACTGGAGTCATATGTGTCCCTAATCTGGTAAGACTGGTATTCTTATCTAAAGGAGAAATTTGGATACAGACACACACACAAACGCAAGGAGAATGCCAGGTAAAGATGAAGGCAGGGAACAGTGTGAAGCCCAATGCAAAGACTGTCACAGATTGCCAGCAAAACCCCAAAAGCTGGGGCCTGGGCATGGAACAGATTGTCCCTCCCAGTCCGCAGATGGAACCAACTCTATGGCCTTGATGTTTCAGCCTCCAGAAAAGAGACAGTAAATTTCTTTTGTGTTAGCCACCCATGTTGTGGTACCTTGCTTGTCATTGCAACCCGAGCAAAGAAAAACAGAAGGGCCTAGACACCAAGTAGTCATGAAGTCTACTGGAGAAATGAGCCCAGGAATGACACAGGACCCCTGTCCTACGTGTGTTGACATAGTCCATCTCTTCCTACTAACTTCCCACTATGTATTTAAGATTGAGTCAGGAAGCTGTATGATTCAAGCATTTTAATTTGGTGTTGAAACCTTTCTGTTACATGATATCTGAAGTAGCTTGCCTGGCAATGTTCCCAATGGCTTCCTATCATACCAGCGAAATTTCCCAAACTGACAAGCCCTTTACAACCCCAAATTTGGTTTTCAGGTACTCCTCACTCTGATGTGTTAATGTTTAAGAGAAATGGTGATTCTTTCTGCTATCCTTTATTTTATAGATTGTATAATCAATATTTCCCATAGCCTTTACTATGCTTGTTTCTCATTTTAATCTTTGGGTTGTGGTTTTATTTTAAGAAATATTACAAGTGTTTCTGAAAGCGTTGATTAACTACCATGAAGTCTGTGTTTTTCCAAAAGAAATCATTTTGTTATGATAAAAATCTGTGTTAAGTCTTCATTCCACTTTAGAGTTTTATACTAACTAAAAAAAAAATTTAAATCTTAAAATACAGTCACAAAGAAGCCCAGAAGCCCTAAGAAATATATTTTGTGAGGAATAGTCTGTATTTGTTTATGTGAAATGATATGTTCAGAGGAACTCCTGACTGAACTGATTTTCAGTATTTGCCTGACTTTGTGCAACTTATACAGTTGCAGACTCATTGTTTATTTTACCTGCAAATTCCCCATAGGGATTTTTAGGTTTATATTTGCCTCTGCTCTTTTGTATTTAACTGATCACAAAGCTAAGAGGGGTATCATTTGGTGGTTTACTTCCCGTTTATAATTGGAATTCTCTGGAGGCACGGGTCAAATTAACTCATAAGTTTGATCTTAGCTATTTACCATTCCACTGCGTATTTCTTCCCATAAGTAGGAATTTACCACTCAAGCATGCTATTTCACTGAGGGATAATGGAAGCAAACAGCCTGATTATTGATGAAACCGAGCATGATGAAATAAATAGCAGAGGATGAAATATACCCTTCTCCAGTGACCAAAAGGCCTTGTATTATGGAAATAAAGCAGTGATTAATTCATGTATTTTATTTTTTAAATAAAATTTTAATTTTTAAAATTTTCAAATTAACATATAATGTAATTCATTTATTTTTTAAAACAGTCTTTGCTCTGGCTACTCATGGATTTGTAGTTTAGTCATTTACAAAAGAAAATTTTGCAAATCAACTGGTAGCATGTGGGGTTGAGCACTTAAGGCCAAGAGACTATTTGGAATCTTGGCTTTAGCCACAGCACCTCTGTGACCTTAGGCCAATTACTTAAGGACTTAAGTAGATCCCATGCTCCTCATTTGTGAAACGAAGGTCACAAGAGCACCAGCCTATGGGAATATTATAAAGATTAGACGAGATGACACGGAGAAAATTCTTAGCACACTGTTTCGCATGTTGAAAGGGCTTTACCCCAGGGACCTTTTGTTAATTTTTATTTCTAGCATTTAGTTTAGTTTTACATTTTATTTCTCTTTTTGAAGGAGGCATCTGGATTAGAGATGTCAAATACTGGCCCTTGAATAGACACTTCTACAATGTAGTTAGAAAGAAAACACATTAGAGATTATTTCCCTACACTTGGGCATGTAGTGGGTATGTGGTCAGTACACAAGACAGGTACTCATTCCAATGTGGAGAGTCGGGGAGGGTATTCTAGCTCATCACAAAAACTCAGTAAAATGCAATCAAGAGTTAGAAGGAAACAGCTTGAGCAAAGAGAAAGAGCCCAGTGATACCATCCAAGTAACCCAGGATTGCTGGATTCCAGAGAGTAAAATAGAAAATGGAGAGAACAGGAAGTGGATCCAGAGGTCCCTCTGGCTGACGCCATTCTCCTGAGTTTGTGCTTCTGCTCTGAGGGACAGAGATGATGTAAAATCCTTACTCTGTGCTGTGCCATAGACATCTCTGTGAGATGTGTGGAGAGCAGACTTAGGGAGGCCAAAGCGAGACAAAGATGCTCACTAGACGAGATGCTAACCGTTTGTACTGCGGCAGCCACCACAGAGGTGAAGGTGAGGCCGTGTGGGGAAGCAAAGCAGGTAGGACTGGGTGATCAGCAGGAGGGTGGGGAAGGAGGGACAGAAAGACTGAGGATGAATCCAGTTTTCTGGGTTGAGTAACTACCATTTATTTATGACTGTGTTTATATTAGACTTCTCTACTAATTCTGTTTATTTACTGTTTTATCTCCTGGACATATCTATTAGGTCTATTCATTTTAACTAAAGGTTTTCTTAGTTACTCTTAGTTTACTTACAGATTTCTCATTTTTATCTTGTTTGTTGGAGAGCCTAAAGAATTTCATCTAAGTATCCTTTCTTAAACAAATTATACATTCAGTTAAATATATATATATATTAATATATTTAATAATTTAATATATTATTATATTGTATATGCTATATATTTTAATATATTACATATATGTATATGTGTGTGTATATATATATATATATATATATATATATATACTCCACACCTAGCATGGAGCTCAATGCAGGGCTTGAACTTACAATCTGAGATGGAGACCTGAGCTGATATCAAGAGTCAGAGGCTTAACCAACTAAGCCATCTCAGCACCCCTAAACTCAAAGTATTATTATGGTGTACTTAAGCTCAACCAGATACTGAAAGGAATGGTTTAAGAACAAAATATAAAATTTTATGCCCTTACAAGAAAATTAAATGTTTTCAACTGTCACCTTCAATTACTTTAAACCTCTCTTTCCTTTCTAACTCTCTGGTTACTGGTATGAAAAGTTCAATCTACTTAATCTTAGAAATTATAGAAACTCCATCACTGGCTAGACTTGTGTTTTAAGAAACTTGGAAAACAGAGGGGCAGATGCTGCCCTCTCTTCCTTCTCTTCTGCTCTCCTTTTTCTGGGTCTAGCTTCCTAGAATTTGGGATAAGAAGGAAGGGTTGGGGTTAGCCTACATCACTGGTTTTCTTTTCTGTTCTTGGTCTCAGTCTGCCTTGACCTTGCTCTATTTTTGCTCCATCTTTATCTCCTTCTGAGGGATTGTGCTAAAATAGCACCTACTATGGTATGTGTGGTTCCATTGGAGTGGAGGGTTTACCTTTCCTTAGTTTCCTCCACGGAGCAGGTATGTCTTCTTTCAGCCTCCGTACAGTCTGCCTGTATCATTCATGAGATTCCTGGGTGAGATTATCTTACCTGGCCTCTTACTTCTTGAAAAGAATAGAACTTTCTTCCCCTCTGTAACTTCCATGATCATTCACACCGAACCACATCAACACCAAGTTTCCTTTTGGGAGTTTTCTGAAACAGAAGCTGTGGTTGCCCCCATTTATTTCCCATGTTTATGTCACTGGGATTTCCTCATTGCCTGCTAGCATTGGCTGTTCAATGGGCTTCTGTCTCCTGGAAGTCAGTCTTACATTCACATGTACCCCAAAACCACACGATGAGGTGCATGATGAAGGTTCACAGTAACTCTCTCAAGTTCTTCCCTTTGCTCCCAGTGACAGCAGCATGGTGAACATACCCAGTGTGCTGCTAGTGGAGCTCCAGTTAGGGAGGAATAAAAGGCTCCTCTGTCTGCAGTCTCTCTTATCTTGTCAAGTACTTTTCTCAGAATGTACTCTTTCTTTGGAAAGAGAAGCATCACCATAAACTCTAGACTTCACATGTGACGCTTTGCTCAGGTCTCATTCTCTCATCTTACCTCAGATCCCCATGGTTGTCTTGTTCCTTGCTCATACACTGATAGGAAGGGGATGGTGGATGGCAGAAGTGCCAGCTTTGCTGTCTTAAAATGACCTTGGAAGATGTCTGGCTTCATTGTCGGTTGTTTTCTTTAGAATATAGGGTGTTTGCTTTAGAATGTATGTTTCTTTATCCTATGCTTTGAGCCTTAACCACAATTCCAGGATAACAGGAAATGTTCCATTCAACACCCTGTTACCAAATTTAACACTAAAACAAACTTAGTAGGAGTTGAGGAAAGGGCTATTTAAGGACCCTCACATAGACGTCGAATCTCCAGCCTTGCAAGGATACCCTGCCTGAGGAAACCACATCCACTTGACCTGAGAAGTCAGATGCTCAGAAGGAATTCTGTTAATGTACAAGTTTGGCAAAGATATTTTTGGAGACAACACAAGATCAGAAGAACTTTTGTGGCAAGATAAATAGCTTAGGAATTGTGCTATTACTCAACTGCCTTGTGAGCAAGTTGCTTTAATTCCTTGATCTTTGTGGCCTTTCTCTGGAAAGAGAGAACAATTTTTAGAAGATTTTAAAATTCTAAAATTCTAGGGGCACCTGGGTGGCTCAGTGGGTTAAGCCTCTGCCTTTGGCTCTGGTCATGATCTCAGGGTCCTGGGATCGAGTCCCACATCTGGCTCTCTGCTCAGCGGGGAGCCAACTTCCCCCTCTCTTTGCCTGCTGCTCTTCCTACTTGTGATCTCTCTCTCTGTGTCAAATAAATAAATAAAATCTAAAAAAAAATCCTAAAATTCTAGAACTCAGATTTATGATTCTAACTTTCTAAATGGAATATGGAGGAGGAAGGTAGACTTTGTTAGAGTTTGCCTCTGAATAGCCACATGAGGCACTCCTTTTGATTCTTTCAGAGCTGGATTTCATTATATTCATCATCATATTCATTTGGCTAAACTTGGATTTAAATTAGTCCAGGCCAGATTTGTCCAGTCCCTACAGGACACAGAGACATTAAGTGAAGGGTTACTTGCAGTATCTTTAATGAGCTGAAACAGCATTGAGAGATGGTTAATCTACATATATGGGTAAACAAGGCATTAAGAAAAATCTCATTAATAAGGAAGTAGCAAGCAATAGTAATAATAAATGTTTCTAAAAGTCCCATGGAATTAAAAGAGATAATCTGTCTAGGTTGTACTAAATTTTTATCTGTATCTATATGCACATACACACAGATATGTCTGTATATATTTCTATATTTATGTCTATCTACATCCATGTTTACATATATATATATATATATCCTGAATCATCTGGGACTCTAGCCTTTATGAAGTAACTAATTTTACTGTCTTTACAACCTTTTTATCTTAAAGAAACAGAAAATATATACGCTTACCAATATAGTGTATAGCACTTGATATGAAGATTAGACAGAAGTGGATGTTGGAAAAGAGATCTATATTATGACAATAAAATATTTTGGTAAAGATGAGAAAAATAGAATTTGTACAAGAAACAAACACTAAATAGTGTAAATTAGAAGAAAAAACAATGTCCAGTAATAGTATTTCTGCTAATACAATATTTTGTTTTCTTAATTTTTAAAAGATATTTTAGTTACTATTTATTTGAGCAGGGAGCCCAATGTAGGGGACAATCCCAGGACCCTGAGATCATAACCTGGGTCAAAGTCAGTTGCTTGAGCAACTGAGTTGCCTGAGCCACCCAGGCACCCCTAGTAGCAATATTTCTATACATGTATATGTATGTACTTATATACATATATTTGTATATATGTGTATATAGAACTGTGTATATATGTGAGTGTGTATATATACATTTTTCTTGTCTAACTGACAAGTTTTTTAAGGCTTATAGAGATTGGTAATAATACATGAAAAATATGCATCTTAAGACATTTCTAGTTAAAGTTGTTGTCAGTTCTAACCTTTTGAGAGTAAATTGGCAAAAATTATCAAGGACTTTAAATATGCCTTTATACTTTGACCTAGGAATTTTCCCTCTAAAATGCTCCCATCATCTTAACACATTAGTCATGGAATGGGCAAATATTTATCTTGAAGGATGTTTACTGCAATATTTTTTATAATATGGACATTTGGAGAAATGTTATCTAAGAATAGTTATAAAATGAGCCTTTCATTGTTATTTACATAACCATTATGTTGTAGACTATTCATATAAGTTAAACACTCACAATATTTTGTAATTGAAAAAAAAGTTACAGAAAAATTAAACACTTGATCTCAGCCTTGTGTTAAAAAGAACCCAGAGTAATAGAAAATTATTATATCTCCAAAGAAAACAATGGAAGAACATACACAAAAAAGTTGACAGGCATTATCTATCACTGGTAAGATTCAGAGCGATTTTTATTTTTATTCTTTGTGAAAATAAGCAGTCCTTCCTGCACTCACAAGATAAAGATGGAGAGAAAACTTCAGTCGTATAGAAACTTTAGATATCTTATATCAACATTTAAAAGAAAAATGTTACTTCCTCATGTCATGATACCTCATATTTACAGAGTAACAGTTTAGAAGGGTCTCCCATAGTCATCATTTCATTTATTCTTCACAATATATGTGCTAGGAAAATGTAATATTCCTTGGTTTATAGAGCAAAAAGAGTCTGGGTGATACAGTGAAAAATTATTACTTAATTTCCTTTTTTAAAAATAAGATTTTATTTATTTATTTGAGAGAAAGAGAATGAGACAAAGCATGAGCAAGGGGAAGAGCAGAGGGAGAGGAAGAAACAACTTCCTGCTGAGTTGGGAGCCCACTTCTGTGGGGCTCAATCCCAGGACCCTGGGATCTTGACCTGAGTCAAAGGCAGATGCTTTCCTGACTGAACCACCCAGGTGCCCCGAATTAATTTCTTTTCACCACTGTAATAGAAAAAGCAATTCCATAGTAGGCACTGATTTTTGAAATTGTTAAAATTTCCCCACCAGATGTAAATGAAAAGTAGACCTCACTCGTGCCAAAAGGAATATAGAAATAAATAACTCATGTGAATTAATTTATATGTATAATGTGTTTGTAGATCCTAATCAACACTTGCACTGTAATATTTTTTTCTACAAGCAAAGAACAAAATTCTATCTTTTGTCCAGTGTTGTGGAAGATAGTTTTGACAAGCACAGGATTTAACAATAGTCCGTGTACCTCTTTCACCCTTCTCTATCTCCTTAATCATTCCCAGCATGCCCAACCCAAGTTATTCATTTCTCTTTTATATTTAATCTTATTCTCAGTCAAGGACTCCACTCATAATTAGCCTTCTGTTGTTGTAAGAAGGAAAGGGACTGACTCCCCTTTGGGTTTGTTCTTTTTGCTAAGAAACCTCTGGGGTTTTCTCTCTTTGACTTTCTATTAAAACATCTTTCTGCACCCTCCTATCCACTGTAACTTCCGGGGATGAGGATGATGTAAAACATCTTCTTTAACAGGGAGGAGGTATCTGTCATTCCATTCACTCATTCATTTAATACGACAAATGTTTACTGAGCAATATTGGGTACCAGGCATTGTATTCCCACTAGGGATTTAAAAAAGAGATGGAAATATCTACCCTATGGAGCTTCACTAGCGGGGTGGACAATAAGTAAGGAAATTCTGTAAAATGCATAAGAAATTAGATCAGTAAAAAGGAGAAAAATAAAGCAGGGGAGAGTTAAATAAGGTGAGCTTATATTTTACATAGGTTTGTCTTCTCACTTAAAACATGAAATTTCAGCCAAGATCCAAAGGAAATATGGGTCTAAGCCACAGAGTAACTGGAAGAAATGATTCAAATACTTTATTTATTCCTTAAATATTTATTGCATGCTTACTATTATATAAGAGGAATACTTATGGGAAACCAGCTAGATCAGATCTTGTCTCCCTTGAACTTGAAATTTAGGTTTTAATACAGTAGAAATAAGTCTCGTTTTTCGAATCCAATGGCTAATTTGGGCAACCCACAATTAATAGTCCTGTTGAGCTTTAGAACTGCCTAAGTAGTATATTTAAAAAGAAAACTAAAATTAGAATTAAATGAATAAGGATTTAACTGGTTTAACTAGAGATTATGTTTCAAGACCAAAGTCACAATATTTTAGTGAGATAGTGAGGTGGGGTGGTGGTGGGGTGAGGTGGTTTGTAGAGAAAAAAACACACACCCAGCAAATGCTGACTGGGGAGTTCGTGGCCTTGATTACTAATAACAGCTCTATCTGTAGCCATGTGTGCTATGAAAATGCTGACTGGTCATTTTAGGAGGTGGTGCTAGTTGGCTCTGGCGATCAATTGTAAAGAAAAATCTAGAGTGCATGATTTTTCTATTTTAAAATAGAAAATACATCACCCTTTGCATTTAAAAAAGACTTTTTAGACATTTAGGTACAACTGACATAACATTAGTTTCAGTGTATAATATAATGATTTTGAAATGATCACCACACTATGTCTAGTTGACATCCATCACCTCACATAGTTATAAATTTCTTTTTTTTTTTTTTTTTTAAAGATTGTATTTATTTATTTGACAGAGAGAGAGATCACAAGTAGGCAGAGAGGCAGAGCAGAGCAGAGAGGTGAAGCAGGCTCCCTGCAGAGCTGAGAGCCGGATGCGGGACTCGATCCCAGGACCCTGAGATCATGACCTGAGCCGAAGGCAGAGGCTTAACCCACTGAACCTCCCAGGCAGCCCATAAATGTTTCTTCTTGTGACAAAACTTTTTTAAGGTCTACTTTCTTGACAGCTTCCAAATATGCAATACAGTTATTAATTGTAGTCACCATGCTGTACATATATCCCCATGACTTATTTATTTTATGACTGGAAGTTTTTACATTTTGGCCCCCTTTATCCATTTCAGGCTTCTTCCCTCAATAAAAAAATTCTTTAATTCTGCATCATTATGAGGAAAACTTGTCGCCATGACACAAGTTCAGTCAGGGTCTCTTAAAATGTACAAATCAGGCCCACAACACCTGGAACCATTACCATACTTTACTTTTGTCGATATTTCCCCCTGCCTTAGAAGTATCATGGCTCCTTCCTATACGGGAAACACTCACTTTTCCTGTTCCCAACCTCCATGAATTTGCTCCGTGTGGCTGGGGAGAAGTTGGCCAGGCAGTCACTGGAGACTGAGCAGGAAGCACCTGGCTGCTGTGTATCTCAGCGAAAGTAAGAATCAGGGAGCTTAGTGTTAACTCTTGTAATTCTTGTCTGGTTTACAGGAAATCTCTTAAAACCTTTCCTTTGCTCCTCATGAACTGAAATTTTACCTTTCCAAGACCAGTTTTGTATACTCTGCGGATGGGAAGTAAAATGTATCATCCTCTTTCCAACTAATATAAGGGAAGTAACCAGCATCGAGGATAAGTGACTCAAAGGTCACACAGTCAAATGCAAACTTGTATTTCTACATTTTCGTTCGGGACAAAATTTATTCCAAGCAGGGACTAAAGGAGTAAACAAGACAAAACCCCGCCTGGGTCAGTTGCAAGTCAGGCAGCGATAGCTCTGTGCTCGCAGATGCTTCCCTGGCCCCAGGTCTCAGCCGCACTCTGTCTCAGGCCTCGTCCAGCCTTGCCCCTCCACCTGGGTTTCCTCTGCTGGTTCCTCATGTCACCAATCTTTAAACATGTAGTGTTCGCAATCCTCAGACCTTTCTGTTTTCTCCTGTCATAAATTCCTTGACTTGATGCTCTTTCCCAGAGTCTTTAAATCCCATTCGTATATTGTCCACGCCAAGTCCTGACCCCTTTCCCCTTTCACTCAATGCTTCTGTGTCAATGTCCCATAGACAGGGTAATCTTACCAGGATCTAAAGCAGATTCCCGATTTTAACTCCACACTTGATGTGGCCAGTCTTCCCATCCCCGTTTCAGGAAATCAAAACTCTATTTGTATATTTGCCCAGGGGGAAAAGCATTGTAATAATCCTTGACTTCATTCTGTATCTCTCACCCACTTCTTTTCAGCAAATACTACTCACGGTAATGTCACAATGTATCTACATTCTAGTGGCTTCTCTTTAACTTCTTTAACTTCATCATCAAGCCACCTTCCTCTCTCCTAGAGGATTATTTCAATAAGGCAAAGTTTTACTTTAATCCAGGTCTCCTGACTTTCAATCCAGGCCTAATTTTAAGCAACAAGAAAAGATAAGTGGAAGGAATATCCGGAATCAATATATTAGATTCTTTTAGGAAGGCGGCACTCACAGGGGAAGTCTCAAAACACATTCTCACCATGTAATACATATTCTTGTCTTTTAAAAAAGACTTCAAGATCCTGAAGGAGTTGCAACATAATAAGAGACCTTTTTTTTTTTTTTAAGTGAAAAATCTCTATTTTAAAATCCATGAATGCTTATATAAGTGATGTCAGAAGTCAGGACACAGAATGGATTTTTCAGGACTTTGTGTTCCCGTGAATTTATTTAAAATAAACTCTGTCCGGGAGCAATATGGAGTAAATGTAATAGGTAAAAAGACTGTTAGTCTGTTGAGCTTTAGAACTGCCTAAGTAGTATATTTAAAAAGAAAACTAAAATTAGAATTAAATGAATAAGGATTTAACTGGTTTAACTAGAGATTATGTTTCAAGACCAAAGTCACAATATTTTAGTGAGATAGTGAGGTGGGGTGGTGGTGGGGTGAGGTGGTTTGTAGAGAAAAAAACACACACCCAGCTCAAAGACTAAAGTAGGAATAGAGGAAATCCCCAGCTCTGCCACACATCCATAAGTCAGAGAAGATTCCAGGCTGCTGAAGCATTTGGGGAATTCAGCTGCCTGGGATTATGGGCATTAAAATCTCCTTCTCTCAATCACCTCCACCCCCACACAAGCACAGAAAACTTAACAGTAAAGATGTTTTTAGCAGCTGTGCAAATGTCTAAGCATTAGAAGAGGAAGTGGAGAAATAGGAGTCTTTACATTTGTTCTTTTTTTGTTTTGTTTTGTTTTTGTTTTTATTTCTTAGTTGCCCTCCAAATTTAATTCTTTTAATGGAAATAAAAAAAAAAAACTCGTCTAAATATTCAGATGCATGAGCTCTATGATTATAAGCCACTTTAGAAATTAAAGGTGTTTATATAACTATGACTGTATTCCTATGACAAATATTTCTCCATTTGGAATTTTAAATCCTTTAACAACTTAACTCCATGACTCCCAAGTTGTCATTATGCTGGAGTGGATCAGCAGGATGTTTGTGAGGATGTCTAATTCTACTAGGTTTTCACATACCAGCTAAGATGGAGAAATAGTAGGATGGTAAAAATAGAGGCCAGCAGTGGAGTGGAGTGCAGGGGGTGTGACTAGAGATACTCTGCTGATCGCTTCCCCGCCTTTTGGCTCAGATCAAGTGTGGCAATACTCTGTTGAGCAAATGAAATACTGAAAAACCCCACAGCCATTAGTATACTTTGTACTTGGTCAGGTCTCTTTTCTTTTCTGCAAGTCTTTTATTTTTCACAAGTCCCATGAATGCAGTCGATTTTAAAGATGGTAGTTGCAGATGGGGGGAAAAAATCTACACCCTGTCTCTGATTCCCTTGTTTTTGCAATTCTAATTAGAGACTGTATTCCTCTGAAGATATTAAAATCTTATTGGGATATCCAAAGGGATGATGCAAGAAAATTAGTGTTTGTGGAATTTCTACTACGTGCCATTCTTGATATTCAACTATTTCTATCATCCTAACCTAATTTAATTGTCATACAATTGTGTCAGGTAAATCTTAAAACTCTCACTTCAAAATTGAGAAAACTGAGGCTCTACAAATTTAGTCTTAGAGCTTGTAAGTGGTAGGTAACATGCTTTTCCTCCGTAACATCCGTAACATTGCTCAGCAAGGAAGATCAGAGATGTCTGGGAAACAGGAAAGTTACAAGATCCCACTTACCATCTATCTCACTCTTAAAAGAAAATCTCAAGGATTTTTCCTTTGGTAGTTTTCAAAGTCTAGTTTGCAGAATTAAAAAAAATAAGTCTAAGATTGGAGAGGATGAAGTATGTCCCTGTTATAAGTATCTACCTATTACATTTACACACACACACACACACACACACAATTTGCTAAGCTCCAATATATTTTTCTCTTCATATAAGCTCCAATATATTTTTCTCTTCACTCCTCTCTTTTCTGGTTCAAGACTGCAGTAGAACAACAAATTGCTGGATTTAGGTCCATTAACCTTGTAAGACTCTAAGTCAGTTTGTGCTTTATACCCTTCTCTTTTTTTCCCAGGCTCTTCAATCTCTTAAGTGGGGGAATGGTGTATTATCTTTCTCCTGCCTCTCAGTTTTTGATTGATCATTTCTTGTTACAGTTATCCATTCCTGATGAACTGCCAGTTCATTTAGAAGTGGTTAGTGGACCCAGATATAATTTGTGGTCTCTGTATTGATTCAGTCAGTGATAATCTCTGCTAGAGTACTCATGGGCTGAAAGTATCTAGAAGGTTGATGACAGGAGGGGTGGGGTGTGATATTGTCCTGGTGCCAACAATTCAGGTTTACACCTCTGTAGCTACAATGCTACCCTCTACTGGCACAGGGAGGTATGCCCCAGGGTATAGCAAAATAATCTTGGCAATTCTAGTGAGGAAATGTCTGAAAACAAAATGAGAAAAAACACTCCTTTGATGTCTGTGCCATTATTTCATAAGAAAAAGAATATATTTGTGTATGTCTCCAGGATAAATATAATATGTATCTGTCATTATTCTGCTACATAATTTCCCAGCATCACTTGGGATTATGTTGGCCAGTGTAGAGAATAATCACTAAAAACAAAACAAAAAAATTTTGGATTATTAAGTTTCCTAAATCTTGGCAAGATATCATATTTTTGTAATTGAAGAACTTATTCTTTTCAGTGCATTTATATTTAATTGAATATGGAAATGTAATAAGTATGAACTGTTAGCTGTTTTAAATAGGAACCCATATTTGAAACATTTCTCAATGTGAGTGACAGGCAATTAAATCTACTTTGCATAAACCTGAATGTGAAGTGGAAGCCAACTGATTCTTTGAAGATGGAGAAGAAAGAGAAAGGAGTTATTTAATCTTTGTGCTGTGTGCTATGGTTCTTCAGGGCAGTGAAGATAATGGATGGGAAATCAGAACATAAATGTTCATTTTTGCAATGCTATTACTGTTACGTAAGCGCAAATCTAAAAAAAGAAAGACTATTAGAAAAGGACACAAGCTACCTTCTTCCTAAGTGGTGTGGCTTACATTTGCCATTACAGATCAACAACAGTGAGCTTCCTAAGTATTCAAATAGGTTGTTCTGGTGTGACATGAAGTATATTTATATAAATGCTATATCTCCATGGAATGTAATATCTTAGTACTCTGAACCTTATATTTGTTATAGCTTGACAGAGAAAAGTATCCCGTGGAATCAGTTTTTCCTTTCTATAGATATTAAGATGTCATAGGCTTAACACAGATTTGTTTTATTAGTTTCACATCTCTAGGCCCCTTCCTTAGTAATGATGATGTGATTGACCAAAAGTTCATTCGAAAGTCTGTTTCTCGTATCTTCTGTTCCAGTGTAGAACTTTCACCTTTGAGTCCATGACCCTTTCAACACATTTTCTACCAAATACGTTCCCTTGATAAGGCAGAAAAAGTTGGGTGTGAAGAAGTGTTAAGGTTACTGTGATGTACTAAAAGAAAGACTTTAAGTTTAAAAGTTTTTGTAGTTTTGGGCACCTGGGTGGCTCAGTGGGTTAAGCCGCTGCCTTCGGCTCAGGTCATGATCTCAGGGTCCTGGGATTGAGTCTCGCATCGGGCTCTCTGCTCAGCAGGGAGCCTGCTTCCTCCTCTCTCTCTCTGCCTACTTGTAATCTCTCTCTGTCAAATAAATAAATAAAATCTTTAAAAAAAAAGTTTTTGTAGTTTTGAAATTCTTATAGTTCCTTGACTTTAAGGAACTTGTAATATTAGACCAAGTTATATACTTTTTTCTCCTGGGAAGTATGTCTTTTAAAATTGTATATTTTTAACGTGTGTTAAAAATACCAGGTTTTATCTAGAACTTATAGGCACAGGTGGTATAGATTTCTGCCTTAAAAAAGTTGGGAGTAAAGTTGAGATTGGAGTTGAGTTAAACAAATAAAATAACTATGATACAATCTGATTAGTAAGTACTATTTTAGAGGTAAGTATCAGGTGCCATGTTAGTTTTAAGTAGGACTTTTAGTAATGGTTCTCAGGTTTTCCAGGTTCTCAGTAAAATTCCACCCATATAAATTCCTGGGGAATAAACTAAGGGAATAAAAAGGAAATATAATTTAGAGACAGAGTTAAAGATTTTGGTTTTAGATGTGTTGAATTTTCCGAGTCTATAAGATATCCAAGTAGAAATGTTGAGTGGGGGGCGCCTGGGTGGCTCAGTGGGTTAAGCTGCTGCCTTCGGCTCAGGTCATGATCTCAGCGTCCTGGGATCGAGTCCCACATCAGGCTCTCTGCTCGGCAGGGATCCTGCTTCCCTCTCTCTCTCTCTCTCTCTCTGCCTGCCTCTCCATCTACTTGTGATTTCTCTCTGTCAAATAAATAAATAAAATCTTTAAAAAAAAAAAAAAAGAAATGTTGAGTGGGTAGTTAGATATGTGACTGTAAAGCAAAAAGAAATAAACTATGACTCTACAAGGCATATGTGGTAGTCGAAGTCATAGAAAAGTCATTTTCTCATAGGAGAAAGTATGTGGATCAAGAAGATGGAAATAAATGCAAAACAAAAAGATCCCATAAAAGGAGCAGCCAACAGACAATTAAAAAAAAAAAAAAAAACCAAGAGGGTTAATATTATTGAAGTCAAGAAAAGAGGGAGTTTCAAGAGTGAAGGAGACAAGAGTTAAAATGTGTATTGTTAAGTAACTTATACCTGGAAAATAGCAGTCTTTGTGGATTTATAAAAAGCAGCCATTGGGCTTTAAATTCTGCTCTTTGGGAGCAGAAGTGATATTAGAGGGAGCTAAAGAGTATTGAGCAGTGAAGAAGTTGACAAGTTTCTCTAAATGTATAGCATCGATGGTGTGTGTGTGTGTGTGTGTGTGTGTGTGTGTGTGTTAGTAAATGTGTGTCAGGCCAGCCTTGACATATTTGGCATTTTGGTCAATTCAGTAGAGCTTTTAAAGAGAGCAGCTATATGCTAGAAGCCTGCTTTTGGAGAGTTGATAACCTCAGTAGGAATGAATGTCATCAGACTGGAATTTATTCAAGCCTCCCCGCCCACCAATTTCAGGTGATTCAATTAACACAGTAAAATCTTACAATATATATAAAATATATTTCAGTGAATTTTGTTCAGTCCTTAGAAGGTGTTGGGCAGGAATCCGTTGATATTATTTGCATTCTTCTGTTACAGAAAACAGACTAAAAGTTAGTGCTGTGGAGTACTGAGTAAAGAAATTTAGAGTGGAATTGATATCTCTGAGAATATACATTTTATTGAAGAGCAGCTACCTCCACAACTACTTCATTAGGTCTAGAAATTTATGTCGATCTGTAAAAGAAATTGATCTTGTTCAGGCTACTCTATGATTTTTATTAGAATTTATCTAATAAATGCAGCCTGCAGAGTGACACTCCATGCGAGGTCAACCAAAACAATACTCAGTGCAAAGAACATTTTTAGTATTCGGACTTCCAATCTCTGTGTTTTTGTTATTGTTGTTATCTACAACTTACATCCTGTAGCCGTTTCTAGCCACTCTTCACAGTTCATCCTAAAGAGTTCTCCTGGAATGACTGAGCAGGGGTGATGATAGATTTAGAGGTTGTTTTATATTCTTCTAGGCACTTTTTCCACATCTGCTGTCCAGGTACCTCACACATTTCAGACTTTTCATTGTAGTTATAGGTTGCCTAGTTCTATTATGATTGGTGTCAAGGTCTTGGAAAAGAATTGTGGGTGAGGGTGGTAACAGGTAGAACAGGGGGCACGTACATTAGTTTCTGTGGGTCACCCTAACAGAGACCATTGACTAAGCAGAAGCATTTAGCTGCTTAATATTTAGCAAGCAGGATTAATAGGTCTATGAGATTTTTTACTTGATGTATTCATTGGAATAGGTTACTCGTGTATGTTACAAAATATTGTAGAGCTGGTCTACTTTCACTAGAGTGAAAGAAAACGATTCATGGAGATGACATTTTATTGTAAGAAAAACACTGAGCTTTAAACAAATTTA
Organism: Mustela nigripes; assembly: GCF_022355385.1. Lineage (NCBI taxonomy): Eukaryota > Metazoa > Chordata > Mammalia > Carnivora > Mustelidae > Mustela > Mustela nigripes. The sequence goes on along the minus strand of NC_081560.1, from coordinate 61,130,823 downwards.
TATGCAAATATGCACTTGCGATATATTTATTTTCATCAATAATTTTTATTTCTAAAGGTAAGTAATGAAGTTGCTACGTCTCTTTTGTCCTCAGCAGAAATCAGCATTAGATCAAGAAGCCTCAAGCACTGTATCAATCTGATATATCTTACAGTGACCTCTCTTTAATTAAGTACTGGGGTTTTTTTGTACAACTTTATTTAGAGGTGCTAAACTTGGTCTAACTCAGTTCATTTTAACTATTTGTACACATCTTGGGTGGGGTGTATGAACGAAAGGTGGAAAAATTGGGCCCAACTATACAGATGTGCAAAAAATTTATTAGATACCTAGTGTTAATTAAGTGAAAGAAACAAGAATGTGGGCACCTAAGAATTAAGAAATTCTGGACATACCATAAACCTTGGCATGATGGATTTGCCAGTGTGAGAGGACAAATAACCAGTGACAAAAGGGTAGGTTCCTGAGGCTGGGCTTCTGAATATGAATCCAGAACTTACCTCTAAAGAGCCCAGGAACTCTCGACTTGAATTTTCTGGTCTGTAAAATGGGATCATAAGAATTATATTGCAAGATGGGATTGGGAGGGAGACAAACCATAAGTGACTCTTAATCTCACAAAACAAACTGAGGGTTGCTGGGGGGAGGGGGGTTGGGAGAAGGGGGTGGGATTATGGACATTGGGGAGGGTATGTGCTTTGGTGAGTGCTGTGAAGTGTGTAAACCTGGTGATTCACAGACCTGTACCCCTGGGGATAAAAATAAATGTTTATAAAAAATAAAAATTAAAAAAAGATAATAAAAAAAAGAATTATATTGCAGGATTTTATTGAATTAAATTGTATCAAGTATATTAAGGATTTAGAGAAGTCCCTTGTACATGTTCAATATCAAAACAATTTGGATGTCATTATAATTGCTATTATTCCTGACAGATAGAAGATGGTATATCTTTCAAATATTCATAGACTGTGTGCTGCTCAGTAGACTTAATGTATATGCTGCATGCTAGGTAACTAGGCTTTTCTGAGACCTGAGGTCAGAGAATTTCTAATGTAGGCCTTCTTCCCTGGTCGCCCGACCAATACATCCATTTATTTGACAAGCTCTGCCTTGGATGTCATAATTCAAAAGACCCCTACATTTACCTGGTAGTTTTCCTTAAATTTCTACTCTTATACCACTACTGTAAATATTTCTCACTGAGACCAACACATATGTAGATGATCTTAACCTCCTTAGTTTTCTCCCATTAGTCAACTGCATGACTTAATTTTTCCTTTTTGTTGGCTGCCTCTGTGTGGTTTCAGTACCGTCCACTTTCTTTCCCTCCCTTTCTTTCTCCCTCCTGATCCTGGAAGGGATTAGGGTTGAGGAAGACAAGCTTGGCTGGCTCACAGTATTTCTTGGGAAGTCCTTTATATTTATTAGTTCCACTGAGAAGCCCAAGCCTTGAAAGTATGAAATTTTTACATATTTTTATATCACACATGAAGGTTTGTCTATCACCACAGTCATATAAAATATTTCCATTACTCAGTGATTTATCCTCTCGATCTCACATAACCACACCACCTCTCCTTCCCTACTACCTCCAGTACCCTTTTCTAACCCCTAATAACCACTGGTATGTTTGCTATTTTGAAAAATATGTCACTTCAAGATTGTTATGTAAAGAAGTATCTGACCTTTTAGGATAGGCTTTTTTTCATTCAGCATAAATTACCTGCACTGTCATCTGTGTTGGTGTATGTATCAGTAGTTTCGTTTTTATAGTTCCTTTAGTTCCTTTGTAGAGCTCAGACCTAGAATTACTTTATTACTATGTACTTTTTTCATTATTTGTTTATACTTGACACACAGTATTACATTAGTTCCAGGTGTACAACTTAGTGATTTCACAAGTTTATACATTATGCTATGTTCCCAAGTGTAACTGCCATCTGTCCCCTTACATCCCCATAAATAATACCATTCACTGAATTCCTTATGCTCTGCCTTTTATTTCCATGACTTATTCATTACAGAGTGGAAGTCTGTATTTCCCACCTCTATTCAGCCATTTTTGTCCAAGCCCGCACGCCTCCCCTATTTCTGTGTCCTTTTAAGATCAATTTTATTGAGGTACAACGTAATACAATAAAACACACTAATTTTAACTGTGTTTTTCAGTAAGTTTTGACAACTCTATCTATCCATATGACTACTACCACAGTGATGGTAGAAAAAATATGCATTATCCCCAAGGCACTTTTTTTGCTTAACATGATTTTGGAATTATAAGCACTAGAATACTACATTATATTTTTGAAAACCTTGAATTTTAATATCGTGGCAATTGAGACAAATTACAAGATTTAGGGATTTTTGGAGGATTTAACAAATGAAGATTATGTATCTCTTCAAAGAACACCTCATTTGTTATTTATGAAGAGGAATAAAATGTTTTTAAAGAAGTTGTTTTATGATTCCCAGATATTGCTATTTGAGGGATTATTTTTTTTTCTTTTAAGATTTTATTTATTTATTTGACAGAGAGAGAGAGATCACAAGCAGGCAGAAAAGCAGGCAGAGACATGAGAGGAAGCAGGCTCCCCACCAAGCAGAGAGCCCGATGTGGGGCTCCATCCCAGGACCTTGAGATCATGACCTGAGCCAAAGGTAGAGGCTTAACCCACTGAACCACCCAGGCGCTCCTTGAGGGATTCTTATTTGCTTATTATTTTGACCTTGTGATAGGAAGATACATATGTGGAAGAACTAAAATACGTATTTAGAAGATACATATTTAGAAGTACTTATTTTAATTATACCTTTTTATAATAATAGAAAATAGAATGTAAGCCATATTTTCTATGAATTGTTGACTGTGTAGCACAGTAGTTTTGATTGTTCTATTTTCCAGTTTGAGTTTTGTAAATATTTAACATACTTTTCAAGCTCATAATCGTTTTTACTTTTTAAAAAATTTTTTATTATAAAGGCAGTGTATCATAATAGTAAGTTTTAGAAATCCAGAGGAGGAAAATAAAATGTCACCATCCTACTCTTAACAATGCATATAATTTTATATTCTTTCCCAGTCTTTTTTTTAATCACTAAAATATAATATTAAAAAGAAAATTCTGAATTTAATTGCCTTTCTTTTATTGCTTGCTAATTACAAAAACAACAAAAAGCTGAATTAACTAATATTCTCTTCCCAGACATATTTGCTTATTACAGTCTCAAAGATGAAGTTCACATGTGCATATACACAGTAACATATGCCTATATACACACAACACCTGGCTGTCTGGATTTGGCTACCTGTGTCCAAATTCTAGCATTGATGTTTCCCTTTGACACTGAGTCAGTTAACTAAATACTCAATGATTTAGTCTTAGAGTCTTCAAATTCAGTATTTTCTCTCAATATGTGATACAAGTACACAAGAAGGTAGGATATTTGAATAACACTATCAACCAACTTGATTGATGGGTTTAAAAAACACATCACCCATGGCAGAATGCACATTGCTTTCAAAATCTCATGGAGTATGTGCTAAGATAGAAGACATTCTTGGCCATTACATACATAAGTCTCAATACAAATAAAAGGATTCCAGTCAAAGTATTTTCTCTGACTATAGTAAAATTAAACAAAAATCAATAACAACAAAGTATCAGGGAAAATCTTGAAAAAATTTTAAACTTTTAAACTTTTAGATAATTCATGAGTCAACAAGGGAAACAAAAGAGAAAATAGAAAGTATGCTGAGCTGAATGAAAATGAAAAAAACAGCACATCAAAGTTTTTGAGAAGCCACAAAAGCTGTACTAAAGAGGTCATTTATCGTATTAAATGCCTATCGTAAGAAAGAAGATCTCAAATGAATGGCCTCACTTTATACCATAAACAATTATGAAAAAATTAAACCCCAAGTAATAAGAAAAAAGGAAATAATATGGGACAAATCAAAGATCAGTATAATAAGAAAATAAATAAGTAAAATAAAAAATCAGTAAAATAAGAAAAACAGTAAGGATATTCAATAAAATTGATAAACCTTTAGCCATATAAAAAAAGAGAAAGAAGTCACAAATTACCCTTATCAGGCAGGAGAAAAGTGGCATCCATATGGATTCCAGAAATTGATGCATATATAATATGGGGATATCAGAAACAATTGTATAGCAGTGAAATCACAACTTAAGTAAAATGATAAAATTCCTTGAGGACACAAACTATTAAAGCTTAATCAAGAAGAAACAGATAACCTAAATAATCCTATATCCAGCAAAGAAACTGAATTTGAAGCTTAAGCTTTTACACATATAAACTTCAGGGCCACATTGCTAGGGTAGTAAATTCTACTGAACATATATGGCAAAACAGGAAAAATTTTCATTAACTTTTACAAAAAATGGAAGAATAGGGAGTAATTCTGAGCTCATTTTATGAGACCAGCATTACCCTAATACCAAAACCATACAGACATTAAAAGGGAGGAAAACTACCGACTAAGAAATGTAAATGCAAAAGTTTGTAACAAAGTTTCAGCAAACTAAATCCAACACTATATGAAAGTATACTACATTATGAACAGGTGAAGTTTATCTGATAATGCAACGTTGGTGTAATATTTGCAAATTAATCAATATAATTAGCCATATTATAGCACTAAAAATGATTAACATAATATATACATAAAAAGCATTTGAAAAAATCAAATATTTATAGTAATAAAAACTCTAAAGTATGATTAGAAATTAAATTCCTCAATCTGATACAAAGTGTCTCTGGCAAACCTCTAGCTAACATACTAATACAAAAGGTAGGATGTTCTCCCTATGAAATCAGAAACAAGAAAACAATGTCTATTCTCACCATAACTATTTATTATTATACTGGAGGTTCTTGCTGATGTATTCAAATCAGAAAGGCAGAAGTAAAAATTTTTACTTATAGGCAGTAAGTCTCACATGTAGAAAACTGGACAAAATCTACAAAAAAGTATTAAAATGCATATAAAAGTTTAGTAACTTTGCAGATTACAAAATCAATGTACAAAAAGTGAATTTCTATTACTAGCAGTAAACTAGAACTTGAAATTTTAGAAAATATCTTCACATCAAAATGTGAAAAACTTAGAGATAAATTTGTCAAAAATTATAAAATACTCATATGCTGATAACTATAAAACATTTCTGGCAGAGATTGAAGACATAAACAAATAGAGATTCATCACCCACATGGATTGGAGGGCTCAATATAGTTGAGATGTCACTTCACTCCAAGCTGAAATATAAGTTTAACACAACATTAATAAAAATCGAAGATTTTTATCTTCTTGTAGAAATTGACAAGCAGACTTCGTGCAGAAGTACAAAGCACATCAAGCAAACAAAACAGCTTTGAAAAAGAGTTAAAAAGTTAAACTGTACAAGAATTCAAAGCTTATTATTAAGTTACAGAAATCAAGACTGTAGACTGGAGTAAAGTTGGCCAAATGGATCAGTGGAATGTAATAGAGACTCCAGAAATAATCCACAGTTACCTAAACAACTGATTTTTGACAGAAATGCAAAGGCAGTCCAGTTAAAAAAGGACCATTGTATTAACAAATGGTGCTGAGGCATTAGATATCCACATGCCAATGAATTAACTAGAATCTGTACCTCATGTCATCTGTAAAAATTAATTCAAAGTACATCATAAACCTAAATGCAAAACTAAAATCTATAAAATTTGTAGAAGATAACATTTGAACAAAATCTTCACAATCTTTGCTTAGAGAACTTTTTTTGCTTAGAGAACTTTTAGATATGACTTTGATAGGATGATTTACAAAGAACAAACTTCTGAATTGTTTTCTTTTTCTTTTTTTTCAAACTCTAACTTTATTTTTTTTATTTTGTTATCTTAGTCACCATATAGTACATTGCTAGTTTTTGATGTAATATTCCTTGATTGATTGTTTGCATATAACACCGAGTACTCCATGAAATCTGTGCCCTCCCTAGTTTTCAAAATTAAAAACTTGTGCTCATCTAAAGATACTCTCAAAAGACAGAAAAGACAGACTATGAGAAAATATTTGCAGTGTATATATAGGATGAAGGTATGCAGAATATGTGAAGACCTCATAAAACTTAATGGTAAGGAAACAGATGATCCAAATGATTGAAAAAGAGCAAAATTTTTGAATATTTTGTTAAAAAATATATACAGATGGCAACTGACCACACTGAAAGATGCTCAACATCATTAATCACTTTGGAGGTGGAAATTAAGGCCACACTGAAATAGTAGTAAGCATTTATTAGAAAAGAAAAAATTAAAAAGATTGATCATAACAAGTGTTAGCAAGGATATGGAGGAACTGAAACTTTCACATGCTCCTGGTAGAAATGTAGAATTGACCACTTTGGAAAACAATATGGCAGCTTCTTAAAACTTTATTTATACATGTGTACACATACCATATGATTCATCTATTCCTTAGGTGTATATATACAGGAGAAACAAAAGCATATGTTGATAAGAAATTTGCACATGGATGCTTGTAGCATTTTTATTTATAATAGCCAAGAACATAAAACTGTCCAAATGTCTATCGTGGGATACATAGATAAACAAATTGGAATATCCATACAGTGGAATACTTCTCACAGTTAAAAGGAATGTTTCAGGTTACAACATGGAGAGATGTCAAAATAATTGAGAGAAAGGAGCCAGACAGAAATGACTACTATGGTATTTATGTGGATTTCTTTAAAATACTTGAAAACATGAACTAATTTTTAATGACAGAAAGAAGATGGGTCAGGTTTGGGTTTAGATGGACTAAAGGACTTAAAAAGGGGCATGAGGCAACTATTAAGGTATGAATATATTCACTATTTGAATTGTGATAATGGTTTCATGAATTGTATATATGTGTTAAATATGATCAGATGTATGGTTTTAATGTATATTTTATGTCAGTTATACTTACATAAACCTGTTAAAAATAACCCAAAAAAGTACACTGAGAACCACTTCAGATTTCTTGATTCTCTGAAATAAATTGAACAGTTTTTGAAAAAAAAAAATACTGAATGATTCTAATGTCCATCCTGGGCCAAAAGAGAATACCAGAAAATGATGTGTGTTCATCATTTTGAATTTGTCTAGGGTGTATTTTACACTTAGAGGTATATGGGAACATCTCTGAAGAAATGTTCTGTGCTGAGAATAATAAAATGCATGTCCTAATTCTTCCAATAAAATATCATTACAATATCACATCAGGTGATAGGAGATATATCCAAACAGCTGAGACATTAAGATCCCCAGTTCCCTGTATTTTAAAAAACTCATTTAATATTAGCTAAAAGAGTAAAATTAAAGTAAAACAAGAAGATAAAAGAATTTTAATAACAAAGTAAATGCTTCCAGATATGCTCTGAATTCTTAGAAATTATCTCATTCTCCTTTACATTCTATATTGTATTCTTCAAAAATAAAATCATTGATTTTGAGAATAATGACAAAGGGTATGATGTAATGGAGAAATCTCAGATTAACGGTTTGTCAACACAAACTATGCTGGAGAAGTTATTTGAGGGCATTTCTGGGTTTCATTACTTCTTCTAAAAACTAAAACAGTTAATAATGACTGAAAGACTATGAATTTTCAAATACGAATATCGAGATTATAAGATGTGTTTTCAAATCCTAAAATGACCTTAGACTGTGTGTGCGGTGTGTGTGGGGGGTGTGGGGCATGTGGGGTGTGTGTGTCTATGTCTGCATGTACACTTATTTTAGTTTGACTATAAATATGAGGACTAAAGTAGACCCACAGGCCAATCATGGGTAGTAAGCTTGGAGCTACCATACTTACTGGAAACATTTTCCGCCTTTATTTAGTGCTGAAAACATTCATATTTTATAGATCCATTCTATAGGGAAAAACTAATGTTCTCTATTGCTTTTTATTCAGTATTAAAGTTGAATAATTCTTTATGAGAACAGCAGTTACTCCTGTGTCTTTAGTAGTTCATAATCATTAGTACACTGTAAAAACACTAAAGGAGATTACAGTCAGAGCATATTACTTGCATTTCCAAAATAATATTTCCTATATATTTTCCTTTCTGAAAAGATGACCATATTTTTAAAAAAGTAAACTCTTTTCAGTAGCTGAAGGAAAATCTGTAGGTTTGTTCATCTTTAAAAAGCTGAACCCATCAGAAAGCACTCAACTCAGCATGGGACAGCATCAGCGTGCTGTGACCTGGATCAGGAATAATAGCATTTGAATAACTACCTCTGATTTGTTCAAAGTGATTTCTCAAACAAAGAGAATTTTGGAAATGACACGAAGCAGTTTTCTTTGTGTTGAACTCTAGCCTGAGGGATGATAGTCCTTGGACTTAGAGAGGATGTAGTTTATGGTCTTTTATTTCCATTTTACGTTCTTTAATTTCTGATTTGATGATTAATATAATAATTAATATACTCTTCCAAACAATCTTTGATTAATACACAATTGTTTTGATGTTTTAGAAATATGAAACTGCTCACACTGTGTTTTGTGATGATAGGGCTCCTTTATTTGGGAAATATGATTAAAAATATCTTAAGTGGCACTCAAGCCAGCATAAACACATTTTCAAGCCTCTTAACGAAAGTAGTCAGATATTCTGAACTATATGCTCTCTGTTCTTTATATTTACAAAACACTAATATCGGGCAGAATATTTTTAAGTCTCAGAGCTTACATCTCTGTAGCTAGCCAATGGCCAGGGAAGAAGACAAGCCTTTAACGTGCAGAGTTTGAGCAACATAGGTCTACTGAGAATTCCCTCCTGCCCACATGTACTGTCTACTTTCTGCAGGTGGGGTTTCTTTCAGTTCAACATTATGTTCATGAGATTTATTCATATTGTTATCTGTGGTTGTAAATCTTTTGTTCTCATTGTTCTCGCATTCTATTGCATGAGTATATCATAAATTATTGACCCATTCTCCTGTTAATGAGTATTTGGTTAGTTCCCATGTTTATTATTATTATTATTATTTATCACGCAGCTATGAACCGTCTAGTACAGAGTATTTTTGGTGACAATATACACATATTTCCAGTGTAAGCATGCCTAGGAGCGAAGTTGCTGGATTATAGCATAATGTGTACCCGTTAACAAGCCTCCATAAATACTTCCAAAGTATTTTCCAGAGTGTCTCTATTGTTTATATCAGCACAAGCAGTGGATGAGTCTTTATTACTGTACAGCCTTGCCAATACTTAGTATCCCCAGTCTCTCCCTTTACCCATCCTGCTAGGGGTATAATAGTATTTCATTGTGGTTTTAACTGTATTGTATAATGAAGTTGGACATCTTTTCATAGCTTACTGACCATTTGGGCACCATCGTTTGGAAAGTGTTCATTTAAGTTTTTTGCCAGATTTTTCCGTTAATCTTTTTCTTGTGGTTTGTATTTTTCTTTTTTACATATCCTAGACTTTTTTTTTTTTTTTTTAAGCAGTTATACATGTTGCAAATACTTCTCAGGCTGTGGGTTTTTCCTCTGACTCTCTGAATGGTATTGTCTAATTAAAATAAAATTTTAGGGGTGCCTAGGTGGCTCAGTTGATTAAGCGTCTCCCTAGCTCAGGTCATGATCTCATGGGTCCTGCGATTGAACCCTGGAGTGTCAGGCTCCCTCCTCCGCGAGGAGTCTGCTTTTCCCTCTTCCTCTGCCCCTCTCCACCATCCATGCCCCTCTCCCCTCTCATGGATATGTGTGCGCGCTCTCTCTCAAATAAAATCTTTAAAAAAATAAATTTTAACTTTCAAAATGTTTCTATGATTAGCATTCTTAGATCTTATTTTAAGAAATTTTTGCTTAGTCTAAGGTCACAAAAATGTCCTCCTATTTGTTTATCTGAAAGCTTTATTTTTTGACCTGCAATGCATTAAGAATTGATTTTTGTGTTTGGTGGGAGGTAGAGATCAAGTTCATTTTTTTTCTATGCCATTATCTTTTGAATCAGCATTATTTACTGTAGAGATTATCCTTCATGGAGAGTAGCAATTATTATGAATCAGGTAACTGAATAGTGTTATTGTGAACTTTCCATCCTGTTGGACTGATGAATTTGTCTATTCTATTTTTATAGCTTTATAATTTGCCTTGATTCTTTTATATTAGCCCTCCAGTTTTATCCTTCTGATTTTCATTGTGTTAACAGTAATTTGAGGTTAATTTGCAAACTTATTATTTTGAGTTTGTACCTTCCTTCTGTGAATAAGATTTATGTCCTTTGTTTTAACTCTTCATTTTCTCCTGAAAAAGGTCTCTTTAAGTATCATTTTTAAAGATTCATTTAAGTAGTGCTTTAAATTTATGTTCCTGTAAGCACTACTTAAATTTATTTTTTGTTGCAGGTTTATATGGATATTCAGTTAATTTTTTTATATGTATTGACTGATCATACCAAATTTACTTATTAATTCTAATAACTGGTAGATTCTTCAGAATGGCTATGAATACAGTTATGGCATGTGCAAATAATGACAGCTTGATTTTACCCTGCCAATGTTTATGTCATTATTTCTTTACCTTAGCACACTTGCTGGGACCTCCAGCATAATATGGAATAGAAGTGGCATTATCAGGCATCCTTGTTTTGTTGCTAATCTCTGAGAAAATTTTTCAAAATTTTATTATTGTATATATATTTGTTGCAGGGGTTTTTCTAGATTATGAGATTAAGAAAGCTCTCTCTGTTTCTAGTTTATTAAGTTTTTTTTACCCTAAATATTAAATTTTGTCAAGAGCTTTTTCTTTTTCCAAAACATATTCATTAGTCTACTTTCCATAAATGTGGTTTGTTACATTGATGTAATTTCAAATATTAAATCATTCTTGGATACCCGAGTAAAACATTGTGGTAGATTATCATTTTACATATTACTGTGTTTGACTTGCTACTATTCCCTTAAGTATTTTTGCATCTCTATTTTGAGAGGTACTAATTTATATCTTGAGGTCTTCCCAAGTGTTAGAATGAAGGTTACACTAAGCTCATAAAAGGAGTTAAATTGTTGTTTTTAATAGTCTGTGTATGAGTTTGTACAAGACTTTTTTTTTTTTTTCAAATGTTTGGAAGAAATTCATATGTGAATTCATTTAGTCCTGATATTTTTTTTCTTTTTTTCTTCCCCAGTAGGTTTAATTTCTCTACTAGATTTTGCACTATTGAGATTTTATATTTTTTCTTCCATCAGCTTTGGTAAATTTTGTTCTTCAAAGAATTTGTCTATTTTATGCAACCAGTTAATATTATTTTCAGAAAAGCCCAACAGGTTAATGATAAAAATAATTAAGCTTTGGAATACATTAAAGGGGAGAACACATTCTTGAACTTAGGTGACTGTTCCTATATATATATATATATATATATATATATATATATATATATATATATATATTTTTTATATTTTTTATTTATTTATTTGACAGAGAGAAATCACAAGTAGGCATAGAGGCAGGCAGAGAGAGAGAGAGGAGGAAGCAGGCTCCCTGCTGAGCAGAGAGCCCGATGCGGGACTCGATCCCAGGACCCTGAGATCATGACCTGAGCCGAAGGCAGCGGCTTAACCCACTGTATGATCAGATTCAGAATGCCTCCATCCTGAGATCAAGTGTATTTACTCCCTTTTACATAACTTTGCTCCGTACTTTTTAAAAAATTGTATTTTCTACTCTAATTACAACTGAATTATCTGTCTCTTGTCACATTGGCAACCTAACATGAAGCAAACGAAAATCAAATAACCAGAATTGTAATTTTGTATACTATTAGAAAACTACATGGAATGGATATTTTAAAGATTTGTTTGTTTTAGAGAGAGAGAGAGAGAATATGTGAGCAGGGAGAGGGGTGGAGGGAGGGGAGAATCCTCCAGCAGATCCCACTGAGCATGGAGCCCAGCATGGGGCTCTATCCCAAGACTTTGAGATCATAACTTGAGACCAAATCAAGAGTCAGTCACCTAACTGACCAAGCCACACAGGCACCCCTGAAAGGGTAGTGTAGGCAGGAGAGAAAATTGTACATCAAATAATTTTAAGATATTAAAAAATTCATGAAGAGTGTTTTCAGGTTCAAATGGTAACTTTTCAGAAGTAAAATGCAATGTACTAAAACCCATGTTTTCTTTGTTTCAATGTCTCATTGATGAGGATGGCAGAAGGAGTGATGTTTCTGACCTTTTATGAACTTTCTCTGTTCTAATGGAAATAGGAAGACTTCTAATACTTTCTATGAAATAGGAATTTAATGATTTGGGGGGGACTAATGATTTTTAATAAAATACATATAAAAACAATTACTATACAAAGTAATCGATCATACACTTGTTAGAAAGGAGGAGCCTTATGTTAAAAAAGTCAGAATTGGGATAATGATCTTTTATATTTAGATCACGTATTTCTATCTTCTCTAATGGTTTTGTGGTAATATGTGTCTAGGTGAAATTTGTGGAGCATGAGTGACATGGTCAGGCATCAGAAAAATGGAAAAAGAAAAGAATGCCAAGGCATCCCTATTAAAGCAATTAAAAAAAAAGATTTTACTTATTTATTTGTCAGAAAGAGGGAGACAGAGCACAAGCAGGGGGAGGGGCAGGCGAGGGAGAAGCGGTTCCCTGCTGAGCAGGGAGCCCAATGTGGGGCTCAATCCCAGGACCCTGGGATCATGACCTGAGTTGAAGGCAGATGCTTAACCAACTGAGCCACCCAGGCATCCCTATTAAAACCACTCTTTAAAATAAATAATTCCCTTTTAAAGAAATATTTTTTTTTATTTGTATGGAACAAGTTTGTAGAAAAATACTTTGAACACTAAAACGTCTGCTTTCTAAAACGTGGCCTCGGGGTGCCTGGGTGGCTCAGTGGGTTAAGCCTCTGCCTTTGGCTCAGGTCATGATCCCAGGGGGATGGAGCCCCGCATGGGGGGTCTCTGCTCCGCAGGGAGCCTGCTTCCTCCCCTCTCTCTCTCTCTGCCTGCCTCTCTGCCTACTTGTGATCTCTATTTGTCAAATAAATACATAAAATCTTTAAAAAATTAAAATAAAACATGGTCTCATAATTGTAACCTGCCAAAAAGACTAGGTGTAAGAAATCAAAATCATAAGCATCAAATTGCTAAGACATAACACTTTACAGTGTTGGAAGTATTATTCTGTTGGCCCAAGAGTTCATTATAAAAATATGGTGAAAAATAATGCCATTTACTAGAGATACTAATGATTCATTAATCACCAGTTATTAATGTGTTAACTAATCATTAGTATATAATAAACTTTTGTGAATCTAAAAGAAAAACTGAGAATAGAAAACTGGGCAAGACACACAAATGGCACTTGACTAAGGAATATAAAGAGGGTTAGGGCATGTCTACCTAATAAAGTACTGTGCAGCCATTTAAATGATGTAAAATTATTACAAATATAGGTAAAGTCTCAAGATTTTAAATGAAAATGATTATTCATCTGTGTGTATACAGAGGTATATTACAAGGATACATACAAGAATTTGTATGTGAATGCATATACAGAAACCTACATATGTGTGTGCACACATATAGTCTTTCTGCAGCCTTTGATTATTTCTTAAAGGTAAACTTCCGGGGGCGCCTGGGTGGCTCAGTGGGTTAAGCCTCTGCCTTTGGCTCAGGTCATAATGTCACGGTCCTGGGATCAGACCCTGCATCAGGCTCTCTGCACAGCAGGGAGTCTGCTTCCCCCTCTCTCTCTGCCTGCCTCTCTGCCTACTTGTGGTCTCTGTCTGTCAAATAAATAAATAAAATCTTTAAAAAAAATAAAAGGTAAACTTCTGGAGGTATAATTTTTGCATCAAATCTTAAGTATATTTTAAGTAATATTGATGTTTATTGCAAAATTACCCTTCAGAAGATTTTATCTATTGGCATGTCAATTTATAGACATAATTTTGAAAAAAACCACTAAAATACTAACACTGGTAGTCATCTATGAATAGGTTATAGATAATCTCAATTTTCTTTTTTATATTATAAGTCTGTTCTGCCAAGCGCTTGGGATGCAGAGGAGTTCCTTTGGCTCAGGAGGACTGAGACATACTGGGTGTGGACGGATGATGCCCCAGGAGTAGACCCTGGAGCTCCTGACCGTACAGGTCGTCAACTCTTTGGCTGTGGCCGTAGGGACCTGCCATTCAGTTTGCCTCTATAGGAAGCAATAACAATGCAGAGCTGCCTTTCAAACGCAGAGTGAGAATATGAATAACCCCGTCCATACACACTGCTCTCATCCTACCAAGTATTGCAGCTTTAAAAAAGAAACTTAACAGAGACCCCCGTTCCAGCGCTTGCATATTTAGAAACAGTTCACTGAATCTTCTGTATAGTTCGGTCAGCAGAATGAGGTGCGTGTCTGGGATTTTCTCTGAGGTAACTATTCTGCTAGTCTAAAAGCTCATGATAAAAATATGGTAAACAGTAGTAGCATTTAATGTTTTTGACTCACCTGGTTGGCTAAATGGAACAGAAACCAGTATCCATCATAAAGAGCGATACTTGCAGTTCTGGAACTTAGATACATATACTCTTGATCAATAGAGGTAGCAAATATATTTTTTAAAAGCATCAGATGCTTGCATATTTCCAAAACATTCAATAATAGAGATGCTGTGACATTATTAGTACCACTGAATTACCCATTACCTACGTAACTGCTTAATATATACTTCATAAGGAAAATGTGTCTCCACCTGCTTCCATTTGATCTTTTTGAAGAAGCTGAGTGTTTTGCTGTGACCTATCAGTAAATTAGAATAGACAAACCTAGGAGTGAGAAATCTGAGTTTGAGGTAATTTGAGGGATTTTAAAATTTGAGGGGAACATGACAATCACGATTGATAAGGAAAAAAGACACTTTTTGAGAACAGTTTTGTTGAGTGATTTTAGGGCAAAAATGTACCCTGTAAATAGCCTCAAAATGCTAACAGCGTGGAAAAAAATTGGAGAAATTGGAAGTTTGCAATGGAGATAAATAGCAATAATAAAGTCAGAATATGAAATCGTGTTTTAAATTAATGACAAGATCTTGTTTGTTTTTCACAATGTAGCAGAGAAGAACACAGAGGACCAAAGGGACCCTGATTTAAATTCTGAATGCATAACTTGTACTGGGACAGGACATGTACGAGGTCCCCAGAGAACCTCTGGTGTTCAGGGCGTCAGAGCCCAAAGGGAATAGAGAAGGGGCAGGGCGGATAGCTCAGCATTCATGGCTGTATTTCCCTCCACCCGAATTACATTGCCAACGTCAAAAAAGAGCTGAGGTCTCAGAGAAGCAGCAGCTGTACTTTTTGTGGCCAGATTTCAACAGCTAAATCAAAGCAAGAGGCTGGGACAAGTAATAAAATACAAGCATTTGACTCTGGTCACCTGAGGAGTAAACATGCCTATCAGGAACCTGGGAAGCAAAGACTTAAAATCTGGTCTTGAATGTGAGTTCCTACATTAAAATCCCTATGATCTTGAGCAAACTTTTTGACCTCTCTGAAACTCAGTTTCTTAATTTCTTCTGTATATCTCTGGAGGCTGCGTGAGCAAGGAAGGAACTAATGCATGGACAGCTTTTCTAAGAACATAAAATTCTACACAGTCCTGGCTGGCAGTTGAACTTAGTGGCTGCTAGTCTTGGTTCTAGTTAGAGAAGGAAAGGAGTTCAAAGCTAAGATTTGTCAATGACTAGCCTTGTGAACCTGTGCCTTCTGCTCTTTGGGTCATAGTGTCCTTAACCTTTGAACAGGTGTGTCCGTGGTACCCATTTTCTCAGAAGTTCCCATGGTTGAGTCAAACAGCACAACTGAAGCATTCAGTTCAGGGCCTGGAACATGTAAGCCTTCAAAAACTACTGGCTGCAGTTATAAAATGTGAAGCTTTTCTTAGTCATTGGCATGTCCAGAACGCCCAGTAATTATAATAATAAGCATCAGAAATAGTAACAGTGATTCTAGTCATTCAGTAAAATTGAATTATTTTCAGGAAATGTCCTCTTTTTAAAAAAATCTAATTGAATTTATTTTGGTATTAATCATCATGGCAAAATAAAAGAGAGCCATGGTTTCTTAATTATGTGCATGAGAGTTCTATAAAAACAAAGGTTAAAGTCCTTTCTTAGTTCATATTATACTTTCATTTCTTCGTTGTTACCATCACAAGTGGCTTTTTGTATTAGCTGCGGGGGAGTGTCAACAAGAGGAAGAGCGTATTTTTATTGGCATCTGTTAGTCAGCTAGTTCTATAAACAGCTCAAAGGAGATTCAAGGTAGTATCTCTGTTCAGATTTACCAGGGAGTTTCCATAAATCCTTGCTCCTTGCCTGGGTGGCTCAGTGGGTTAAGCCTCTGCCTTCGGCTCAGGTCATGATTCCAGGGTTCTGGGATTGAGCCTCACATAGGGCTCTCTGCTCAGCAGGGAGCTTGGATCCCCCACTCCCCACCCCCTGCCTGCCTCTCTGCCTACTTATGATCTCTGTCTGTCAAATAAACAAATAAAATATTTAAAAAAAAAAAAAGTCCTTGCTCCTCTGACACATATATGGTGGCGAGAAAGCCTAGGTTGTAAAGTCAGGTTGCCTGGCTGTGAATCCTGGCTCAACCAGTTGCTGGCTTATGACTTTGGGCAAGTTGTTAAACCTTTCTGGGTGCCAGTTTCCACAGTCTTAGAAAGACTGAATAAAAGAATGAGTATAAAATGTTCAGTGTGGTTGTTGCTGTGTTTTAAAAATTCCTGTACAAAAATATTGGTTTGAAAGGATACACACGCCATATTGTTTGGAGTAGCATTATCAGCAATAGCCAAGTTACGGAAAGAGCCCAAATGTCCATCGACTGAGCAATGGATAATGAAGTTGTGATATATATACACAATGGAATATTATTCAGCCATAAAAGAGAATGAAATCTTGCCATTTGCAATGATGTGGATAGGGCTAGACAGCTTATAAGTCAGAGAAGGACAAATACTATATGGTTTCACTCCTATTTGGAATTTAAGAAGCAAAACAGATAAACACAGGGGGTAAGAAAGAGAGAGAGGCAAAATATAAAAGAGACTCTTAAATATAGAGAACTAACTCATGGTTACTGGAGGGGGGGATGGGTTTAAATGGATGATGGGTAACAAGGAGGGCACTTGTAGTGACGAGCACCGTGTGTTGTATGGAAGAGATGAATCACTAAATTCAATACATAAAACTAACATCCCCCTGTATGTTAACTAACTGGAGTTTAAATACAAACTTGAAGGAAAAAAAAAATCCCTGCATGGCAAGAAGTAACAACTGGTAGTCATTATTATTTATCAACCTGAGTATTCCATTAGAATCTACAAAACTGACCATTGTAGGAGGTATTATAGCACATGCCATCAACAGAACTCACCCATCTGGAACTCAGCTATTAGAAATGAATTCCGGTTTGAATCTCTCCATAAAACCTTCTGTAACTGTGAAATGTGACGATGATTATAAGTGAATTTGTCACTAAATTCTCACAATGAGAATTTATTATCTATTTTTTACAATAAAATTAGTTTGGAAGTCCTCTGCGTCACCTTGGAAAAAAATTCTACCAGTGGAAAAAAATGCTGCTACGTATTTATAACCACTGAATATTTTTCTTTTATCAATTGTATGTCCAAAGGGGGGGAAAAATGTCTAGGAAGTGAAAACTAGGAGAGGAAAGCAAGATGACAACAATTGGTCTCTTTCTTATTTTTATATTTCCTTTTTCCTTAGATCTGAAGGAATAAAAATAGAGTTACTTCATTACAGTTTTAATGATAAAGCCATACATCAAACCTGTAGGGGTTAGTCTCTCTTTGTAGAATCCAGAAACCATAGACAATATGGAATAATGGAGTGGACCCTTGAGGTTCACGAAGAAAGTATCTCAAGAACTTCTGGTAGCCAATATTTTCAAATACAACTACTGTAAAGCATAAGATGTTCTCAATAATATAGAAGAATATAATTAGTTATATATGACCTTTGAGGGCTCATCAGAGTCTTGTAGGTAATAAGAGCTAACATGTATGGGGCAGTAACCCTGCCATGTACCATTTCAAGGCTTTTTTAATCCTCACGCCAATTCTATAAAGTGGCTTTTATTGTTATTTTTCCCATTTTTAAGTTGAAAAAACTGAAGTATGAAGAGTTAAGTAAGTCGCTCTAGGGGGTTACACAGTGGTGGCAGTGACGTGTTCGACCCAGGTGGTCTGGTTCCCGAGTGCACTTAGGCACTCAGCTATTCTCCCTCCAACATAAACACTATGGAAGTCCTTCAGAAAGCTCTTGTCATACATAAGGTCCACATGCTTGTTGATATGCAAGGTCTTGTACAAAGCCTTATTGTATTATAGATATTATGCTGTCAACCACTTGCTAAAAACTGCCTCTCCCACATGATTCTAATCTATGCCTCAGCAAAGTTGCACATTATTATAGGTCAGCGAACCATCAGGTACCTTCAAAATATTCACAACTGACAATATTATGTTTGTGATTCTGAAGAGTCTGGCATATAAATAATGATGAATTGGTAGCTAGTCAGGATAACTATATTTTGGTGAAAGCAAGTTATTTGACCTCTTTTTAAGAAAAAAAACTTTAAAATGTCAAATAATGAAATTCATCAACATTTCATAGGTTTCTCTTTTGTGTGTGCTTGTGAGCTATAGATAAAGATAAGTCATTGTATGCTAGTCTCCCCTCTGCACCCCTTTTGTTCTTATCCTACTTAAGGACCATGACGAAACTCTAGTACTGTGTGGTCAGAAGGGCCACTGTGTGGATAGGTGAAGCTTTTGATAAGAACAGAGAACAATGTTTCTCTTTCTCTTTCTGTTTACTTTTTTCTCTCAGGTCCTTTTAGATCTGTGCAGTAGAGCTTGAATTTTTTTTTCTCTGGAACATGCTACCCATATTATACTTTGATCAAGATTGGAATGTGGCTCCTGGAAAAAAGAAAGTGAAGTGCAGGCTACTTAGGATTTTCTCTTTTCTGAGTATCAGAAAAGTAAGATAAGAGTAAGGAACCAAGGTGAACATAAATTTCATCCTAGCACAGTGAGGAAGGAGAGTACATAAAGATGTAAGGTAAAACTCCTTCCCAGAAATAAGTAGGTTGAAGCTGGAATCTTCTATATCTCATTTTACTAATCCTATTCCAATATAATTCAATAAATATCGAGCATTTACTAGCTGTTAATCGAGTGAAAAAGCCTTATCCTTCTTGGTGGTGCTGGAGTTTGCCTTGAATCAGGGTGGATATTTCTGGATTTTATTTCCTAGCCAAAGACCATAGCATATATTTAACTATCTGTGGAAAAATAGAATTCATAATCTTTTTGGATTTTCAGGGGATTCCCCCTCCCTTAATTACAACTATCTTCTTATTTCCTCCTTTTTTAAAAGCTCACATCCTAATCTGTGATTGTTACCTTCTTCTCCCAAGTTTAGGTATGGTGGAGTTAAAAATGTGTATTATTCACCAGAATTGTTTGTTGATTTATTTAGAAGATATATTTTGAAGTGTACTTGCAATGGGGGAAGGAGAGGAAAACCTCGTGCTCAGGAGTAGAAAGGGACAATAAAAATAATCCTAGAGAGACCAGAAATAGATTTTGTTCCTCAAAAGTTAAGCTGAGGGAGTACAGGTGGGCAGGAGGGGAGTGGACAGAGAGGGCCAGGCACAAAGTGGGGAGGTCCTCAATTAAGGCTTGTTAAGTGAATGAGGAAACTTGACTCTTTGCCACAGTCCACTAAATAAGTTAGGTTGAATAAGCCCATAAAATGCTTATTATGAGTATATGTGTATTTATACGTGGGTGTACAAAGCAATGAAGGGACTGAATTTCTATTGCAGGGAATTTCTGTTACATGGGATGAATCAGAGAAAGCAGATTTATAGATATAAGAGCCTCAGAAGATGATGGGTATGTAAGAATTAAGAATGAATCATTTCCAGTTATATTTGCATTGGAAAAGATTACTAATTTCCAGTAAAGGAGTGTGAAAAGAGTCCTTTACCATGTTGGAGTTAGCTTAAAGTTCTCTAGTAACAATTTAAAAAAGTCTTACCAATACCAAGTACATGCATATTCATATTTTTAGAAAATTAAACCACTTTTATAATACTATATAAAACATTATGTTGACATAGAATTGATTTGAAAAAAAATTTCCTCACTTAAGTTTTACATTCAGGAGAGTTTTTTGTTTTTTTGTTTTTTTACTTTTAATTTTTTATTTTTTATAAACATATATTTTTATCCCCAGGGGTACAGGTCTGTGAATCACCAGGTTTACACACTTCACAGCACTCACCAAAGCACATACCCTCCCCAATGTCCATAATCCCACCCCCTTCTCCCAAACCCCCTCCCCCCAGCAACCCTCAGTTTGTTTTGTGAGATTAAGAGTCAATCAGGAGAGTTTTAATAGCAAGACACAAGCTTTGGAATTTGTGCCAATACTGTTCCTGAAGACAAAGTTTGGTTTTGACTAAGATTCTTGGCAAGTTCTATAAATAAACATAAATAAACTATGTCCAAGCAATGCCACACAGAACTTCTGATATATTTAAAAACATGGTGGGATGCTTTCCACAGTGCAGTCTTTTCTGCTTTGAGTTTTGTTGTATACATTTTAGTAACTACTCTAGTAGGTAGAGCATGGAGAGCGATAAGCAAACGACTTGAACAAATAATTGCAAATCATGTTAGAGTTTATCAGAGCAGAGTGATGTTATTTTAAGAATTGGTAGTAGTGGTGATTAAATATAGTAATGAGGAAAAGACTCTAAGCATTTCGGTCAGAGAAAGCATGAGCAAAAAAACCCTCAGTTTGGTCATCTTGAAAGAGAAGTGGGGTCAAATGGACAGAAAGCAATGGGAAAGCTATCTGACAGACTAGTGGAACAACTAACAGAGTACAGTGTAGACCCTGCTGATTAGTAGCATTGTTTTCCTAAACTTAGGAAATATATTGAGAGAATTAAGCAGAGAGTAGTATGTTAAAGTGTGTGTGTGTGTGTTCTTTAAATACCACACTGCTCTCTCTAGAAGAATGGAGAATATAAGAATTTTTTAATTAGAAAAAAAATGTACTAGTAATTTATTTTGTTTTATATCTCCTAAACTCTCCCACTGCATTATTTTATATGACCGCACAAGACTGTCACAAGCTACACATATATCAGAGATATGAGTTCTAGTCCATAGATAAGGAAGCTAGGTCAGAGAAGGGGAGTGAATGATCCACGGTCACTTCTTAGAATGAAGATTAGAATTTATAAATCCTGAATATCTGTCATACTAAACTGTTTTCTCTCATACTTCACTATGTGCCCATTGATCTACTCTACATGGAATATTAAATAAGATTGAATGCTATTGAATACTTTCTTAAAATGCTTCAAAAGAACCAAATTCTTCAGTCTCTGCTTATTAAGTATTAGCAATTCATAAGTTTTGAAATCTCTGCAAATTCATTGAAAATTTGCCATGGTCCTTATCCTTTAAGCTTATAATCAATTCTAATAGGACAGAAATGTGGATTATCAGCTAAATATACAAAAAGCATTCACTGAAACAAATAACTCAAACCTACAAATCTACATTTTTAGATCTGATTATTTAATTAAAAAATTTGAAGTTTATTTTTCTTTTATCATGATATGTTAAATAAATGAATGAGTGAATCATTTTAAAGATGGGAAAATATTTGGGGAAAAATAGACCATAAGAAAAAGTGGAGGAGAAAAATGGATATAAACTAAAAGGAGCAAAGATGGAAAAGAAAATGACAGAAACATTTTTCTGATCCTTTCTTGGTAGGGAGGTAGTGTGGCCAGTTGTTGGTGTGACCACTGATTTTTTTCCATTGCTTTAATCATGACTTCCAGTTCAATTTTCAAGAAGTTAAATATAACAGTGTCCACTAACCTTGTAGTTGCCTTGCTCTGTAGGCCAGGTTGTAGGATAAGAACATGCAACCATATCAACTGCAACACCAAAAACATCGTGTATGTTTACGAGTTGGGGGAAAAAGAAGATAGGCTGGTACATCTATGACCTTCTCACTGACCTTCTCTATCTGCTCTGGCCAATGTTTTCAAACACCCTTCCCTCCCTGCCTCTGTCCCCAGCTGCAAAAAGGGACTGGAAATCATTCATAATAACTTCTCAGTCCTCTTTTTCAAATGGTGCTGGTATCATAGGAGTACACTTTATAAACAACTGACATGATTTTCTGATCATTGGGCTACTTCTAGGACTCTTCACTGCCATGGTCAGAAAAGAGAAAGTTCCTGACTGTGTTGATTACTGGAGAGTTAGAAGATAGAAAAGATATAAACAGTGTTCTAGTTTATTATAACATTTGCTTTCAAACATAAGCCATACCAAATATGGTTCCCTGGCTGGATGTAGAATGGAATGCATTTTGAAAACACCTATTTGGCAAGTTTCAACAAAGTATGTGCCAAAAAAACCAAAAACCTTGTAAACATCTGTGGTTTCATAGACATTTTGTACTTTCATGCAGTATAATCACTCAAAAATCACTAAATAAAAGCTTTCTTCTTGGATAAAAAGTTTCCCTTTTTTGAAATAAAGAAAATAGTGCCAATTTTGACTTGACAGTGAAATTTTCAAGTTCATTATTAAGGCAAATAAAAATGAACATTTTTTTTTTTACATTTTCCTCATTTTTTTCTTTCTTCTTTTTTTTTTTTAAAGATTTTATTTCTTTGTCAGGAAAAGAGAGAGAGAGAGTGCTCACACACATGCATATGTGCACTGCAGAGCTGCGGGGTGGGGCACAGGGTTTAGGGGGAACGGCAAGCAGATGGAGAAGCAGACTTCCTCCTGAGCAGGGAGCCTGATGTGGGGCTCCATCCCAGGACCCCGGAATCATGACCTGAGATGAAGGCAATGCTTAATCAACTGAGATAGCCAGGCATCTCTTTACATTTTTCATTTAATCAGAAACGTTGTTTGTCCAACGAACTCTCTTAGAAATGTTTCTTATGGTAAATATTATTTTGAGAGTTTGTCAGTTCTACACTGAATTGCAATGACTTATACTTTTTTTATGTTTTTTTGACTGATATTTTGCCTTAAAAAGTAAATATTTATTCCTTTATGGGAAACTTACGGAAAAAAATAACAAGGCATATGTATGAAGAATATGTATTTGCTAATTGATCTTCATATCACTTAGATGATTTGATCAACTGGATAGTAAACATTAGAAAAGAATACTGATGTCTGTAAGACCATACTTTCAATGAAGTACACAGTCATGTACCCACTGCTTTATTGGTATAATCCAGGGATATTGTTCTATGGAACTGGTATGGGCCTACTAAGAGGATAAAAACTCTTCATTGGATACCTAAACATATGACAGAGATTTTCTTGCATCCTCAATGTATGTATCTCTAGAGCCTTGGGAGCAACTGTCACATTGTAATTAGCAGTAAATGTTGGTGGAACGGTCAGGTGAATGGTCTAAAAATTTGGGAGTAATAAAGTCATGAGCTTGGATATCTTAGCTGCATGTAGATCTAGTTGGCAGGACATAAAAGATTTGAAAGATGGTGTTCTACACTTGTTCTAGTATACATAATATTAAAGTAGCCAAGGAAGTTTTTTTAAAAAAAGCATTAAATTTATCTCAGTTGAGTAATATATCATTATGCTTATAATCAGGAATAGTAATATAGCCAGTATTATTTAATGAGTATATACTACATTAGACATTTTACCAACTGATTCACATCATCTAATGGAACCTGTATAAATATTCAGTGTTGAATATGATGAACTTCAAATCTCAGAAGGCTTGGATAACTTATCTAAGGATTACAACTAACAAAGATCTGAATCAGGAACCTGAACCAAGTTTTACTTACTTTCACAGTCTATAGAGCTTCTACCTATGCAGATTCTTCTCCTAGGAAGACAAATAGAATATTATGTATCACTCTAAGTGCCACATAAATCAGCAATGGCCAGCTTACCAAAGACAGGCCATGTATCAATGCATGGCAGAGAAATACTACAAAGAATTACCTAATTACGTCTCCATACACATCCAGAAACTTTCACTAGACTCCTATCCTTGAGTAATATACTATCCCCTAAACAGAGTAGTGATTGCAAAAGGATATGTGTCCTTTGAGAAGATAATGGGAGATTAGGCACCAACGTGACCTCAAGCTCCAGAGGAGTGAAAATGAATAATGACCTATTTAGAATTGTGATATTCATCCAACTTTGTCAGCTCCTTGCAAGAACTGGCCTTGGCATTAAGACGGTTATCGCAGGAGTAGCTGTGAGTCATCCCCTCCCTTTGGCACCATTCACCCTTACTCATACCCAGCTCAGAATTCTATGGAGTGCTAACGGGTAATCTCATGGTAACACCTCAGATAGAAAGGGGAGTATTTCCTGGCACCAAAAACCATTGGTTATCTTTGAATTTTAAATATGGTGGCATTGATTCATTCATTTTAGAAAAATTATTTGAAAAGGAATAAAAAAGATCATGCATATTTGTTTCTACTCATTAATGGCCAATTTAAAAATACATAATTTGTATTTATAGAAAAGACCATTTAACTTGATCTGGAAAAGAAATAGAATGTTGATCCTCAAAACAAAGATTTTTCACCTGTGAAATCAAATTAAAGAATAATTTTCTAGGGGTGCCTGGGTGGCTCAGTGGGTTAAAGCCTCTGCCTTTGGCTCAGGTCATGATCCCAGAGTCCTGGGATCTAGCCCCGCATTGGTTACTCTGCTCAGCAGAGAGCCTGCTTCCTCGTCTCTCTCTGCCTGCCTCTCTGTCTCCTTGTGATCTCTGTCTGTCAAATAAATAAATAAAATCTAAAAAAAAAAAAAAGAATAACTTTCTCATACATAAGTATGTAAGCTAGTGAGAACTTGAACATAGAAACTCAGTAAATATAGCTAAGATGTTACTATTGTTGGCATTTTATTACTATTGTTGGCATGATGTAACCAAATGAATAGTGGTTAATTAACAGTCAATTCCATTATTAGTTAAATTCATTATTTTAACACAATATACTTTTTTTTGCTGTTATACAATATACTATATTAATGAACATTATAATTTTAAATAACTAGGCAAGCTTTATGAGTATTTCATATTAAACTATGGGTTAGTCATTATAAATTCTTCAATAGAATAACTTTGGAATCAATAGAAGCAAAATATTTTAAACTTGATTTTATTCTAAAGCTGTTCAATAATTTACATATACAACGTGAAAATAACACACTTTTGAGAACCTTTCTCATAGAAGTGTCTCAATGGGGTGATAGTATAAGGAGAATTTCTACCAGAGTAGGGATGTAGCTTGATGAAAATAAACAAACTGCAGTGAAAGAGAATCTTTTTTTTTAATCCTTGTAAGTTGTATATATGACTTTAACTCAATATTCTTAATATATAAAGGTTTTCAATCTCTTCCAGCTCAAATGATTCTTGTTTCCTACAAAGCTTTCCCCTGAAGTGATGTTGCAAGAACTTGCAGTCAATGGCCTATTAGTGACACCAGTACTCACAGCAAACCCGAGAGAGGGCATGCTGAGGGCTGCACAGGATGAGGCTTGCTGGTTGGTGTGGGATTCCCTCACCCCATCTTCTTTTTTAGAATAGTGAGATAGACAATTCTAGCTTTAATGCCAGATTTAGCAACCTCTAGGATCACTTCATGAGTAGAGTGAGTTTTTAATTCATGCACAGGCTTGGGTGATGGAGATGGACCCTTGAAGAGTCCGAATTTGCTTAGATTCAGATTTGGGATCTAGAGAAACTTCCTTTGTTCCTGGGGAAAGGATTTTTTTTTTTTTTTTTTTTGGCTTTCTATTAGACCCATGGAACTTTGACTTTTGGTGGTTATTAAGTTATCATTAAAGAGGAGTTCTTTAAGTATTCTGCATCGTGTGTGACTGTTTGGGATGAAAGAATGTGGTAGAAGTTGAAAAATCAAAGTGTTTTGAGGGAGGGTAAACTGGCTTCATTCACAACAAGAGCTGTTAGCCACATTTGGCTTCTTTAGAAGAAGTAGGGGTACTGCCCCATGGGCTTGTATTCTCCCTCATTTATAGAAATGTTCACTGTAATTATTAAAACACCTACTTTCTCACCCCCTTTAGATTTCAGGCAGCCAGTGGCAGTATTATTATAATTGTTTGTTTTTTTTTAAAAGATTTTATTTATTAATTTGACAGAGAGAAATCACAAGTAGACGGAGAGGCAGCCAGAGAGAGAGAGAGAGAGAGGGAAGCAGGCTCTCCGCTGAGCAGAGAGCCCGATGCGGGACTCGATCCCAGGACTCTGAGATCATGACCTGAGCCGAAGGCAGCGGCTTAACCCACTGAGCCACCCAGGCGCCCCATTATAATTGTTTTTTATTATCATTAGCATTGTATGTTCTTTTTGCTTGCTGGTACTAGCTTAAAAGTCTCCATATTATGTGTCTCCTCTGGGTTTACCTTTATAGTCGTGATGCTTTCCCCATCACAGTGTCTGTATCACATCTCCTTCTGGAGAAAAGCCCAATGTTTTGGTACTATTTTCATTTGAAGAGATAGAGGTTAGCTTTTATTTTTCTGAACTTTTTAGAAGTTGTCTTGTATGATTTGAATGTGGCATTTTGATCTCACTTTCCCAAGTGCCTTGTTCGTTGTTGTTTTTCCTGCTTTTTGACATTCTCTAAGTTGACAGAGACATAAATATACAAATTCTGTAACGATGAGGTTCAAATTTTAAAAATCAGGCATCATTCTCTTATTTCTAGCAGAGGGGAATACATATAAGGAATGTGTTATGAAGGTTTTGGGAGAACTAGAGCAGAAAAAGAAGAACAGGTGTTGTCCTAAAATTAGGAAGCTGGTAATGCCATTGTTCTGGAGACTACCAGCCCATCGCCCGCCCTCACTGCCACTGGCAAAGCTAGCTGCTGTCCATGCCTGACCCGAGAGCTTATCCTTTTGTCCTGCCTTTGTATCTGCCTTTAGGGTCTCCTATTGGGGAAAAGTAAGAGAAAAATGACTGGAAAAGGAATCAGACAAATCTGATTTTCAGGATAAGACAAAAAAAACCCTCAAAACACAGCATTAGATAACAGAATACAGAAGGGCAGATGTGAGCCTAAAAAAGATAATTCTTTCCCCTTTGCTAATTAAAAATAGACTTTCAGGGACTCCTGGGAGGCTCAATCTCTTAGGTGTCTACCTTCCACTTGGGTCATGATCCGAGGGTTCTGGGATGGAGTCCTGCATTGGGCTCTCTGCTCAGTGGGGAGCCTGCTTCTCCCTCTGACTGCTGCTCTTCCTGCTTGAGCTGTCTCTCTTTCTCTCTCTCAAATAAATAAATAAAATCTTTAAAAAAGTGGATCTTCGGGGCACCTGGGTGGCACAGTGGGTTAAAGCCTCTGCCTTCAGCTCAGGTCGTGATCCCAGGGTCCTGGGATAGAGCCCCGCATCGGGCTCTCTGCTCAGCGGGGAGCCTGCTTCCCTTCCTTTCTCTCTGCCTGCCTCTCTGCCTACTTATGATCCCTGTCTGTCAAATAAATAAATAAAATCTTAAAAAAAAAAAAAGTAGACCTTCAATAGCACTTCTAATCATTGTGATTCTCCACCTTCTGATAATTATCTTCTCCATTTGAATTTGTTTGTGCCACTTTTTTGTCTGTACCACCCATAATATAATCACTGTTCATGTTACTTGCAGGGTCCTTTTGGGTATGTCAGTGCATTAGGTGAGAGCTTTTTATATGTATAAAACCTAGATTAGATAGTACTGACATTTAGTGCAAATAACATATTTAACTATATGGGTTAATATGCATGATCCTCTTCTAAGAAATATAGAACATTGCATTTTCTTTTACTGCTTGTCGTCATGATGTTGGTTAGCCCTCTCCTGGTGGTTGATGGCATATGCTGGCAACTGCCATAGAAGAATGTTTCTCGGAATGGCTCACCACATTGTAGACAAAATGTTAGCAGGTGAAGTCTCTTCTACCAATTAGCTCATCGATTGGGGTGATGCATTGAGAATCTACATGATGACAGTTTTGGTAGTGCCATCGCTGGAGCTGTGTTGACCTCTAAAGTTGCAAAGTTGTTATCATTTGATGTTTCTAATATTTCATCACCACTTTACTCGCAAACGATCCCTGCCACATATTGAATGCTCGTCATCCGTCTAGCCTGTATAGCCTCTTTACATGCGATGTATTGTTAAGTTACATGCAGTGTGACATGTAATCATCACAGAAAACTTGCAGGTTGAGTGTTACTCTGTTTCACAGAAGTAACATTTCTCTGGTGATGTAGGTAGTGGAGTAGATACTTAGACCCGAGTTTGCCTAACTTCAAGTGCATCATCTTGGTACCATGCCAGATGAGATATCAGCTACTGATTCTTAATGGATTAATTCTCACTAATTGTTACCTTTGTCACATTACCTGTTCTCTCTTATACTATGAATTAATAGAAGACTGTGTTAGAGTTCTTCATGTTTTAGTGCTGATCACAGTGTCCCTTACTGTACAGTGGTTCATAGCTGGAATAAATGAATGATTTCAGCAGTTCTTCAGAAAAACAGGTTTCTTTGATTTTTTTAGAGAGATGTATTTTTTTCTTTTCTCTATTTTTTTTTTTTTTTTTAAGAGAGAGAGAGAGTGTTTGTGTGAATGGGAGGGGGAAGGGACAGAGGGAGAAGATGAGAGAGAATCCCAAGCAAATGGTGCCCTGAGTGCTGAACCTGATGTGGGGCTTGATCTCACAATCCTGAGATCATGACCTGAATAGAAGTCTAGTGTCCCAATGCTTAACTACCTGAGCTGCCCAGGCTCCCCCCATAAAACAGCTTTCAAAAGTGACTTGTTTATTTGTATCAGTTTAGTTCTATGATTAGCAAGATTTGGTATCTCAGAGGCCAAGATAAGCCTTACTTTACAAAATTTCAAAGCTGAGAAAATAGAAGAATCTA
Organism: Mustela nigripes; assembly: GCF_022355385.1. Lineage (NCBI taxonomy): Eukaryota > Metazoa > Chordata > Mammalia > Carnivora > Mustelidae > Mustela > Mustela nigripes. Next base: position 61,101,698 of record NC_081560.1, on the reverse strand, counting down.
GTTTTGTTTTAAGCTACCCGACAAGAATTGTGTTTCTTTGTTCCTTTTCTGCGCCCCTCCCCCCAACACGTGGACCGTGTGCTGCTATCGAAAGTCAGTAGTGTGGCTGCATGTCTTTGTGTGAATGTCCCAGAATGGAGGAGACTGTCCCATCCTAGCTACAGGAAAGAAGTCGCCCAGAATCTCTTAGAGGCAGGACGACGAGAGCCGTGGTGTATTTATCATGTTGTGTTTTGTTTTGCTTTTTGTTGGATGCTTTGAGCACATTCTCAAAACCAGGCTCCTTCCGGGATGCATGGAAAGAAATCAACATTGTTTCAAGATCACTGGACTTCTATCTAACATCTTGCAGCTTGTAACTAGTGGTTTTTTTGTTTTGTTTTGTTTTGTTTTTTTTATTCTTCCAAGACCGCTTGGTGTTTTGGAAGGTGGCTTTCAATTTATGAGTATCCTTGAATGAAACAAGGCTGGTATTTGTGCAGCTGCTGACACTTTGGGCAACTCTGGGAGCAAAACTCTAACCGAAAAGTCAGAAGAAGAGACTTCCTTTAGCTTAGCACAGTTATATGATGGCTGTATTTGATATGGATGTTTTTCTTTTCCTAAGTCGTGGATTTCATGTGACAATTAAATTTTGTTCCCTTCAGTCAGCAGGAAAACATTCCTTTTATCTGGAAGATGTTAAGGGTAAAACTGCTAATATTTTCCGGAAAGATTTTCAAGCTATCTAAATATGGGCTTGTGCATCTAAATCACTCCTCCGCACACACATAAATAAAGGCTCTTTGCTATATTTATTTCTTGATACTGGCTATTGCAAGTTGTAAATGAGACTTCAAACAAACCATGTTGATTCATCTGCAGATTTCTCATCAGTACTCAGTTGTTTTCCTGTTTCATTTCCTTATTTATTGATGATGTCACTGAAGCGGGATTTGCGCATCTACCATAATGGTGAGGAGCTGGAGAGAAACAGTTGGGGAGGAGGAGGAAGGAGAGAGGGAGGAGCAGGAAAATGTACGAGGAAGGGAGATGGAGAAAAGGAAGAGGGGGAAGATGAGGAAGAGAAGTTGTGGGAGGAGAAAGGTGAGGAAGAGCATAAGAATCACCAAAGTGTGTCCCCTGTACTTCAAAGACATTATCAGCTCATTAGATGAGGTTGGGAAGAACCCAAAAAAGGACACCCCTCCCCACAAATAAAAAGTCACTGAAAAGGAGAAGGTGGATAGTACTGAAATTCAACACACAAAAATGTACTTGAGCCCAAACTGAGATTAAATTAAAATAGCAGATAAATAAACTTTCTATAATAATTTAGAGAATGAACAAAATTTTTAAAATTTTATATTTTTTGAGAGAGAAAGAGTCAGGAGAGGGACAGAGAGAGAGGGAGAGAATCTCAAGCAGACTTTTGCACAGAGCACAGTCTGGGCATATTTTTTTAAATGGTAGCTGGCACTTGAGAAGTAATTCATATATAGAGAGCTGGCTTTGTTGGTTTTGTTTAAAAAGTGATTTTGATTTCACCTTTAGTTTTTGATAGCGATATTTCTAAATGTTATACTTTAAGCTGCAGAAAGACTAAGACTAAATAGATATGTTGTAAGACTAGAGATACATCACATCTTTCAGTAGGCCCATCATGATTTAACACATTAGCTTAGAGATAATGTAAATTATAAGCTGTGTCACTTGTTAGGAAAAGACCACTCACCTAATACTATTTTTTTTTAAAGGGACTTTTTTCTCTGACTAACAGAGAAAAAAAAAGAGCTGGCTTTGTTGGTTTTGTTTAAAAAGTGATTTTGATTTCACCTTTAGTTTTTGATAGAGAAACATGCTGAACAATCCCAAATCTTGGTAAATTAGACAATAGAGCTTTGATTTTTCCTTTTCCTTCTTTCCTTTTTAATTTTAATTTTAGTTTCTAAGTTTATACATATAACATGTAACTCCTCTCTCAAACATCTGTGCACATAAATAGCTAGGCCTACTTTTTAACTGCATGAATATAGGAGTCCTTGAATGTTCCAATTCAGCTCTTCATCTGTACTCTCTTCGTCAGCAACTACTTAAGAAACTCAAAGAAAAATCTCGGGTGCTACCTTGAAAGGAGAAAATTTGACTTGCGCTCAACTTCATTTTAATTTTGACAACCTAATTGAACTACGTGAAAGTGAGCACAAAATGAGCGGCATTTCTGTATGCTTTTATTAGATCGAAGCTTTTATAGAACTTGTTTGCACTCGTAAACCTTTTCACATCTGAACTTTTCTTCACCTGTACACCTTCCAAAATCAAACTGGTCAGTGGATGCTGTTCAGATTCAGCTAGTGTTCAGCCTGATAGAATTGTGTTGTTTTAACTCTTTACTCTGGTGCTCACAGGGATCACATACTTCTTCATTTCACATGACACCTCTTTCCTAGAAAAGACTGTAAACCAGTAACATGTGAATTTGTAGTTAAATATGGCAGGTGGATAGACTTTGATAGGGTGGATTTTTAATTTTATTAATATGAGAATATTGATGACTTCATGATCACAAGTCTATTTCATCAAAACTCTGTGTGGCAGGTGGTTAGAAGGGCGGTGGTTAGAAGGCGGTGAGCTCTAGGGCCCATGGCTAGGTGCTGACACTTTGCTCCGACAAGAACACATGGTTCTGAGTCTGACCTTGAGGTCTGTAGGCCTTGAACCTAGATGTTTCCCTTATATCAGACGGTTATCAGTATCAGTCTTTCAGGGACTGACTGGCATGTTATCTCTTAGGTAGGTGGCTTGTAATTGACACTGAGAAAGATGACTCATGAGGAAATAGGTACTCAGGTCTGCTTAATAGTCCATTATCTGCAAGTTTGCATACCTTTCCACTCAGCAATTTTTATCTCCTTGGAGTTAAATTAGTTTTTAATTTAATTTTTTTTAATTTATTTTTTCCAGTATAGTTTACATACAATGTTATTTTAGTTTCAGGTGTACAATGTAGTGATTCAACAATTCCGTAACATTTAGAAATATCGCTATCACCCAGTTCTCACTATGAAATTAGATTTAAATAGCTAGTGTCATCAAATCATGAGAAAGGTTTGTGCAAAGCCACTGTAGTATTAAACCCTGGAGTCTTAAGATTTGAGAATACTGTTCTCTGGTCAGAGCTAAACACCTCCTGCAAATACATGCTCTTCTGTCTTTGTCTTTTCTACTTCTTTCTCATTTGCACATTTAATACAGGTCAGCAGAGAAACTTCCTTTCCAAAATAATTTCAGCAAGGGTAAAAAAGATTGCTACCCTGGCAAATAAATGCCTTTGCCCAGAAGTGAAATATGCCTTCTAGCTCTATTTCATTAGTCTGATAAAGACATATAATCTCACCTTATTTTAACAAGGTAGCAAAGTGTGGTCATATCGAAGATGTGACAGGAGAATCAGAATATTTATAAACATCCCTAATTACCAACACAGAAATCCAAGCAGATCTTTAGAATGTAAGATGATTACATGCATCTTTAACCTCAAAAAAAAAAAAAAAAGAGGATTTATGGGTCTGATAAGGTAATTAATGGTACAATGGAGACTTCACTTCTGAACATCAGTTGACCAGAGAAAATGTCATTTTATGTAGGTCAGATTGCAAAGGTAAAGTAGATTAAAAATGAACACTGACATACTCAGAAATTTTAGTTTTGACTAATAATATGTTCATATTAAAATATAAAAATGAGATGAAAAGGACATGCATTAGTAAGTTTCTTTTTTACTTGGTCCCTGTCTACCTTACCTAACCCTGTCTCCTCAGGTAGCCACTCTTATTAGTTTTTTGTTACCCTTCCACTATGTGTTTCTGCAAATATTGGCAAGTAACTTTACCTTTTTTACATTATAAATGTCTCTTCTTCTCTTACATAAAATATGGCATACAGTATTCATTCTACCTTGTTCTTTTCACTGTATAACATATTCTATAGATTTTTCCATATCACAACATAGAATCTTTGTTCTCTTTTAAAGACGTATAGTATTTCAGTTTCACAGAGTGAATATTCCAGAGAGGGCACTTTATCCACCATCATATTCTTATACGCCTCTTTTCTTGAATGTATGGGATACAAGTACCTGAGGGATAAATGCCTTGAAGGGAAATTGCTGTGTAAAAGGACAAATGGATTTTTACATATAATAGTATTTCCAAGATGCTCTCCACAGATAAGAAATTCTCCACAAACTTTCTTTTTGTATTTTCAAGGTTTTATTTAAATTCCAGTTAATTAACATATAGTATACTATCAGTTTCACAAGAAGAATTTAGTGATTTTTCACTTACATATAATACCCAGTGCGCATCACAAGTGCTCCCCTTAATACCCATCACCCGATTAACCCATTCCCTGGCACAGCCCTCAGCAACCTTCAGTTTGTTCTCAACAGCAAAGAGTCTGTTTTACAGTCTGCCTCTCTCTTTTCCCCTATGTTCATCTGTTTTTGTCTCTTTAATTCCACATGTGAGTGAAATCTTACGGTATTTGCCTTTCTTTAACTGACTTATTTTGCTGAACATAATGCATTCTAGCTCCATCCATATCATTGTAAATGGCAAGATTTCTTTCTTTTTAATGGCTGAGTAATATTCTCTATATATGTATTTATAGCACACACATGCCACTTCTTTATCCATTCATCAGTTGATGGGCATTTGGGCTGTTTCCATAGTTTGGCTATTGTTGATTATGCTGCTGTAAACATCAGGATGTATTTCTGTATCCTTTGGATAAATACCTAGTAGTACAATTGCTGGATCATACAGTAGCTCTATTTTTAACTTTTTGAGGAACCTCCATGTTCTTTTTCAGAGTGGGTGTACCAGTTTTACATTCCCACCAATAGTGTTAAAAGAGGGTTTCCCTTTGTTTTTATTTATTTATTTGAGAGAGAGAGAGAGAGAGTGAAACAGCATAAGTGATGGGTGGTGGGGAGACAGAGAAATCCCAAGCCAACTCCTGCTGAGTGCGGAGTTCAAGGCAGGGCTCAATCTCACAACCCTGATCAGGTGCCCTAAGGCTTCCCCTTTCTCTGCATCTTTGTGAACATCTATTGTTTCTTGTTTTGTTAATTGTAGCCATTCTGCCAGGTGATATCTCATTGTAGTTTTGATTTGTATTTGTAATTTCCCTGAGGATGAATGATGTTAAGCACATTTTCATGTGTCTGTTGACCATCTGTATGTCCTCTTTGGAAAAATGTATATTCATGTCTTCTGGCCATTTCTTAACGGGGTTGTTTATTTTGGGGGTGTTGAGTTTTATAAGTTCTTTATAGATTGTGGCTATTAGCTTTTTATCAGATATGTCATTTGCAAATATCTTCTTCTATTCTGAAGGTTGCCTTTTAGTTTTGTTGATTGTTTCCTTGGCTGAGCAGAAGCTTTTTACCTTGATGAAGTCCGAGTAGTTCATTTTTGCTTTTGTTTCCCTTGCTTCCAGAGATGTGTCTAGTAAGAAGTTGCTATGGCCAATGACAAAGAGGTTGCTGCCTATGTTTTCCTCTAGGATTTTAATGGTTTCCTGTCTCATATAAGGTCTTACTTTCACTTTGAATTTATTTTTCTGTACACTATAAAAAATGGTCCAGTTTCATTCTTTTCATCAAAGTGTTTTGGAATGATTTTAAATTTTTGTTGGCATGATACATTAGAACTGTCCATTTCATCAGAAACCGGTTGATGGGCAATTTCTTTCCACTCCACTGACAACCTGATACTGAATATAAACTTACCTTCCACCCTCTCTCTAGATTTTACCATCGCTCAGGAAAACCATTCTGTTTGAATATGCTGAGATAGTATAACCTATTCTCATAACTCTATTAAGGAATGTCCATAACTCATTTCCTTGAAGTTCTATGTAAATTTTGGTGACCCCAGAAGCAGAGTACAAGTTGCTGGTACCAGCCTGGGATTGGTAGAGGAAATGTAAGCAGAGAAGGCATTCCTCTTCTCTCTTCTCCCTCCCTCACAAATACCACTCTTCCTTTCTCTGTGCTAGGCTTGCAAATAAAATTGATAAAACAGATTCATAAGAAGTTTCTGATATGATAAATGTTTTTGAAATGCTGTCATTCATACAAATCCATATTCTAGTAAATTTTGGTTTTGAATGCCATCAAAATGTAACCTACTGGCCTACCAAACTGCTTAGTTTTGAAATTAGGGACAGTTACAGTTCTGACAACATTAAAATCTTGACTTTTCTGTTAAGTGTTGAAGCACCACTTAGAGCCTCAAAAGAAACCACTGTTTTTCTTCTTCCTTATCTCTGTTCTCAGATTTCCGTTTGTCATTTCACCTTCCTCCTGGGGAATGGCAGGCTATCAGCTTCATGGCCATGATGGCAGAATAAGTTGAGGCATGCCCAGAGATCTCTGGCCTGGCACCAAAGGCCATTCCACCACAATCGTCTTGTCAACCTTTGATGGACCTGAGAGGACTGTTTCTTATTATATTAGCCAGTGCCAAAGGCAAAAGAAGCCCTCATCCTTCTGATACCTGTTCTTTGGGATAAACACATCAAGGGAAACTCTTCTAGGGGGAATTGTTGCTCCAAAATGGATGGGCAGGCAAAATAAACATTGTTATTGTTTTTTCTTTGTCCTTCACTGAGAACTGATTTTTGATTTCTATTCTCTAGTACTGAAATCAATGTTAAAGAATGATGACTTCGGTCATGTTTTACCTTCTTTCAAAGTAGATGTTTAACTACTAATTCTCAAAACTTTCACAAGAGGCCCCCTTTCCTTCCATTAATTATAGAATAAGCACATCTTCGTGCCTAACCCACTAATAAAAAAAATGCTTGGACATTTTATTCTTGTTTTCTGCGTGTCATGCTAATGAAATTTTTTTGGTCATGCACTGCTGAATGAGTGGCTGATCTTTAAAAATAACACTCCCTAAGTGACTAATCCATACTGTTTGAAATAGTCAAGCAAATTCAAATTAATTTCGTATGAATTCACCCTATTAAATAATTGTCATTCCTTAAGGTTTTACATCACAAAAGTCAAAAATTATCATAAAATGAAAATGAGAGTACTTGGAGTTAGTTGTAGTTTTATTTAGTTTCATTGATTCAAATTAAAGATTGATTTGATTTTTTCCAGCTATGATGTTTTCAGGAGTTAAAACATCTGCTCTTGTTGACCGTGTCTCCTTTGCCTTTGTGTTCAGTGGCCTTTACAGTATCTTTTCCACTGAACTCCTCCTGCTCCTTCCAATTTCCTCTTCCATTTCCTCTACATAGGAAATCAGTGACTGGAAGCATTCATCATGCTGGAGTGGCTGGGGTATGGGGTGGGAGCACACAGTGGATGTGTGAACAGGTCTGCTTAAACCCCTTAAATCTCAATTCAAAAGCAGATAATACATAAATACAGTGATAGTGATCTCTGGTTCTTTCTAATTAAGTAGTTTGTTTGATGTTTAGTGTGCGTAATCTGTATTATTAACATTTCTTTCCCCTCTGCTTTATGAATGTAAGAGAAATATTTTTCAATTCAGAAGTAGTTTTTAATATAGAATAGTTAATTAAGTCCATTTGAGTCATTAAGATGCACATTTTATTGACATAGTTGTGCTGGAGAGTAGCAAGAAACATAAAAGTAAAAATAAAATTCTTACTACCTTGAGCTCATTTGGTTGTTTTTTTTTTTTTTTTCATTATCACATGATATGTGTATGCATCACTTACTTGAAATCTTATTTGGGAGAATATTTTCTTGTCATATTATAAAAACCACTTGGTGCATTTAAAAATTTCTAGAGATGAATTGGAATTTATTGAGTATTTATTTTTACTTATTTATTTTTTTTAAGAGAATGAGTGAGAGAGCCCCCACACCAGTCGGGGAGGGAAGGGACAGAGGGAGAGAGATTGAATCCCAAATTGGCACCATGCCCAGCCCAGAGCCCAACATGAGGCTTGACCCCACTACCTTAAGATCATGACCTGAGCTGAAATAGAAGAATCGGGTGCCCGACCTACTGAGCCATCCAGGCAGCCCCAATTTATAGAGTATTTAAAGCTGTAACTTTTAAAATATTAAGTAACAATTCCAAAAAAACAAACAAATAAAAACCCATGGAATACCTCCTTGTTTCCCTAAAACAGTTATTGTATATGGAATTACTTGGTCAAAGAATAACATATTGAAAGATTTCGATAGATATTATCAAATTATCCCTTTCATTGGGCTTACTAAGCTCCAATAGTAGAATATTACTTTCTATTTCATTGTGTCCTTGATATCATTGAGATACATACAGGTTATATTGAAAATAATCATTAGTTGGTATAACATGGGTGCTTGACAGTGAGAACTGACCTTGGCCATCAACAATGTATCATATGTAGTCAATGAATATTTTTCCTGTCTCAATCTTTCAATATACACATCACAAAAATATATTTTAACTTCTTTGGTTTCTGATGGTGTTGAGCACTACCTTACATATGTTACTTGTTTCTTTTCCTCCATGAAGAAGTATCATGGGAATACAACTTTGAGGGGAGAAAAAAGGGACCTTTCAGATAGTTATTTTCTTTGGAAAATACAAAGTAAATATCAAAGCATCACATTTTCCTCATTTGACTTAGACTTTTCCTCTCTTCATTTCCTATTTTCTATTGCCAACTTACTTATATTTTAGGAGGCCAGGAGGGATATTGTGACCTCATTATGTGGTGTGGTGCTTGGGGAGCTTTTGAACTAGGTAATCAAGACAGAAGCATTGAATTCTGGGTTAGTAAGAGGCACAGTAGAAGGTAGCATGAAGGTCAGTAAAAATCCTGTTTTTAATACAATTTTTGTAGTGTTAATTTTGAAAGAACATTGCTTATTTATTTCTGTTCAAGCTGTATCACTATTATAGAAAATCATTGCACAAAACATATGCAATTTCAAAATCGTAAATTTCATATTTTTATTATCTTTATTAAAGTAAAATATTACTAGGATTGTTACTTGTAAGATTGCTGTCAATATGGTTCTAGGCAAAAAAAGATTCTAAATATGTATATAAATTACATGCATTAGATATTAATATATTCTAAGTCATTTATTTTGCTCACAGAAAAAATTTTTTAAAGCAATGAATTATATTTTAGACAAGCCACAGCTCCAAGGAAAAAAATGATGATATTTTAAATATTTGAGATAGGAAAACATGCAAAATTGTTGAAGACGATGCTGTGGCTTATTGGGAAGTAATAGGATACTTTCCATGGGCTGATACTACATGAAAAATGTGCTAAAATAGGAAGCTTAGGCAGTTTGTTACTTCTCAAGCTTGCCACAGGAATTGACTGTTCCTGAACAAGATTACAAGTTCAATTATGAAAACTGATGCTTGCTATTCATGAAAATAACTGGGAAATAATGAAATTGTCAGAATAATTTCATAGAATGTTTTGAGAAAACAAACTAATGTATTCTCCCATTACTTACTCATTCCGTATAAACTGTGGGTTTATCATGTTTGGTGGGAAGAGATTTCAAATGAGAGGTGGAATTTTTCCTTATCAGTATTGAGGTCTTAATTAAGTTCTATAAATGATCTGTTGGTCTGTTTTCTGATCTTTAAAGTCACTTATGTCTTATAGTAGTTTTAGATTATGATGCAGTGGTCATTTTTACCTACTGATCTGTTCTTTTCATCAAGAGCCATTTATATAGATCATAAAAAAGAAAAAAAAAGCAATTGAGAAATGGTAATTTCTCAAAGACAAAACTATCAAAATATTGTGATCCTAAATATATGAGTGCTTATAAATAAAGTAAAAAAATGAAAAGTATAAATAATAGCCAAGGGGCGCCTGGGTGGCTCAGTGGGTTAAGCCGCTGCCTTCAGCTCAGGTCATGATCTCAGGGTCCTGGGATCGAGTCCCACAACGGGCTCTCTGCTCAGCAGGGAGCCTGCTTCCTCCTCTCTCTCTCTCTGCCTGCCTCTCTGCCTACTTGTGATCTCTCTCTGTCAAATAAATAAATAAAATCTTTAAAAAAAAAAATAACGAAAGACATGGATGGGCCTTTCACATAGTAGAGAGCAAAAATAATGAATAAAAAATGAAATAGATTCAGTGTAATTACCAATAATGAGACATAAGCAAGTAAATGAAATTAAAACTACTCTGAGAATGACTTTTTATACCTACTAAATTTAAAGTTTTACAATACCTGGTGTTAGTAAAGATATGACATATTGGAAATGCTTACATATTGCTGATAGAGCTGTAAATTTGTATAATACTTTGGAAAATAATTTGGTATTATCTATTAAATTTAAAGATGCAAATATCCTATGACCCAGAAATTTGTCTAAAGCATTCCCTGCAAAAGTTAATCAAAATCTAGAAAAAAATAAATTTCCCACCGACAAATGATTTAGTACATAAACTGTATTCATACCAGACTGGATGACATGCCATATATATGGTATATATGTATTATAAATTCTATATATTATATTTTATACATATATAATCTCAACATAGATAAATCTCATTGACAACTTTTGGGTAAAAACAATCAAGTTCTAGATGACTACACTTGAGTTTATTTATGTAAATTTTAAAGGCATGAAAAATAAATATAATATTTAAGGGCATGTTCATTTATAGTAAAATTATAGAGAAAGTAATGATAAATACAAATAATAGGACTTTTTAAAATCTGGATATAAGGGAGAGGATAATATTAGAATCTGTTGGTGTTTAATTTATTGAACTGGGCAGTGTTTTATTCCACTTTCTATTTTATATGTCATAAATACTATTGGGTATGTTTGAAGTTGCATAATGCATTTAAACAAAACAACATAAGACTCTTTTTAAGAACTCTGTTAATTTCACAGATTAATTTCCACATAAATATTAGTATTATTTAGGTGAATTAACAATATTCCTGTTGGGATTTAATTGAAAGCATATTGAACATTATAATACACTAAAACAACAACACCTTGTTTTCCAAAGCAGTGGATGCTTTCTAATTTTTCATATTTTTATGTTCGTCAGGGGAGTCTTAAACTTTTCTTCAGATATATTCTACACAGTTTTGTTAAACTTTTTCCTTAGAAGCTGATATTTGTTGTTACTGTATGTGGAATCCTCTAACTTGTTTCCAGTGGAAAGGCTTTACTTTTCAATCTCTTCCTCTAGTAAGCCATCAGTTTGGATTCTCATCGTTTATTCTCTATTTTTTTTTTCCATTCAGTTCATGACTGGTAATCATATTGTTTCTAATTAATGGTAATTGTAAGGAGGAAGATTTAGATATTTTGTCAATAGCTACCTAATAAGTTGGCAGTGGTTTTGCCACATGGGAAACTGAGGGGATAAGAGCTCCTGAGCGTACTGTACAGAAAAGTCGTACTTGAAGGAGGGATAAGGGTAGATGACGTAGGTTGTAAAATCTGAGATTCAATGGTTATAATCCTACCCAGAAATAAAAGTCTTCAGTTTCTTAACTAATTCTTCCTTCTCTCCCTCACATAGAAAAATGAGTGTGACACCTGAAATGTGTATTTGCTTTCAGTATTTTATGTAACTGTCCTATCTCATAAAAAAATAGTGAAAATAAAAAGCCCTATAATGTTCAGCTGCAAAAAAAGTGTATATTTCCTTCATTTGTTGGATGAAAGTGGTCAAGGTTAAGATTATCCTTAGTGCCATGATAAAGGATATAAGCGCCAAATTATTTCAGAATAATCAGAAGCTATTATTAAAACTAAATGCTGCAAAACCCATTATACATCTTACCAAGACAACTGAATATAAGGTGTTAGAAAGTAAATTCTTCAAAGTGGAATTTTTAGGCAAACAGTGGAATTTATAGTACATTTCCATTTTAAATATAAAACAGAAAAGATTGAACTCTTGTATTTTATTCAGTAGTCTCTACATTTTATGTAATAAGCCCATTAAATTGCAATAAAAATAGAGTCCACACTCTTGTGGAATTTGGTCAGTATCTTACTCTTTAACTTTGAAAGAATACTTCATTTCTTTGTTGCTTCAGTATATGCAAGGAAATAGTGGTAATTGAAAATAAGGACCACCATATTGTGCAATTTCCCTATTTCACTGAGGGACATTCAGTAAATGCTTGTGCTTTTATTGTATAGTGAAATCTGTCGGAACACTTAATTTTTCTTTGAGATAACACTGGATCTTCTTGGATGCCTTCACACCTAATTTTCAGTAAATTGCTTCATCATATTATGTCAGTATCATTGCCAAAATATGGTGAGCAGATGGAAAATCAAATTAGAAGAGTAAATGTAAAAAGAAGCCAGGAAATATGGCTTCCCAGGCCCTCTCCTAGCTGTGGTCCCCAAGAATTGCCCTGGGGACAAGAGAGATGTTGGACAAACTTTCATCTTCAAGTTTGAAGAACCTCTAAATTCTACTCATAAACTCTTACTTTATTATTAATATAAATGCTGCCATTTGAATTACAAATGCATTGGTTGGGGGAACCAGGTGGTGGGTATTAGAGAGGACACGGATTGTATGGAGCACTGGGTGTTGTGCAAAAACAAGGAATACTGTTATGCTGAAAATTTAAATTAAAAAAAAAAAAGAATTACAAATGCATTCATGGACCATTGTCATTGCCATAATTCTGATTCTTTTGAATTTGAGGATAATTCATAAACTTTTTTTTTTTTTTTGACAGAAATCACAAGTAGGCAGAGAGGCAGGCAGAGAGAAGGGGAAGCAGGCTCCCTGCTGAGCAGAGAGCCCAATGTGGGGCTCAATCCCAGGACCCTGGGATCATGACCTGAGCCAAAGACAGAGGCTTTATCCCACTGAGCCACCCAGGCGCTCCTGAATTTGAGGATAATTCAAACACAAAATGCACTTTTAAGAAAACACATGCTTGCTTAAATAGATGAATAGCAATTGCTTTAACACCATTAGTTAAATTGTTGAGAGTAACTATCTTGAATTTGTTTTAATCTGAGCAGACAAACCATTATGATTTGGTAAAGCCTCTATAGTTCTGAACACTAACCTGGGGTAGCTTTGGGTCCCAGGGAAAAAGTTCCTATGGCAGTACATCAGGATATCTTTGGCCTAAGCAAGTTTCCAAAAAATAAGGCCAACTTCTTTGTGTGCTTGGATTTAAAACATTACCTTTCTGCCAATCGTTTGGGAGGCATTGAAATAATAACTTAAATCAATTAAACATTCCTTTAAAAATATTCTAAAATTTGATTCATATCTTGTTTCAAATAATTTAACTCTGTGGCATATGTATTCTGTATTCTTAGAAAATTATTAGGAAATCATTTTCGTCTCTAAACTTGAAGATGTACAGCTGAGTACAATTCCACACCCTAATGACCTTGAAACTGAAGAATTCTTTGGCTAAAGCTAAGAATTTTTCCATTGCTGCTGCTGCTTCTTTCTTTCTTTCTTTCTTTCTTTTTTTGTTTAAGATTTTGTTCATTTGTGAAAGAGTGGTTGAGTAGAGGGAAGAGCAGAGGGGGAGGCAGAGGGACAAAGCAGACTCTGTGCCTAATTCAGAGCTTTATGTGGGGCTCCATCCCAGGACCCTGAGACCATGACCAGAGCCCAAAGGAAGAGCCTGATGCTCAAGGGACTGAGACACCCAGGCATTCTTCCATTGCTTCTGATTGCAAAAATCCTTAGGTAATTACTTTCCCCAGTTACAGTTTTGCAGAGCAAGAAACTGTAGAAGGTGAGGGGTACCTGGGTGACTCAGTCATTTAGCGTCTACCTTTGGCTCAGGTCAGGATCCCTAGTCCTGGGACTGAGCCCTGTGGTGGAAAGGAAGCCTGCTTCTTCCTCTCCCACTCCCCCTGCTTTTTTCCCCTCTCTAGCTGTCTGTCTTTGTCAGATAGATAAATAAATACATAAATACATAAACAAACAAACAAATAAATAAAATCTTAAAAAAAAAAGAAACTATAGAAGGTGAAATGTGACGAGGAAACTTTAACAGTAGCACTATTGCTACACAAGTTTTATAAAATCCCCAATGAGTTGTTACTTAGCGGGCACACGTATACCAGCAACAACTTGCCAATGGAGGATAGGGAGTGGGGACGATGGTTTGCATTGGATTCCAGTGAAGTTGTTTAAAGTTGTTTAGAGTTGTTTGAAGTTTAAAGTTGTTTATCCGGTTTCAGACTTCTTCCTGCTCAGATAATATTAGTTTCTTAAGTTTTTTTTTTTTTTGTTTGGTTTTTTGGTTGTTGTCATGTAAACAGTATATTCAAATTGTTGTTTATTAAGAGTATATGGTTGTGTCAAATCCTATCATTTTGCATAGCAGTAATCTGTCTTGTAAAAGATAATTATTTCTAAATTATCTAGGTAATACATTTTGTATTTGGCAAATACTTTTCACTGTTACATTTTCCATTCTTAGAACATTTCTATCTCTTATATTCCAGTAAGCAAATCTAACAAACGTGCATTTGCAGTACCATGATTTAATTATTCAAATATTATAACCATTTTTTTCCATTTACTAAGCTACTATTTATTGACTGCCTACAAATTGCCAGGCCAACATTCCAGGCACTGATATTTCATGAACATACATGATACCTGCTACTATCCAATTATCATCCAATGAAACTAATGAAGCCCAATTAAAAACCAAGGATGAATTGAATGTAAAGGCTTAGTTTTCAGTTATTCCACAAATACTGGGCATTAAAATGTGTGTTGCCCTGTGTTCCGTCACAAGGCATTACAGAAATAGGATCTTTTAAACAATTTAGAATTCGGAAGTTTATATTTAAATAAGTTTATAGTTAATTTTGTAGTATATCTTTATTATATAAGTTTATGTATATAGGGCAAAAAATGATTAAACTCCAGAAAGGAAATCAAAATGACCTGGAAGACTGACCTACTGATACATTTGTATTAAGGACATGGGGTGTGTCCAGTGCTATACTAAGAAGACCAGGTTAGAAATAAGTGTTGAAGGATGGGTGTATGAGGTTTGGAAGAAAAAGTTCGAGGTAAGCTTCCTTCTTTCTTTTTTTTTTTTTTTTTAAAGATTTTATCTATTTATTTGACATACAGAGATCACAAGTAGGCAGAGAGAGAGCAGGAAGCAGGCTCCCTGCTGAGCAGAGAGCCCACTGTGGGGTTCGATCCCAAGACCCTGAGACAATGACCTGAGCCAAAGGCAGAGGCTTAACCCACTGAGCCACCCAGGCACCCCTTGAGTTGAGCTTTCTGCACAAATAGAAGGAAACACATCACAGTACAGAGCTATGAGAACAATGGCCAGTGTGTTACAGTGTTATTTTGGTAGACCGAAGAATAAAGCTCAGAGTCAGTAGATGTTCTTGGTACAGTGCAATTAGAAAAGGAGGTTAGGGTCGTATTGTTAAGGGTTAGACCTAACTCTGTAGGTTGCAGGCTGTTCCAAAATTTTGACTCCATAATCTTAGTTGTACTTCAGTAATATTAATTAACTGACACTGAAGATGATGGTGCAGCTGTGTCATGAAGGAGAAATGTATGTGGCAACAGCAAGTTCAGGTTGGAGCAGACTTAATTTGAGGTGTCAGGGAGAAAAGTGTTAGGATAGGTCTGGAAGGCTGTTGTATATAGGGGCTAATCTCTCTAGAAAATAGCGCAAATTAGCAATTTGGTTTGGAAGTCAGCCACATCTAGGAAAAGCCAAGGGGGTGACTGCCATCAGCCAGAGTAAAGTGAAAAGGATCCTGTAATTGAACAGGTGCTAATTTTTATTTTTAAGTAAACCCCAGATCATGCAGAAAGACGGTTGATCTGACACTGATGATGTTAGGCGTTTGTGTTTTACTTTACTGTTACATTTTCTTAGTGACCAAAATGGCCTTAACAGTCTTCTCAGCTTGCCTAAACTTTAAATAGTTGTTTTTTTTCTCCCAGTTCTAGGCTCCTAACCTCCCTTTTCTGAGAACATTTATACCAGAAAAAATGCAGTTATACATTCTTTCTCAGTCCCTTTTGGTGGTTAAGTCTTCTCCCAGCCTCTTGTCAGCTTTGTAAGCCAGGAATGTCTTTCTCAGGACCTGTGAGTCATCCCTTTGAGGTGTAATTATCAATAAAAATAAGGCCCCTATTTCCCAGTTTCTGTGGAAGTGTAGAAGTGTCACTTCTGTAAGAAAGGATTGGCGAACACAGATAGCCTATGGTACAGGTGGTATAAACTGGTCCTTTTGCATCTACCTCCCCTTCTTAGGTTCATAAATATGCAAATATACACATGAATCAGACTTAAGTGTTTATTAACGAATGACATTTCTCCAAATGGTAATCCCTTCTAGGCGGGCATGACTTGACCCAGTCAGAAGGAGGTCCCAGTCTTTATTCAATGATTGAGTGATGTGGTGTGGAATGCATGAGCCCTTGCTTAGGGAGTTAATCAAGGTATAAAAAATGGGATGTCCTATTTTATACTCAGATTTAAACATTATCTCCCAGTAGAGCTTGCTGCAAACACAGAATTAGGGTAATTAAATTGTATGTGTCCATCTATTAATGAAGACAACTTTCCTAATTTTGCTGTTTCTTTTAGCTTTATGCAATATTTATGAGAGTCATCATAGTGAGTAGGGAAGAGGATTAACTGGTGGTTAGTACTCACCTCACAGATGAGTAAGAATAAATAGAAATATGGGAGGAGGGAATGCTTAGCACCATGATTATCCCTAGTGTGATAATCACCAAGTGTTGATTCTTGCTCTGTTTTTCTTTTCTATTCTGAAGATCTACTACAAGACAAAATGATTTTTGGAAATTTTTGAAACTTCCTGATTTTCTTCTTTTATGATTCCTTCCATTTCTATGTAAGATTTTCTTTTCCAATGCAAAATATATAAAAAATTCTGCAAGCTCTCTTCTTTCCCAAATCATAAAGACAGGAATTTACTTTTTTCTACTTAATGATATTTCTTGAAGCTTTTCCGTATCAACACAGAGTGCTTCCTGTTTCTTATATATACCTCCAGTATCTTTTATTGTTTTATTATTTTCCATAGTTTTTAGCAGCTCCACTGTCTATGGACTTTCGAGTTCTATAAATCTTTGGCTCGTATAAATAATACTCTAGTGAATTTGAATAATTTGTAAACATATCTCATAGCTTTTGTTGCAAACCCTATACTTCTTTTTGCCACCATATATTTTATTGCTAAATTACCCTGGCTCAACCTTAAGTTTGGTTAACTAAATGCTTAGGATGCCACATAGGTCAAATTCTTACACTGAACATGACTGTTTGGGTGTGAGGCATAAACTCATAATGCCTAAAACACAGTTCCTTGTTGGTTTAAAGAAAAAAGAAAAAGTGTTCTCTAAAAGGAAGAGGGTGTTTTCCCTGCTTGAAAATTTTTTTTGTCTCAAAAAATGTGTTTTGAGATCTTATAGTAATGTATATGAGACAGAGAGGGCATGAGCAGGGCAGGGGAATGGAACAGAGGGAGAGGGAGGAACAGATTCCCCACGATCAGGGAGGCCGACATGGTGCCCATCCTAGGACCCAGAGATCATGAGCTGAGCCAAAGGCAGATTTTTTTGGTAAAGGTTTTATTTATTTATGTGACAGACAGAGATCACAGGTAGGGAAAGAGGCAGGCAAAGAGAGAAAGAGGAGGAAGCAGGCTCCCCTCCGAGCAGAGAGCCTGATGTGGGGCTCAATCCCAGGAAATTGGGATCATGACCTGAGCCAAAGGCAGAGGCTTTAACCCACTGAGCCACCCATGTGCCCTTGAAGGCAGATTTTGAACTAGTTGATCTACCCAGATGCCACAATAATTTAAATAATTCAAAAGGTTTTCTAGAAATAAGTTGGATTTTAATAAAGATTGAGCTTGACCTTGGGCACTTTCTTAATAATATTGTGGATTGCCTCATCAATATTTCTAACTACATTTGCTTAATAATCTCAATAAGGATATAATTGAAGGTGGGAGCAATATCCTATACTATAGATATTCTTCAAAAAGGCCAGAACAATGCTTTGCAAATAATGTTTCTATGAACATGTTGAGTGCTCCCTTGGTTTAGCTTAATTTTGTTCTTCAAATTCACAAAAAATTTACTTGATGATTCTACCCTTGAACTGACATTATAGAGGCTTAATATGAATGAAGATAGCTGTGACCAGAATTGCCCTCAGACTCCAACATAAACTGATTCTTGTAACTCCCTGTCACTAAATCTTGCAGTTATAACATATATTCCTCTTGGTTGATTAACACACATCTTTATGTGAAAGAAAGCAGGAGAGGTTGTGATATATAGTGAAGCCTGGCCTCTGGTAAGAGCCAATTTTGCCTCCTTTTCCAACTCCAATTCTCTCAACTCACTGGAGCTCGAAATTGCATGATGGAAATCTATACAAATGAAGGTTCTCTCCCACTCCCGGCATATCAATGGTTAAATATTTAACAGCACACCACTGACTTGGTGGTAGCCATAATTATTACAACCACATGTATGTGGGTGGCACAAGACAGGATAAGTTGTTGCTTCTGCTTAGAACTTATGAAGAGCTTACACAAGGAGTTAACAACCATCAGATCTACCACAAGGTCTTTGAAGAGATGATGTTGACAGCTCTTTTGTAAGTGGTTTAAATACATGGACTCAGGGGCGCCTGGGTGGCTCAGTGGGTTAAGCCGCTGCCTTCAGCTCAGGTCATGATCTCAGGGTCCTGGGATCCAGTCCCACATCGGGCTCTCTGCTCAGCAGGGAGCCTGCTTCCTTCTCTCACTCTCTCTCTGCCTGCCTCTCTGCCTACTTGTGATCTCTGTCTGTCAAATAAATAAAATCTTTAAAATAAATAAATAAATAAATAAATACATGGACTCATTTAATCCTTACAACAACCTACTGAAGTAGATATGTAGAGGAAGATCCTCTTGTTAATTCCACTTAATAGTTGGCCAAACAAAACCTAGACAAGAAAACACAGTGATAAGAACAAGGAGACAGGGATAGTTGCTATAAAGTGACAAAGGGAAGTCATCCATTGAGAGTCAGTTACAGTCTACGGCCATACCACCCTGAATGCGCCTGATCTCGTCTGATCTCGGAAGCTAAAGCAGGGTCGGGCCTGGTTAGTACTTGGATGGGAGAGTCAGTTACATATAGTTATTATCCTTTTATCAAATATCATCAGTGACTTTGGGGATGATGATTAACTCAAAATTCTTTCAAAGTTTTTTTTTTTTTTCTATTTAGTATATAGGAAATAATCTTTGTGAATATGTCTCAATGTTACAATTTTTTTTTTTTTCTGCAGTAAGGACTTGGATATCTTGTATTTTGATAAACATAGAACTCAGCCTAACTTTTCCTTATCTCTTTTGGCTTCTCGACAGCACACAGCTGACATCTGTTGCACTATAAGCCATTTGAGAAAGCTTTATTGTTTTATATGCTCTGATTTATGTGTAATGGGAACAGTGTCCTTTGAATTCCATGGTGTGATATAAATTTGTGTACTGTTCATTTTTTCCTTTTCTTTTTTTTTTTTTTTTTTTTTTTTTTTTTTTATTTTTTTTTTTTTTTTTTTTCAGAGAGAAATTACAAGTACACTGAGAGGCAGGCAGAGAGAGAGAGAAGGAAGCAGGCTCCCTGCTGAGCAGAGAGCCGGATGCGGGACTCGATCCCAGGACCCTGAGATCATGACCTGAGCCGAAGGCAGCAGCTTAACCCACTGAGCCACCCAGGCGCCCCTTCCTTTTCTTTTCTACTTGACAATCCATCAACACTATTTATGTGCTACTCACAGTAGGTGAATTGAGTGTTTCATGAAGAATTTGGAGGCATAAATACTTTATTTGTTCTAACACTCATGGAAGCAATTTATCCAAGAATGATTCTATACTTCAATGAAATAACATACAAATACAAACTTGGTGGAAAGGCATGCTAAATTGAATTTTACCTGTTAAAATATGAATGCCAGGCTCTCTGCAGAAGTGGCAGGACCAATGAAGGAGATTTAAAAAGATGGCCTTTTATCAGCCATAGAACAAAAATCTCAGGGTCTAGCTTGTGTTCAGTATAAATTGATATTGTCATCAACTGATGAGCTGAAGCTCAGATCCCTTGTTCTATTCTTGGCACTGAAGGGGTTCAGCCCTTATTTCTACTTCAAGATTAGAGAACGTCGCCTAGACCTCTAAACCTAAGTTAGAATGGTTTACTCAATCCTGCAGGAAAATCTATTGAACTTTTTATTCTAAAACTTCACAACTATTTCTCAATATGGTAACTATCATCAACTCAAACTGTTAAAAGCTCGAGAGGCAGTAGAGATCTGTTCATGATTGTTGGGAAATGCTAACTTTACAATGAAAATGAAAACCATCCTCTTTAGTATTGGAATATTAGCTATTTTACCCACATAGCTATTATTTTTGCTATGTGGAAAATACAAATTGATATTTTCTGGAGTCATTAATGAGATGACTGCCATTATATAACTCAATTTATATAAGTTCTTTCATTTCTTTAAAGTCAGGGAGTTGTATGCTCCAATGCCATCCATGTAATGACCTGTTTTATAACATTTCTAATAAAAACTTTTAATGGGCAGAAAGTCACAATCATCTAGGCTTTAAGCAACTGACTGAAGAGTTCTTTTAGTAGATATAAGCCTTACTTTATGTAACTAGGGCCAGACTTGATACAACTTTTTCAGTAGAGGGCAAGATAATATTTTAGGCTCTGAGGGAAAGAGATAAATTTGAGGATATTATTTAGGTACTTAACCATTTAAAATGCAACCATTTAAAATATTTAAAGTATTTTTACCTCATAGGTCACAAAAATAAAAACAGAGACAAACAAACAAAACAGGTAGCAAGCAAGATTTAGCCCATAGGTCATATAGTAGGATGTTAGACTCTGGAAAAGAACATCCCTAAATGTAGAATGAAAATAAGGTTCCTCATTTAGTCCTTAGAGTGCATTGCAGGAGACCACACACTTTGGTTAAAAAAGACGTCCAGAAATTCAGTCTATGTCCCTCTATTAATCAGGTTTTCTCCCTTTTAAGTACTTAGGGAGCTCAGATATCTTAAATGTACCTTTAATGAACAGAGTCTGGGATGTGTCCAGTCCTGTTGGTACAGACTGTGATCCAGGGTTGGTAGACTGCGTTTTAATATGGAGAGTAGGAATAAGCCCCAAGGCCCACCCAAAGTGAGGATGTCCTCTTGTCCTGGAAAACCTGAGGGTCAAGTGTCCAGGCCTGTTCTCAGTGAAGAGTTTCCTATCTATACAGCATGGCCTTTGGGTCAATAAGAGAATTGGAGTAGTTCTTCATGGCATATCTACTTAAACTTTTTATTCACTGCCTGAATCCTGTTGGCATCTTGCTTGCTAAAGATACTTTAAATGCAAATTTAATGTGTAAAAAATATATGCATTCATGACAGAGTGTCAGTGAGAACTCAGTATTGAGGAAGTGTTGTGAAAAATTCCTTATTCAAACTTGTTTAGATGCCCACAATTTGTATTTGTAATGATGGATTGATAAAGTCTTATTATTTTCTTTGTGGAATCTGCAATGAAACCTTTTTCAAGGTCCGGTAAGTCATAAAATTCATGTTACAAAAACTTACTGGTGGAACATGCTGATATGGTCACAGAATTGTACCTGCTGAAAATCTGCAGGTCAGTTATTGAGCAATCATACCTTGTAAAGCTGGATTTATGATATATTGTGACTAATGCATTTCAACATCAGTACTTCCTGTTTTAGCCTGGTTAATATGTGAAAATATTTGGTTTCTATTCTAGTTATTATCATTTTGGTATGTGATCTTTTGAATGAAAATAAGTACCTTTGCTGTTCTTTCTAGGTCAATTATAGGCAGAACAATTAAACAGAAAATTGTTATGTTTGTCATCAAAGTTCATATCTTTTATAATTTTATTTTCTCCAAATTACTTCATTTTGCCAAATGCAGTACTTCTGAACAAAATGGGCTATATAACAGAAAAGAATAATAATGTTGTTTTCTTTTCTTGATAATTTGACTTTTCTTGAGTAGCAACATTATGTGGTTAACCTAAATTCTATTTATCTTTCCTTTCAAAGCATAATGAAATTGTGTTCTTAAGACCGCTGACTAGATAGTAATTCCTTAATCTGCAATTGTATCCTCATTTAATGATAGTCACATCCTGCAAGAGGCAATTTATATTTATCTTTGCTAAATCTCCCCGTATGAATATTTACATTGCTCCTTGATTTATCAAGAAAAAATAATAGGCTGAACTATTTCATCCCTTTTGTTTAAATCTTTCTCAATTTGATTACTGTTTTAATCTATTCTTTAAGTTCCACTTGGCAATTTTCTTTCTTTCTTTTTTTTTTTTTTTTTTTTTTTATTTCTGGTGCTGTATGAGGTGCTTTGATGAAGCTATTTAGCAAATTACAGAAATAACACTTGAAAAGTAAATAGCACCCTGGCGACCTTACATAGTTAACATATTTGCTCAGTGTATTAATGCACCTGTAGGAAATTCACTACCTAGTAATAACATTTTCTTAAGATGTAAAATAAAACCTGTTGAGCACATTTATTTAAAAAGAGCCAGGAATTCTTCTTAAACGTTTTCAGAATTCCTTTTTCATCTACTAATTCTTGAGTACTCATAACAACCTAAAAGTAGATGTTATTATTATTATCATCATCTGTTGTTGAGGACATTGGGGATAAAGAGAATTTACATAATTTGCTTAAAATCAGACAGCTTATCACTGAGCCAAGGTTTGAGCCTCGGCCAATCAGGCTCCAGAGCCAGTACTTTTAATACCCTGAGTCCCTAAAGACTGGAAACGGTATATCAAAAGTCTGTCATCCTTTAAGTCTATGATACCCTGAACTTTGAAATGAATTATCTTATAAAGTTATCTTATTTCTCATATTTATACATAGTCTTTGGATACCTTACCTAAATAGATGTCCTTATAGGTCTTGAGTAAGTTTTTCCAATCATTTGTAATAGGAAAATCCAATGTAAAACCCAGTATCTTTTACTAAATATCCCTTGAGATACGTCAATATGACTCTTCTTAGTGTATTATTTGGACAACCTCTTTTTTGCTACTCCCTGTCACTTGTTTGCTAAACACAAAGTAGCAGGTGCACATACCTACTATGCATCCCTTCTGCCCCTTCACTAGAATTCATTGCAAAAGAGTGTGGACTTACATAAGCATATTTCGAGATTGCTACCTGGTCTAAGATCTGGGTTGCTTTGAATAGATCTTGCCCTGCAAAAAGATTCAGATGAGGCAGATAAGTGCAGGTGATCACTCCACACGTTAGGGGCTTTGGTTCATGCTTTTGAGCAATTTATTCTTTGCTGCATTAATCATTCCATGTATCACGTTGACATTTTCACCACCACAGATGCAATCATAACAGTTAACAGTTGCAAAATCCAATGACACCTGCTTGAGACATTTATCAACTGTTAAGGTGAGATGTTGTGGAAGTCTGAGCCAATGAACAGATTTAGCAGTCTTGACTAATTAACATTTAGAGATAAATTGTTCTCAAGAGACTGACTGGAAGAAAGGCATACCTTGGATAAAACTACATTTACTGAGTATTTACTGGGGTTCAGACACTGTGCTAAATTCACTGTGTTCATGAGTGAACATTTAACCCCATGAGATGGGTCCTATATTTATCTCCATTTTACAGATGATCAAACAGAAAAGAAAGGTTCATTAACTGAAACAGGAGTAAGCAGTCGCTGTCGCCTGTGCACATGTTTGCTTAAAGCCCAGACTCCATAATAACTGTTTTGCATTCAAACCAGGCTCTTCATTTCCTACCTGTGGGAGAGGTACATTCCCCATGCCTGTTTATTCACCATTCAAATGGAGAATAATAACTCTGTCAACAGCTACTGTGTTGCATTAATACATGAAACAGCCTTGGAACAATGCATGTTTGCTCACACCTAGTTAGCGAGTGGCCAGAGTGAAACTGAACCCATCAGGTTTCAGAGCCTGGGTTTTAACTACTGTATCAATTCACCTGGTGCAGATTCTACCTTCTGTTGTTCTGCCATACCCAGATATATAATAACTCCCTTCAAGAAAAACAATTAATTTTTACTATACCTTTACCTCATAAAGATGCTCTGCTTTGAACAACATTTTCAACATTCAGGGCATGCTCCCATCACCCATACAGCAGCACTGGGGGTGACGCCTTCAGCAAACAAAGGAAGGATAAGAATCTGACCTGGGTCACAGTTCCACACTTTCCTCAAAAACCCTTCACTGCAGAATTTATTTGTTTGAGCAGCTGTGGAGCCCCTGAAGAGGGAAGTTCACTGGAGAGGCACAATGTGAAAAGGAATTTAGATAACTAATTCTTCTATGGATTTCATTTTATGAACTTAGGCATTAAAGAGGCAAACTCATTTGGTTTTGTCTTGTTATCTGCCCTCCTAAATACCAGCTCTGTTCTGTTCTTTACCCTAGAAGCTCTTTCCAGTTCTCAACAGAGATAGGGTTATGCATTTCCTATTGTGAGTAATGGCTCTGTTTGATTAAATAAATAACATTTCACACTAATGTAGTTCACAAAAGGATTTAGAAACCATTAAGGATGTATTTAAAAATCCCACAATGGACCCCTATCACTTAGTTCTCTGGCACAAATTACAGTTTCTGACACATTAAAATTATACTTTAAGAGAGGATTTTCTGATCATTTTCCCGGAGTGAGCATTTAATATCTCATTGAAAAAATAATAGAAACAAGGGTAGAGCATTTTCTGTCAAGGTCTCAGAGGGAAAAAAATGCCAAATTTTCTCTGTAGTGAATTATTTGGTTACTTCATTACCAAAATATCACTAGATTCAAGTAGCCTTAGTTATTTCACTTTTTTCTATATTGAATTATTTAATCAATTCCTCTTTAAAAATACCAGAATCTACCTTACCAGAATTTAGTCTGTAGGGTAGCACAAACACTCCAAATGAATAAGTAAACCAAATATATATTTTTTTTAAGGTTCTATTTCTTTGTCAGAGAGAGACATAAGCAAGGGAAGGGCAGAGGGAGAAACAGGTTCCCTACGGAGCAAGGAGCCCAATGTGGGGCTGGATCCCAGGGCGCTGAGATCACAACCTGATCCGAAGGCAGACTCTGAACCAACTAAACCACCCAGGCGTTCCACAAATCAAATATTTTCGAAACATCCCCAACTTAAGATCTACTAAAAAGACATAGCCCAAGACATAATTATAAAAATTATAATTATAAAATAGTGCTATTCTTTCACATATTTCTTTCTTTCTTTTTTTAAAGATTTTATTTATTTATTTGACAGACAGAGATCACAAGCAGGCAGAGAGGCAGGCAGAGAGAGGGAGGGAGAAGCAGGCTCCCTACTGAACAGAGAGCCCCACAGAAGGGGCTTGATCCCAGGACTCTGGGATCATGACCCGAGCCGAAGGCAGAGGCTTTAACCCACTGAGCCACCCAAGCACCCCTCACATATTTCTTTTTTGATCGCTCTCTGTTGTGTGCCCACCATTCAAATGGAATGAACTTTCCCAAGTCACTAGTGCTCCAGACTCTCTGGGTCTGTCACTTACATCATCACACTATCCCACAAGAGCCTGCGGGCTTCTTCATTTCCTCCCTCAATCCAAAATGAATGGTTCTCTATCACTCAGGGTCTGGATTATGCTGAACACCAGTGAGTTGAATGTGTGACACCATATTTGCCTTTTCAGCAAAGTGTGGCTCTAGAAGAGAATGCCAGTGCAGTAAATATTGGGAGACAGTTTTTCAAAACAGAGAAAACCAGTTAGGAGCTAATGAGAGCTTTTTGGATTTCTCGAAATCACACAGTGAGCAACTGTTGGCTTAGTCTATGCACCAGATCAGTCTGAATCTGCCGCTGGGAAAAAATGATGTTGCTCAGGTTGTTTGGATGGGGATTCTGACGGGCTGTGGACTCTGAAGAGGCAACTTAACCAATAATCAGTTCTACAAAGACTTTCCTCTAGGGAACGTCAGGTAGTTACACTCCAGGACTGCTAAGAAAATGAAATTTGGGTTTACTGAGAACAAATCTTGTTTTGGGGTCAGCTGAAAAAACTGTATGTAGAAAGATCAGAGGTTGAATGTTAATTTATCAAACCAATCTAATTAGAAAGCACCTTAGTACAAAATACAAAATAATGGAGACTGGTATCCAAGTACCAAGATTCAGGCTGACTATAGGAAGCATTTATTAGATGGCAATTTACTTGTACTGATGATTACATATAATTAAATTTGTCCTAGACTTAGCTTAGTTGGGTGAATACAGAAGATATTTAAAAAGCTCCCAATATGAGGTGCCTGGGTAGCTCAGTTGGTTAAGTGTCTGCCTTTAGGTTAGTTTATTATCCCAGGGTCCTGGGATGGAACCCTGTATCAGGCTCCCTGCTCAGCAGGGAGACTGCTTCTCCCTCTCTCTCTCTGCTGCTCCACTTGCTTGTGCTTTCACTCTCTCTCTCTGTCAAATAAATAAATAAAATCTTCAAAGAAAAAAACTCTCAATCTCAGAGCCTAAGTGGTAAATTTACTTTCCTAAGGATCAAACAAAATTTGTGAGAAATCATACTTCCATACATAATTTCAAAATTAATTCTTTTTAACAGACTTTCGTAACTCCTTAGCACTAGCTCTACTGTTTGGTATGATAGCCGCTAGCCGTATGTGGTGCCTGAGTACTTGAAATATGTCTTGTCTGAATTGAGATGCACTAAAAGTATCAAAAACACACTGGATTTTGAAGACTCACTACAAAAATTAGAAAATACATTTATTTTTATATTGATGTATGACTAAGATGGGAATATGTACCTCATTTCTTTAGAAATTATAACAAAAACACTGAATCTATATTATCTACCTGTAAAGATTTCATTCTCCTTATAAAACAAGGGAGATACTCAGAATTAGATGTCTCATCTAGAAAGTTTATCAAGATAATCAGCATTAAAGTCATATTTAAGATCTTTTCCCACTAAGCTCAGAACAGTATAAATAAAGAGCCCTTAAAATTGCAGGAAGGAATAAAACCTATTACACTGTCCTAAAAAAAAATACGCTTGTATCACTCCTTGAAGAATAACTTCTGGGTCCCCCGTTAAATGCCAAGAACACAACTCTTCAGTGAAAGTCAGGAAGGCATACAGTGGTATTGGGAAACCAGCATAGAGACTGAGGTCACATGACTTTACATGTCTGGTCGCCACGCCACCCTTTCTGCCTTCTCAGTAGTCTCTGGGGCAAGCCTTTGTATCCATGAGAAATTACTTTTTATAATTATTCTCTATCTTAATTTCTAGGCCTAATAAAGATGTGTGGGAGGAAAGGCGTGCCATCATCATCTCACCCTTTCTTCTATAAAAAGCACAAATGCATGCCTTTGAAGATTTGTGGAAGTACATTTTTCCCTATTTTTATTTTCACAGGGAAGTAGGTTAAAAGGATTTCTCAAAAATAATCAGCAGTTAAATAAGTGGCCTCTTTCATTCAATATAAGCTGTCATTTGTATGATGGAATAATTTAGGGATGGGTAAGTAATCAAGCTTGCAGTAAAACAGATTCATTTCAAGAATCTCTCGAGTTATATCGCCACGAACCAAGTAAAAACAGGCAAAGTGCTTGGTTAACAGCTTTGTCTAACTTTCCCAGTGTTCCACTGACATTTTCTGCACAATTGCTGTCTCCTATTTCTGTCAGTCTACCTGATTCTGAGAAACGAAAATGAAAAGAAATTAGAATAAGGCACTCAGAGATATTTAAGTATTCATGATAGGTATTTTCTCATCTCTGATAAATATGTTCGGAATAATTCCCCCCCCGGCTTTCAAGTTCTTCAGTCTTTGAGAGCACGCCTGTGGCAAGTCTGTGGGGAATTGAAAGTCCTACCTAGGACATGTTAAACAAAGTCTCCTCACTCTCAGGCTTTCAAGTTAGTGGAGGAAAAAGAATCAAGGGCATTGATGAAAACAGACAGTGGGAACGTGCTGTAATAGTGAGGCACAGGACCACAATTAAGGGCAGCTGAAGATGGACGAGGGAGAGGGCCATCTCCTGGTGGAGTGAAGGTTTGATTTGGTCCGTTGGGGCTCTGCCTCTTTCTTCCATCCTCTTCCTAGCTCTCGCCTCTTAATCCTATTGGTAAGAATCCAAGATTGAAACAGAATCTCATTCGCAAGTATTTTTTTCTTTTCCCCTCATTTTCTGCCTTCATGCAGTAATTGGATGCAGGCCTCAGCAGACCTCCTCTGTTCTGTTTCCAGCAGTCAAATTGGTAGCCTAAAGCTAGGGCCTCCTCTTAGGGTACAGCCTACTAGACTTTCTTGGCACATACGCTTGGATATCTTGGTGACTGCTTCAAGTTGCTATGGCATGCAAGCCACCAAAGAAAACCAAGAGACAGGAGCTCTAACCCAACTTCCTCCAGAGTTTTGCTTAGCAGTACTGACCGCTAATGCCACTTAGGGTAAAAGGTTAGAAAGACGTTGTATTGCACTGGGTGGGGAGCGGTGCTAAAGCAGGTTTGTAAGGATCAACTCCTTTAGAGTCAAAATATGCATGAAAACCTCTTAAATCACCAGAATCTTCACTTCTAGGAATACAAAAGCCAAACACTTTCTCTTTGCTTTTTATTGATGCCCTCCATTTCTTGAGCCATGGTCTAATTTGAATCAGAAATGAGAACAAGTAAATTAAAGGGGTGATCCTTCTTTTAAATTCTTTGAATGGTTAAATAAAGTGCATATAAAACAAATGCATGCTTCATCTTGTAAATTTTTTTTGACTTGTTAATTTTGAAGATCAAATGAATGATGAGTTTGACAGAGAAGATTTGGGCATTATTTGGATGCCATAAAAGCTCATCTAAATTCCCAGATTGATATATAATATAAGAGGTGTTTGCAAGCTGGTAAAGAGTTATAGTTCTTTTGCTAATAGATTAAAAATTAGCTTTTCCACCTAGAGGGTAGAGATCAATCCATTATATCCTCAGCATCATTTTTGTCCCCTAAAGAAACTCTTTCTCACCTCCCCTCAAGTTTGTCCTTCTCCTCAATAGAAGCTGCCAGTGCTGAATATTTCCTAGCAAGTAACTTAGGGAATGTTAATATGTTTCTGTTTGTAGAATTGTGAGACTAGGGATGAAAGAATGCTAGTCTTGACTTTCTTAACTAAAATCAGAAGACAGAAAATTGTAGAGTTGTCAGTGTTCATGGGTCCTGTATAAGAAAGAATAAAGTCAATACACAAGAGTAAGGGAGACAAGATATAGCTTCCAGGTGTGAATTACTAACTCAAGTTATTCATGAGGCTTGACTACATTATTCTCTTCTTATGGATTAGTCCTTAAAACCTTCTTTGAATTCCATAAACCAGTGAATTCTCTTTCAGACTTTAGATTCCTAAAAATACACGATAAAAAGCTTAACAAATGGATATTTATAATAAAGCAGAAAATGATTTTCCAGGGATGAAAGAGAACCCGTGATAAGAGTAGCAATCACACCATTTTTCCTATCATATGAATGTCTTTTTCTATATTTATAGAAGAACTGAATTGATCCTTATTAATGCTGATAATATATTATCAAGAGAAGACATGTTTATTTTTCAATATGATATGCAGAGGATGGCAAGAGGGATATAAATATAGTTGGGATAATATACATGAATAATTAATAAAATGTTTAGGTTAGAACACTCAATTAATTGTAAATATTCCCCAATGTTTATTATTTTTTCAAAAAAATAATAAAACCACTTAGCTCAGAAAAACTTCTGGAATTCTTTATACTTGTTATCATTATTAATTCTAAAGCTCTTTTGATATACTCTCAATTAATAGAATGTTGAGAATCAAATAAATTAATTTCCAGGCATTTTATTGATAGCCACTTTTCCAAGCTAGCTCCATTTTCTTTCTTTAAAGTACTCTAATTTTATTTATGTATACTGAGTAATTTTTTTAAAATCACATATTTACATTTTTAAAATATTATTTGGGACTGTCATTTCTTCTTTCCAAGTTCTGTTCAGTGGGAAGAAGACACATAAGATACATGGTTTACAATATCTACAGGGTTAAAGTCTGATTCATAAATTATGTCCTAAGTGTGAGAGTTCTTAATTTTACATGACTGTCTTATCAGTGACTAGTTCAATAAGAATAGGGTAGGCAGTTGTCCAGTTGAATGAAATTACTATGTTCTTGCAATATAATTTCATCTAATTAACTGGAGAATTAACCTACACTCTAGACATTGATTTTTCTCATAGTACATAAAATAAGCTCAGTATAATTAGAGTTTGATTTTGTCCTCATAAGTTTAAAGACTTCTCATAGGTGATTTCATGTAGGTGAGTAATTATATGGATCTTGAGTAAATTATAAAGTATGAAGGAGTTATGTAAGAAAAATGGCATACAAAGAATGACAAGCATATGGAGTAAGTGAAGATTTATAGGTAAGTGGGAGAGGAAGCATAGGAGCAACAAATAACAGCTTGGTGGAAAGATGGAAGAACAGCTCAGAGACCAAGGAATAGATGTGCTTTAGTAAATTACATATTTTCTATCAGAAATGTATTACCAGAGTTATTACCAAAGTGAAGAGAACTCCACAATAAATTACATTTCTTCTATAATTTGTCATTGCATTACTGCCTGTTTTGACTGGGCTTGATTTTAATTTACAGAGATGTCTGAACGATGACACAATGAGGTCAATGCCATTGAAAGTTTTATTACTTGCAGGTATTAATAAGGGAAGGGTGCCTGCCAGGCCATGCAGAGCTACATGGGGAAGCTCCGTGTTGATCAAGGAACAGAGAAGTGAGGGGAAAGTATGGCTCAGAGCCTCTATGGTGGTTTCTATGGAAAGGAATGGCCAAGGCAGGGTAGACAAATTTGAGCAAGCTTTGGATTAAATAGTTTGAATACTACCAGTGGGCTCTGGGTTATAAGTGGTCAAATACTTTGTTCTGAGATGACTTAGGCTGGGAAACATTGGCTTGGTGTGCAAGAATTAGATAAAGTTGGTTGGGATATGGGCTTTAGCTTTGTTAGTTTGTATGTAAAAGTCATGCTTATAGGGGAGTTGTTTATAATCTCTAGGAACAACCCCAGTTGCCAAAGCACCACCAAATATAGAAAACAGCAAAACATGATTAATACACTACCCCAGTTGAGGTAGTTTTATAAGGTCTTTACTTAGGTACTTCTTAAGTTTCTTAATATATTATTAATGTTAAATATTACCAAATAACTTTAAAACTTTAAGAATCATCATTTTTGTGATTCTTTATTTGTAATTAGATGCTAAAAAATTCACTTAATTGTACAGCATTTTAAAAATGTTTCTTCTTAGCTTTTAAATAATTCCATCTCTGTCTCCAATAGTGCAACCCCACTCCTTTGCATACTCAGTCATCACTACTAGAGCTCCATTTTATTTTAATGAACATGACAGTGAAAATGGTAAATGATGTCGAAGGGGAGAGAGAAACACTTGCTACATGTAGCATGTTAACTAATATGCTGAATCATCTGTGCTAATGTCAGTCTCGTTAATTGACCATACACCCTGGTTTATTTAAAAACTGTCCAAACCAAATCAATATAAAGGAGAGAATAAATAGATCAGGTACTCTGGTCCATTTTTTTTTCTTAATCCTAGAGGTAAATAGGTCAAGACATAATTATGTGCATATCTTTTTTACAAACCTACTTGTACATGAGTACACACATACAGGAACATACCTATGTATTCTACAGTGTTAAGAGTATCTATCTATTTTTTTTAAAGATTTATTTATTTATGAGAGAGAGAGAAAGTGTGGGAAGAAGCAGAAGAAGGACAAGCAGACTCCATGCTGAGCATGGAGCGCAATGCGGGGGTCAATCCCAGGACCTGGAGATCCTAACCAAAACTGAAACCAAGAGTCAGACTCTTAACAGACTGTGCCTACCCAGACGCCCCTCAACTGTCTCTATTTCAAATTTACTGTTTTTAAAAGTAGACACAGCAGAACATATCTCAAGATTCATGTTGGTAGTTAATAAAACAAAAAACACATTTGAAAGCTATCATGATTTTTAAGTTTTAAAGAAATTGTACACAGTATGTTTATTTCATTTATGTTTTAATTAATATATATATTCTCTGTTTAGTTATAATTGTATAGTATAGCTACTATAGTTGGTTAATGCTTTGGTATACAAAATAGTGTACTTTTAGAAAAATTATATACTTCTCATAAATACAAAATTTCATTTGGATTTAATACAGTGAGATGCAATAAAGAATTCCATTCCAGAAGTTTTGTTAGAAATCTCCATCCAGTGGACTTCCTCATGAAATATTTATCCATTACTGTAAGGCGTGAGTCCCTTTTCATGTGACTAAAAACAAAATATATGTGTATGAGTTTAATTCGAAGCACTATCTGAATATTACAGTACATTGATCTGGCTCTTGTGCCACCTTATACCATACATGTGAGAACTTACTCAAATGTATTAGAAATATGTTTCATGTTTAATACTTTTTAAAAGTTAAACAGTTTAAAACTAGAACCAAGTGTGCTAATAGGAGACACAATGAACAAACTACCCACCCCACCCCCCGCTTTTTTTCAAGAGGGGGAATGTTTTTAATCAAGTGCAACCTCTGTCTGTGAATTTTACTATTAACAGTGGTTCTGTCTCTGCAATGTCTTTGGGAGAACTGTCAAGTTTAACTACATGTCTTCAAATTCAAGAATTTTGTCCACAAATAATTGAGCTAAATTAGATTCTCTCATCTGACCATCTGTTATCATGATTAAGCTACATTATGACTATCTACATAGGAAATTAGATCAGAATTGAAAAAACATATTTTTTTTTCTATCTTACCATTTTATTTGAGGGAAATGTAGTGGCATGTGCAAGATTAAAACAAGTTTAGGATGTCTTAGCAAATAAGTCATCAGTTAATAGTGTTATCTGTTAGTACTAAAAATTTTTGAGCACTATTTTTTTTTTAAGATTTTATTTATTTATTTATTTGACAGGTAGAGATCACAAGTAGGCAGAGAGGCAGGCAGAGAGAGAGAGAGGGAAGCAGGCAGGCTCCCCACTGAGCAGAGAGCCTGATGTGGGGCTCGATCCCAGGACCCCAAGATCATGACCTGAGCCGAAGGCAGCGGCCTAACCCACTGAGCCACCCAGGCGCCCCAAGCACTATTTTTAACCACACTTGGGTCCAGCTCAGTCCACCAGAGATAATGTTTCTTGTAGAGGTTTGGTGCCGAAGTGTCAACTAATGGTGAAGAACTAGTATTTGTTTATTCTGTGTTTATAACTTCCTGTGGGCCACAAGGAAATAGCAATGATGAGACAGTCCTTGGCCATTGTGCCAAATACTCTCTTCATTTATATAGAAATAATGGGCAATTTGCAACAACATTGGAACTAGAGGGTATTATGCTGAGTGAAATAAGTCAATCAGAGAAAGATAATTATCATAGGATCATACCAATATGCAGAATTTAAGAAACAAAGCAGAGGATCATAGGAAAAATGAAACAAGATGAAACTAGAGAGGGAGACTAACCATAAGAGACTCTTAATCTTAAGAAAGAAACTGAGGTTTGCTGGAGGGGCAGGGGTTGGAAGGGATGTGGTGTTTGGGCGATGGACCATGGGGAAGGTATGTGTTGTGGTGAGTATGAGGGTGTTGTCGAAAACTGATGAATCACAGACCTGTCCCCCACAAACAAATAATACATTATATGTTAATTAAAAAAATAATAACCATACTGGGCAACTTAGTCTTTCTTCAACTTGAAAACAGGACTCAAGTCTGCCACCAACTTGCATATTGAAATGAATGTGAATGCAGGTGGGCATGTTTAGGTAGTGAAATCTGGGATGAAAAGAAATATGCTTTCTTATTGTAAGGGCTCTTTTGCCAGTGAGAAGCTTATTGGCTAGTATTCTATATAGAATATGCATAAAGGATCTTCAGAAGTTACACGCAGTTGCAATGTAGTCGTCAAAACCCCATGTGAGAAATTTCTTTTACCTTCAGAATTGCTTCTGGCTGATATGGATCTAGTTCCTGAAATACTTAGTTCTGGGTTAGCCTTAGCAGAAAACATGAATCCCTCCAATAAGAAAATCACTGACGTTTTCTTTTTCTTTTTTTAAAAAAATATTTTATTTATTTACTTGTCAGAGAGAGAGAGAGAACGAGCGAGCACGAGTGAGAGGAGAGGAAGAGGGAGAAGCAGATTCCCCACTGAGCAAGGAGCCCGATGGGGGATTTCATCCCAGGACCCTGGGATTATGACCTGAGCCAAAGGCAGACTGAGCCACCCAAGGCATCCCAAAAGTCACTGAGTTTTTAATGGGCGATGCTAACATTTGTGGGTGCCCTAGAACTTCTACACTAGATGAACTGATTGTGTTCTTCTGCCTTTCCCTGATTGTTTCTTGAGATTTCATTCCGTGTTGAGTAGAAATACTTAGTAGGACTACATTTGGGGATTCCTGTGATTTACCTGCAATCTTGCTGAGGTACTCCAACCACATGCTTCTTGGATATTGATGTGTTTTTTTATGAAAACAGTGAATTCTGGACTCTTAGGTAAGACCATACAGATGTGCTATGTGTATGTTCCCTATGTATATGTGCATGTGTATATCTGTGTATTTATGCCATAATCATGTATGTGTGTATAAAGTCAAAGAGAAAAAGAAAATGACTGAAAGACTTCAGTACTTCCCTATAAGGTAGAGTTTTTAATAATAAGGTCCTTGTTTATCCTTCTTGATATGAAAATTGTAGAATCACAGTTAGAATTTCTATCCCTGTGAACAGGGATGAACTTTGGACAGATAGCCTGATTTGATTAACATACAGTAAGGGCTGGAAATTGGGAAGACATTTCATTATTTTTTCTGTCTCCCTATTTCTCACAAAAATGAAACACTGCCTCCCTTATAATCTGTGAAAGAGAATAGCAGTGTGACTTGGCACTAGAATCTACATATATGGAGTTATAAGACCAGAGACCAATAAAATATTAATGTGTGAGCACATATCATACCATTTTAGAAAAAAGATGTCTCAAGTGTATTACTTGTGAAGGCAATGCATTCTTAACATAGGTTGAGAGGCAGACCAGGATTATGGTAATTGTGAGTGGTTTTGGGACACACTATTTTAGCCTGGAAAATACTCTGTACTAGTCAAATCTGCAGTGAAGACACCACAGTAATCAAAATTGATTCTGGGATGTGCTTATGTTTTCTAAAATTGATGGTATTGAACTGGTGCTGTGATTTTCTTGCATTTCTTTTTTGTCGATAGGGAACTTGGAAAATTGGAACATTAGAGATTTGCAGTTTGAATAGTATAACTTTGGATATGCTTATAAAGGTACATAAGTCCTAGATGAAGAAAGCCCTGGCTTCAAACCCTAACAAAGAAATTTATAATCCAACCGAGTATTTTAATGAGATCTTTCTGCTTATATCTGCATAGAAAAGGAAGAAATCCCTTAAGAGGATGCTTTTTGTACTTTGAGAACTTATTTTCTCTCTAGAATCAAGGACTTTATTAAGAGGAGTTAATATGCTTAAATTTTATGTGGAGTGAGAAATGAGGAACAGGTATTTTATAGGCATCTGGACGTCACATTCCTTATAGTCTTTGTATCACTCTATATCTCATTAAGAGTAGGGTGCTGTTATGCCAAGTAACAAAAATTTTGAGCTCTCAGGGGATTAAAACAATACATGTTTATTTCTCCTTTATGCTCTACATCTAATGGGGGTCCAAGTGGTTTCTTATTGTAATCCCTATTGTATATGAACACAATCTGATGCACAAGACACAATAGAGATGATTGTGTCTTAGCTTGGTATAGAGTGTGGTCTTCCAATGCGCTAAAACAAATTGAAGAAAACTTTTCCTGACCTATTTCCATAAGTTTTAGAGGGAACAACAAAGAAACATTCATTAAAACATCTGAGGAACATTTGAAAATTTTAAGAGCAGGAATTTCATATTCTTTCCCTGGCCAACTATTTAGCCCTATGAAAATTGAAGCAGAATTTTCCACTACCAGATGATCAGAGCTATTTCTTCATTCTTTTATTTTTAAATTTGAATGTAATAGGCATGCAATGTTACATTAGTTTCAGGTATACAGCTTAGTGATTTGACAAGTTTATACATTATGCTACATTCACTATAAGTGCAGCTGCCATCTGTTGTGTTTCATTGCTATTACAATATCAGTGGCTGTACTTCCTATGCTGTGCCTTTTATTCCCATGACTCATTCATTCCATAACTAGAAGCCTCTATCTCCTTGTCCCCTCCACCCATTTTTCCCCAGCCCACTCCCACTCCAGCAACCATCAGATTGCTCTCTGTATTTATAGGTCTCGTTTTGATTTTTTTTTTATTCATTTGTTTGTCTTTTAGATTCTATGTGAGTGGAATCATATGGTAGGTATTTGTCTTTCTGACTCTGACTTATGTCACATTTCATAATATATACCATATATGGTATACCGTATATACCATATACCATGCGATATACCAATATATCATAATACCATCAAGGTCCATCCATGTGGTCTCAAATGGTACAATTTCATCCTTTTTAAGGCTGCAGAATATTCCTCTGTGCGTGTGTGTGTGTGTGTGTGTGTGTGTGTATACTACCTTTTTCTTGTCCATTTTTCAATCAGTGAACACTTACGTTGTTTCCATATCTTGGCTATTGTAGATAATGCTTCAGTGAACATCGGGGTGCATATATATTTTCAAGTAAGTATTTTTGTTTTCTTTGTTTAATACTCAATAGTGAATTTGACCTTTCTGTTTTTAATTTTTTAAAATATTTTATTTATTCATTTGACACAGAGAGAGAGAGAGATCACAAGTAGGCAGAGAGGCAGGCAGAGAGAGAGAGGAGGAAGAAGGCTCCCTCCCTAGTAGAGAGCCCGATGCGGGGCTTGATTCAAGGATCCTGAGATCATGATCTGAGCCGAAGGCAGAGGCTTAACCCACTGAGCCACCCAGATGCCCCTGTTTTTAATTTTTTTTTTCATTTATTATTTCTTGGTGTATTTTTTTCCATGACTTTATTTTTTATTTATTTTTTTTTATTTTTTATTTTAAATTTTTTATTTTTTATAAACATATATTTTTATCCCCAGGGGTACAGGTCTGTGAATCACCAGGTTTTTAATTTTTTTGAGGAACATTCTTACTGTCTTCTACAGTGGCTGTACTTAACCTAAAGAATGAGAGTTGTTACTAGAGGTGATTCAGTATAAGCAATACATTGGTCCAACATACTAGGCAATAAAATGTTAATGTCAAGGAGCCAAGATTTGTCTTTCTTTTGCAATGGTCTATTTGCCCTCCCCCTCTCTTTTTTTTTTTTGAGTATTTTACTTCTTGGACTTCACTCTCTTTTAAATATTTCTCTCTCAGAATTTCATATTACTGTCATGACAAGTTGACCTGGGGCCAACTTCTTTTAGAGTACGTGGCCCAGCTTATCTTTGCCTGAGTCTAGTTCAGCTTTCCTAGAGATTATGTTGAGTTTTGGAGCCAAAGACTCAGTTATGATTAATCAATCAATAGATACATAGACAAATCTATATATACATTTGACTAAACGTGTTCCCTGTATATGTATCTCTCTGGGGGATTTCATGGAGGCAGGGAGGGGAATGGACAGAGGAACTTTAGCCACAGTAGGATATTTACCAAAGGCTCAAGATACTTGCATTCCACATCCTCATAGTCACTGTTTCTCCCCAGGTTTTGCCTCATTTTCCATTATAGAAACAAAACTAATAACTAACTTCTCATGTTGCAAGGTAAAGAGAAGTTTTTTTTAATTCACAATATTTAATACAGATAATGTGCTCTTTAGTCCACTCTTATCTATATTGGTGAAATTAGTTTTAGCTGATGGAATTTATAATTGATTGTAAGATAATTGTGTCATGGAAATGATAATTGCTAGCTAATACACATGCTTCTTAGGGCAAAGAAAAAAATAGACCCAGAATATCTATTTTATCATTCCAGAACTATTTTGCAGTATCTTCAGTGATGTATTTGCAAACTTGTAAGTGGATCCATCTTGGGAGGATAAAATTAGAACATGAGAAAATCAATGCCTTTATACGTAGTTGTTTCCAGGGAAATTCAGTAAGAGGAATATATTTAGAGTTTATTTTCCTGTGAATAGATGAAATGGTTTGTTGCAGTTTTAAAATCTTGCAATGCTTATATAATAAAAATAATGAGATTTTACTGTTGGTTTTAGAGAAATATTGGTTAAATTTAGAACTCTGTAGGAGGCAAAATTCAGACCACGTGTCATAATCATAGTTGAAATAAAAAAACTTTTTGCATTAGTTTGTATTGGTTAGGTAATATAAAGAGATTACTGAAAATG
Source organism: Mustela nigripes (assembly GCF_022355385.1). Lineage (NCBI taxonomy): Eukaryota > Metazoa > Chordata > Mammalia > Carnivora > Mustelidae > Mustela > Mustela nigripes. Next base: position 61,063,093 of record NC_081560.1, on the reverse strand, counting down.
TAACTTAAATAACAAGGTATTAAAACATAAATTGATTTTCCAATAGCAATTGGGTTTTTAAAGTCTTAGCTCTTAATGTTTCAAAATATGCTACACCTTACAGATCACATCTGTTCAGTCTATGCTAAGGAAATTGAGGGGATCAAAGAAGTAGGTCTTTTTGCTAAGCTGCAATCACACTTCATCTTTAGAATAACATATGTGGGTGTATTATTATTCTCATTGTGTGAAAGGACAAAACAGTGTTCAGAAAGTTAACATTTCGTTTAAAGGCACACAGATCATAAATGAAATCATCAGTATTTTAATAAATGTGCACCTAATACTAATATCCATGTTATATAATACTTCAGAGTTGACCCTGACCTAATCAATGGAGATAATTTTCTCATTTGATCAAGTGACCCATTTTAACCTGAGATTAATAAGCCTGGGGAAAAGAATGAGAAAAGAATTCTTTGGACAACTTACTAGAAATTTTATGTTCATTGTTTATAATGTGTATTGAATTAATTTACCAACTGCTAGTGACAAAATTTCTTTTTTTCTCCAAGTTTTTATTTAAATTCTAGTTAGTTAACATACTGGGTAATTAGTTTTAGTGTAGAATTTACCGGCTCATCACTTACATACAACACTCAATGCTCATCCCAAGTGGCCTCCTAATAACTATCACCTATTCAACCCATAACCCCACCCACCTCCCCTCTGGCAGTTTGTTCCCTATAATTAAATACCAGTTTCTTGGTTTGCCTTTCTTCCCCTCCACCTCACCCAGTGTGTATTTTTGCATCTATGTTCATCAGGGATATTGGCCTTTCATTCTCTTTTTTAGTGGAGTCTTTGTCTGGTTTTGGAATCAGAGTAATGCTGGCCTCATACAATGAATTTGGAAGTTTTCTTTCCACTTCTATTTCTCGGAATAGTTTGAGAAGAATAGTTTGTTGACTCTTCTTTCTTTATTTTTTTTCTCTAGGAAATTCTATTGATTGATTGATTTTTTTTCATGTTTTCATTTAAATTTTAGTTAGTTAATATATACTGGAACATTAGTTTCAGGAGTAGAATTTAGTGAATCGTCTCTCACATGCAGCATGCCGAGCTCATTACAAGTGCCCTCCAGGATACTTATCACCCAGTTAGTAGATCTCTCCAGCAACCCTCAGTTTGTCCTCTTTAGTAAAGAGTCTGTTTTATGGTTTTCTTCTCTCTCTCTCTCTCTTTTCTCCCCCTATGATCTTCTGTTTTATTTAATAAATTCCACCTGTGAGTGAAATCATCTGCTAAAGTGTTAATATCCAAATCTATAAAGAACATCTCAAACTTACCACCCCCAAAACAAATAATCCAGTTAAGAAATGGCCAGAAGACATGAATAGACAGATGGCTAACAGATGCATGAAAAGATGCTCAACATCATTAGAGAAACACAAATCAAAACCACAGTGAGATACTATTTCCCACCTGTCAGAATGGTTAAAATTCACAACACAGGAAACCACAGATGTTGGTGAGGGTGTAAAGAAAAGGGAACCTTCTTACACTGTTGGTGGGAATGCAAACTGGTGTAGCCATTGGAAAGAAAGTAGGGAGGTTTCCCCAAAAGTTAAAAATAGAATTACCCTACAATCCAACAGTTGCTCTACTAGGTATTTACCCAAAGGATACAAAAATATTAACTCTTTTTTAAATGTTGGTAGACATCACCACACTCCTTTATGACATAGACATACATTTGCTACATTCTCTTTTTTTTTTTTTTTTTTGAGGGGGTGATAGCCCTTGTCTGGTCTAATGATAGTTCACTGTCTTCTTCTATTCCTAGACAGAGCTGTTAATCCATAGGTGGGCATGTGAACAAGCAGCACAGGAAAGGCACCTCTTTCTCTTGGATGGAACTTAACATTCCATAAAGGCTGCAATAAGCCTATAGATGACCTGTCAAGGAAATAAAGGAAAAATATCAGAAGCAAAATCCAGAGGAAGGAAGGGTTAAGGGCAGGGTTTGGGGAGAAGGAGAAAGCAAGGAAGAGAAAGAGAAAGACTCAGATAAGACTAATAACTGGATTCTTGGATCTATGCATCTTTAAACTCAGTAACTCACTAAGGCTTCTTGGCTATTTAGGTTAGTATACCCAGAATTTTTCTTAGTCTAGTTGAGTTGGATTTCTGTCATTTCTAACTGAAAAATGTTATGATTCATTTTTCCTTTTGTCATCTTATATGGAATTTATTTTAAATTATGGTTTACATAATTATGCTGTTATTTTGATTATGGTAATCTTCTGAACTTTGAGAGTAATAAAAAAATTAGAATTATTATATTTATGATTGATATTGTCATAGATAATATTTATGTAGCATTTTGTAACTTCACATGTATTATCTTATTCAATCCTTATAACAATCCTGTCATTTTGATGCTGTTATTATCTCTGTTTTTCAAAATGAGAAAGATTAGGTAGAGGGTTAAGTAAATTTTCCCAGAATGAACTAACTGGTAAACATCAAAACTGGGATAAAAATTCAGATAGTTTGGATTTAAAATCTATTTTGTAAACCAATGAGCAATGCTCTTTTTAACAGGTTTTTGCTTACAAAAGAGAGAGAAAGATCTTCACTGACATTAACTTGTTTGTGTAATTATTCCAAACTTTCTTTATACATTAGCAAAGTCTTTCTTCTCCCTCATCAAAAACATGATGTGGGGCACCTGGGGGGCATAGTCGATAGGGCATCTGACTCTTGGGTTTGGCTTAGGTCTGATCTTGGGGTCTTGAGGTCAAGCTCTAAGATGGGCTTCATGCTGAGTGAGGCATCTGCTTGAGTTTTTCTCTGCCTCTCCCTCTGCCTTTTCCCTTTCTCTCTCTTTATCTCTAAAGTAAATAAATAAATCATTTTAAAAAAGCATTGAGTGAGATACCTTCTCTTTTTTGTTATAAAAGTATATTTTTCTGGCAAACTTTGAGTCTTAGTCAACATTTATCTATCTATCATCTATCTATCTTTATGAGGACATGAAAGCTTTGAAGAGCTTATGATGAGTACTGTATAGTGAAAATTTTCACTAGAATAAATATTTAACAGACTTTTAAACTTCATCAGTAACTTTTTGTGACATGATGAGCAACATAAACATCTCTGTGTGGGCCTCAGTATTTAACAAATCAATTTATACCAGCACCTAAAAGAAAGGGTGAAGAGGAGAATTTCTATTTGTAATTAGTATAGTAGAGGAAGGTTTCCTCTGCCAGTCAGTTTCCTGGAGAATGTTCCTAGCTGACATGTTAACTTCATCATAATTTAATTCCACTACTTGAGCTAATCAAATCTAGGATCTCTTTGACAGAGACCAGGGTTCATAAAGATTCATTTGAATTTCTTCTTTGAAGTTAAAAAAAGGCTCTAGAAATGTCCTTCCATTGTCATTAAAGAGAAAAGAGTCAATACTTTCCTACCTTATGGATCTACCCAAATCCTGTTAAAGAGAATCAGACATAGAGTAGAAGCTCAGAGAATAAAAAATATCATGTGAGCCACTATTTGTGGCTGTATTTGTCAAAGCCCTATGCAGGGACCCTAAATATGGCCCCTAAATATGCAGGGGCCTCAAAGCTTGATTTAGGGATTTGAGTACCTTTCAGGTGGTCAACCAGAAAAGTAACAATTGGTTAGACTTCTCCCTTTTCCAGCTCAACCTTCCCTGATTTATGTAATATATTCACCTGTTACTTACACACTATCCTTCCCAGGAAATTAAGATAATTATATTATTTCCTAGGTGTATTAAGACATTTGGGTAAAATAACCCATGAGTCTTAGTATAGTATCTAAAATATTAAAAATAATAATAAATGCTATATGTCATTTTGATAATAAATGAGTACCTCAGATTTTTTGGATATTTTTGACACAATGTTCTGTTACATTCAAGTGTACAACATATCGACTGGGCAAGTCTATACATTATGCTATGCTCAAGACAAATTGTAGCTACCATCTGTCACCAGACAGTGCTATTACAATACCTTTGACTGTATTATCTATGCTGTGCCTTTTATCCCCGTGACTTACTATGTAAGTGGAACCTTATATCTCTCACTCCCTTCACCCATTTTGCCTATCCTTCTCACTCTCCCCTCTGGCATCCATCAGTTCTTCCTCTTTATTTACAGTTCTGATTCTGCTTTTTGTTTGTTTACTCATTTGTTTTGTTCTTAGATTCCACATATGAGTGAAATCATATGGTATATATCTTTCTCAATCTGATATATTTCAATTACCATAATAGTCTGTAAGCCCACCCATATTTTCTCAAATGGGACAATTTCATCCTTTCTTATGGATGCATAATATTCCATTGTGAGGGGATCATATCACATCTTATCCCTTTGTCTATGGAAGGACATGTAGATAACGTCTATATCTTGGCTGTTGTAAATAATACTGAAATAAATACAGGGGTGCATGTATCTTTTTACATGTTGAATAATATGACAGTCCTTTCTGGTGAGCCAATTCTCCATGGACAGGTCTGCTGCTTGCTTTTTGTGCCTACCCTTGTAGGCTAAGGACCTCTTGTCCCAAGCTGCTTTCAGGGTTTTCTCTTTTCTCTGAAATTTGTGAACTTCACTATTCCATGTTAAGGTGTTGACCTATTTTTATTGATTTTTGAGGGGGTTTCTCTGTGCCTCCTGGATTTGAATGCCTATTTCCTTCTCCAGATTATGGAAGTTTTCAGCTATAATTTGTTCATACAAACTTTCTGCCCCTCTCATCTGCTTCTCATCTTTTGGGACCCCTATTATCTGGATATTATTTCACTCAATGCAATCACTGAATTCTCTAAGTTATCATGATCTAATTTTTTTTTCTCTCTTCCCTTCAGCTTTTTTATTTTCCATCATTTTATCTTCTGTATCACTCACTCACTCTTCTGCCTCATTCATTCTTGTTTTTATAGCCTCCATTTAGGACTTCATCCTGGTAAAGCATTTTTAATTTTGGCCTGACTAGATTTTAGGTTTTTTATTTCTACAGTAAGGGATTCTCTAGTGTCTCTCTCTCTCTCTCTCTCTTCTTCAAGCCCAGCTAGGATCTTTATAATTGTTGTTTTATTAAATCTAGTTCTTACTTCTTACTTATACCCTTATTGATTAAATCCCTGGCAGTGAGTACTACCTCCTGTCCTTTGTTTTGGGGTGAATTTCTCCATCTTGTCATTAAACATAGGTAGTAACGGTGCTCAGCAATTATACACTACAAAATTTTGTCCTCAAAGAACTAAGGAAAAACACTTTTACCTAATCAAGACTATGCTCAAATTCTCAGGTTGTGTTTCAAAAAACTCAATCCCAAAATGCAATAATCTATTCCTATGAATACATTTTTCTAGTGAATTTCTGTGAATCTCTTTTCACTTCCTACTTAGAAACTTAATAATTAATAATATTTACTAAAGGCAATCCTGGGAAGGCCAAACATTAGCTATTTCTTACACAATTCTGTCATATATTTTTCTTACTCAAAAGTGAAAGAGAAATAGATTTTAAAAATCATACCACAGATATATTTAGGGACACACTAGACATTTACAAATCTTTTTCAAGGAAGACTTTTTATTAATTATTTTCACATGCATGACATTTAGTCCTTATCTGTAACCATAAATGATTGAGACACATGGAGATTCTATTATTTGGAAGGCATATTGACTTTTGACATAGGAGATGATTCCTTTCTTCAGTACATTAAGAAAAATCAAATTCAGTCACTAATGGGACCTCAGTGTTTCCTGTGGAAGCTGACACCTGTAAAGTACTAGTAAGTAACAGCCTACTGAGGTGTCATGGTTGGGGTCAGAGTAGAGAGAATTTTGTCACAGTGCAGATAGCAAAGGCATTTATTTTCCATATAGCTTGTAAAAATAATATAAAACTTGGAACCAGCCAAAAGTTGACCTGTCTTGTATTATCACCATGTGATAACAATTCTAAAATATGTTAGTGATAAAATAAAATAGTCCTTTCCTTTGGGACATATTCTTTCTTTATATCCTTCACCATGACAGTATACCACTGTCAGTATGTGTTTGGAAATATTTTATTATTTCAAGTATTTATGTGATTCCATCATTAAGGGTCAGCCCATCCATCTTCCGTCTACTTTGATCTAAAAATAGTGTTAACATTAAATCATACTAAAGATAACCCCTTCTTTTCCTTATTTTCATGCATTATCTTTACAAATTAAATGAGTAAAAAATTACATACCACTTAGTTTACATGTCTTGGATCATAACGAGGTTAAACATTTTATATAGTTATTGAAGGGCACAGATAATCTACCTGAGAAAAATCAGCTACTGACTGCAAGCCCTGCACAAATAGCAGGGAGACCATAGAAGAGATGTTATTCCTCTTCCCTCTTCACATCTTCATTGTGAGTTTTCAAGGTCTTGGTAATTGCTCTTCACTCTAAGCCATATGTAATCCATTTGTGAATGAAGCCAGAGAGAATAAACTTGAAGTTGAGCAAAAGAGTTTCTTCTCAGACATACCAAGGCTTATTCCTTTGACCCTAATATTGGTTTCCTGCAAGAATTAAATTCTTCAAACACCACTGGACAACCTGTTCATAAAGCAAAGCCAGGCTGATTAGAATTCACTGCAGAAAGAGAAAACACCACTATGATTATCTTGGCAGTGCCTTAGGAGGGGTGAGTTAGAGAATATTTATAGAATTTGGGGGCTTGTGTTCAAGAGGTTTAAGTTGAATCTTTCAAAGTAGGGTACTGCTTGGGACTAAGTCAAGATGTAATGGTTTGATTGGTAAACACACTAAGGTAAGGCTCCAATGGTGCCCTTGAGTCTAACTGTGCAGACACTGTTTCTGTTAATACCAGGTGTTTAAAAAACGTGACTTTTTATGCCCTTGGGAAAAGGAAATAGGACTATTATATCATAGTTCTAATAATTTTTAAATCACTGAACTTCACATCAAGAGTTTCTAACTTATCCTGAAGTCATCTGACCTCTATTTCCTACCTCGTGAATCCTATAGTATAATCTGCTTCACAAATGTATGGTTTCTGGCTTTAGAACATGAGATTTGGGGACGCCTGGGTGGCTCAGTGGATTAAGCTGCTGCCTTCGGCTCAGGTCATGATCTTAGTGTCCTGGGATCGAGCCCCGCATCGGGCTCTCTGCTCAGTGGGGAGCCTGCTTTCCCTTCTCTCACTGCCTAGCTCTCTGCCTACTTGTGATCTATCTCTGTCAAATAAATAAATAAAATCTTTAAAAAAAAAAAAAGAACATGAGATTTGGTGGTATACTTGTCGTTAGTTTCGGCATGGGCTTTGGAATAGGATTGGAGTTGAACTTTCAGTGTCACTACTTAACTGGCTAAGTCAAGTGATCCTCTGGGAATCAGTATCCTCACATATTATGTGGAGGTAATAAAATGTTTAATTCTTTCCTTAAGATAAAAAAATTCATGTGCAATAAAAATAGAGAATTGGGGGGGCGTCTGGGTGGCTCAGTGTCCTTCGGCTCAGGTCATGATCCCAGGGTTCTGGGATTGAGCCCCACATCAGGCACTCTGCTCAGCGGGGAGCCTGCCTACCCCTACTACCTGCCTCTCTGCCTACTTATGATCTCTGTCTGTCAAATAAAATCTTTAAAAAAAAATGAGAATTGAATATTGAATTTGAAAAAAGATGTTCAATGATTGTCTAAAAAGAAAAGAAAACTAAAGAAATCACAAACTACATATTCAATGCTTTAACACATAAACCTGGGAGGGGCACAATTTGCTGTGTCAAAACACTGTTAAATAAAACCAGAAGTGAATGATAAATTGAGATCTTGAAAATCAATATGTAAAATTTTAACATACCATGAATAAAGAACAAACGACTCAGACAAAATCTAATAAGTATAAAAATTGATACATTAAATTAGGGAATAATTCACAACTTAAGTAATAAGGAAGAAAAATACTCAATATTACTCACTTTAAGAGATTTTAAAATTAAAGCAAAATATGTTCTAGTTTACCAGTGAAAGAAGCAGCAATGGATATTATATTAGAATCTGGTGTTGGAAAGATGTTACTATTAAAAACTTTTGGTAAAAGGGGCAAGCTTTTGGGAAGAATTTGGTAGCTCATACAAGGGATATAAATATGTTCAAAGTGTCTACCCCAGGAATTTCTTTTAAAAGAAATAAGCATCAGAGGGTACCTGGGTGGCTCAGTTGATTAAGTGTCTTACTCTTGATTTCAGCTCAAGTCATGATCTTAGAGTTGTGACATTGGGGCTCATGTTGGGCTGTGCATTCAACATGGAGTCTGTTGAGATTCTCTCTCTTCCTCTCTCTCTGCCCTCCCCCAGCTTCTACGTACTCTCTCTCTGCCAAATGGACCAGTAAATATTTTTGAAAAATAAGCTTTGGATATAACTCTTCAACAGAGACTGTTTAAATGTATTATGGGGACATCCCAATGATAAATTATATACAGTATAATTATAAAGTCTTAAAAACATGAGAAACACAAATTCTTAAAAAGTTTTTTAATCCCATATATTATAACCTTAATTTTCTTAAGTATTATTTATACGCACAAGATCTGGAGTAGAAAGCATTAGATGGGATTGGGAGGGAGACAAACCATAAGTGACTCTTAATCTCACAAAACAAACTGAGGGTTGCTGGGGGGAGGGGGTTTGGGAGAAGGGGGTGGGATTATGGACATTGGGGAGGGTATGTGCTTTGGTGAGTGCTGTGAAGTGTGTAAACCTGGTGATTCACAGACCTGTACCCCTGGGGATAAAAATATATGTTTATAAAAAAAATTAAAAATTAAAAAAAAAGAAAGCATTAAAATGTTGATAGATATTTTATTTATTTAACAGATATTTCTTGATCACTTTCTCTGTGCCTGATACTAGTCTAGGAGCTTTACAAATATCAAACCAAATAATTTTGATTAAAATCCTACAAAGAGATACTTTTATTATCCCTATTTTATAAGTGAAGGCACTATATTAAAGAAATCATGTTCATTACCAAAAATTTTCCAGAAAGAAAAGTCCAGACCCAGATGGTATTGTGTTGAATTCTATTAAATATTTAAGGAAGTAGGATTTCCAGTAGTCTGTCAGCAATGATGGAAGGATGAATACTTTCCAACTCACTTTCTGAGGCCAGCATAACCCTAACAGCAAAACCTGAAAAAAAAAATTACCTAATAAATTCCTAACCAGTATTTTTCATGTATGTAAATCCAAAACCCTTTAACAAAATGTATTTACGTAGTTTATCCCAGGAATGGAAGTTTAGCTTAATATTAAAAAATCATTGTAATGCATTGTCTTAAGGGTCAAGGAGAAATGACCAAAGATAACTTCAGTATATGTAGTAAAAATATTCAACAAACATCAATACCTATTCATGATAAAATAATTTCAGAAAACTAGTAATATAAGGACTCTTCAATCTGTCAAAGGGCATTTATGTGTAATATATAACTAACAATTCACCAAATTGTGAAATGTTGATTATTTTCCTCCTGAGTTTAAAACAAGGTATTTTCACTCTCACTCTTCTATTAAGTGTCATACTGCTAAGCCGGTCATAGAACTATATCTAGAGAATGAAAATCAAAAGTATAAAGATTGGAAGTTTCTCTGTTGGTGTGTGGCATGATTTTATATGCAAAAAGTCTTACAAGTAATATTACAAATAAGTATTAGAACTAACAGTGAATTGAGTAAGTTCTCAGAGAATAGCTCACTTTTTTAAAATCAGTTTTTATATAACTGCAAATGAAGTTTTGCAATAGTTCTAATTATTGAGGAGGCAATAAATATAAAAATATTTAGAAATAAATTTGATAGAAGTCATATAAGCCCTCAACACTGAAACCATTGCTCAGAGAAACTAGCACCCAAAAATGAAAATTAAATAACACAAAACAAATGTATGCATTGGAAGGCACATGTTTTAAAGATGTCATTTATCACCTAATTGATTCATAAACTTAGTGTATTTCCAGTTCTTTTTTTTTTTTTTAGATTCTATTTATTTATTTGACAGACAGAGATCACAAGTAGGCAGAGAGGCAGGCAGAGAGAGAGGAGGAAGCAGGCTCCCCACTGAGCAGAAATCCCAATGTGGGGCTTGATCCCAGGACCCTGGGATCATGACCTGAGCTGAAGGCAGAGGTTTTAACCCACTGAGCCACCCAGGCGCCCCTGTATTTCCAGTTCTTATTCCAGCAGGAGACTATTTCTTGTTTCTCCTCTCTCTCTCTTTCCCTCTCTCACTTCTCTTTCTCTCTCTCCCTCTCTCCTTATCTCCCTCTCCTTCTTACTTTCAGAATTTGACAAGCTGATTCTAAATGTATATGGAAATACAAAGGACCTAGAATCCTGAATGTGAAACAAACAAACAAACAAATTGGAAGACTTACACAAGCTGTCTTCAGAAATTATTATTAAGCTAAAGTAATCAGTATAACATTGTACTGGCATAAGACATGACAGGTGAATGGAACAGACAGTTAAGAAACAGTTTCACTTATACAGTCAATTGGATTTCATCAAAGGAAAAGAAATACCTTTTCAAGAAGTTGTACTGAAATATCCACAAGAAGTAAAATGAATCTAAGTCCCAACTTCATGCCAAATAATCATAGTGTTAAAAAATGGTGTCTTCGCCTTGGCATAGATGGACCAGAGAATCAGATCTTGCTCTACTTGTCAAGAAAATATACAATTCCATAAGATGTAAGATACTTTCAGGGGTATCTACTAAGCTACTGACATAATCTTAAACTAATCTGTCTATTGTTTCCAGAACATTAAAGAGGAACCCAGATGGGTTTTTTTCTAGCTACATCAGTCTAGAGGATAAAATGCCCTTATTTTGATGGGGTTCTTCTCTGGATCCACTACTAGAAAAATGCAAGTGACAGATGCCAGCCAGTCAGTTTCAATTCAGTTTATCCTTTCTACCCAATAGCAAGGTATTTCTCCTCTTTTAAATATCTGGTATTGAGGTTTACCATCATTTGGCCAGATGAGTGGATTAGGGAAGATTAAGATAATCTGCTTCAATTGTGTTGGCAAATTTAGTGGCTTTCTTTCACAAAGTATATTATTTCAAGATGTAGTGAGATTCAGGTTGACTGTGTTGAAAGAACCAGACCAGCATCTGGGGCAAGGCCTGGGACTAAGGTGTTAAAGCATCAGACACTAATCCTGAGGGGAAGTATGGGGATCTAAATATGGGATTCAAAAGAGTGATGACAGCACATAAATCCAGGAAGACTGAACAAAATGTAGACTAGGCAGGGTAGAACAGTTCCTTCACTCTAGAGGGAATGAAACCCACAGGATTACTCTCAGGTGACTTCACAAAGAATGGGGAGGGGCCAGTAAAAATCACAGAAGGAACCAGTGCTAGAAAAATGTTGGTGCTAAAGTAGATACTTAAAAACCAAGCAGAAGCTCACCTGTTAGTTAGACTTCCAGTATACATGGCAGGGGTGGGGAACAGGGTGAGATGTGGGGCAGAAGGCCTGCATTTGGGAATAAACTTGAATCTGTGACCACACCTGGGGGAAGCAAAGGGTTGTCTTCTCAACAACTCTGCCTGAATCCATCTTGGTTTTCCTTAGGTCTCCAGGAAGGTCAAAGAATGCACAAGTCTTAAATTTATATTCCTTAATTCTGAGCAGTGTTGCTGTCCTGGTCTTCTGCCTTCTCATCTGTGCTAGTGAAAATGGATTCAGTAGTATGTTTCATGATCTTTTTCATCAGCCTGCCCATAAACCGTAGAGTTCTTATTTAAAAGTATGATTTAAAATATTCATCACATTCGCCTGTTCATCATGTTCATTCCTTTTATGGATCTTTCTTTTGGCATGAAATCTAAGATATCTTTGCTTAGTCCTAGGTTAAGATCCTATGCACTAACCCCATCGGAATCAGAACTTCTTGGGGTTGGATCCCAGGTATTGACATGGTAAACAGGTATCTTGGTTGACATTAGGGACACTAAAGTTTCAAAATATAGTTAAATGATATGAGAAAGAATGGAAAGATAGCGAAAAAAATGAAGCAAACTCAGTCATAGGATAATCTGGAGAAATGCCACAGAACCAGGGACTAATTTTCATGGTTCCCTTTTAATTTCTGGATTGCTTTCTTTTGGCTGCTCTCATGGTGAGTTTTTCTATTTGGGCTATTCTATTTTCTATTTCCACTGAAATAGACCCAAATTGTTCATCCTAAGATTTACTACTTGACATGCTATCTCGCAAGAAGAAAAGTGACCACGAAAGAGTGCCAGAAAACATTAAAAATCTGTTCACTTGGGATCCCTGGGTGGCTCAGTCATTTAAGCCTCTGCTTTCAGCCCAGGTCATGATCCCAGCGTCCTGAGATGGAAGCCCACATCAGGCTCCCTGCTCAGTGGGGAGCCTGCTTCGCCCTCTCCCTTTGCCTGCCGCACCCCCTCCTTGTGCTCTCGTGCTCGCTTTTGCACGTGCTCTCTCTCTCTCTCTCTGTCAAATAAATAAGTAAAGTCCTAAAAAAAAAAAAAAAAAAAAATCTGTTCACTTCTTGGCCCCAGAGGATTCTTTAAAAGCATATAAATCTGAAGCTAGACTCAAGGAGAAAGGAACTCTTATAACCTCTCTTCTTCTATTGGCTGTTAGATTCATTTTCCTCCCTGAAAGGGTGCAGGATAAAGAATGTAGGATTTAGAGGGGTTATTGAGGTAAGAGAAAAGCAGAATCCTGAGACCAAATCTAGAAAGAAAGAACTGGATTCAGCTAGACTCTTCAGATAATGTTGAGTGAAGGTATTTAACTACCTTCCGTCTGAACATGGATTGGGTCCCATTGCCTAGGATTGTTCTAGCCTGCAGGAAATTAACAAGAAATCTGTAAACTGAGGCAGAATCAGAACCTCTGACAAGGGTTCGACCACTTGAATGAGAAATGAGAAAGACACTCTCCCCAGCCTACTATGAGATAATGTTGGTTTTTGAAAAGGAGTGACTACATTCCTAGCAAAATCCAGTATTGGCAACATATTCGTCAGTTGTTTTTTATCCTTGTAACATTCAGCCATTTAAATATTCTTCCATTTTAATAACTCCAGTGATTATTTCATTCGTTGTCATTAAATGACAAATCTATAAGGCTCAGCCTTGAATGCAGAACCTTAAATCGTATACTCATGGGGAAAAAAAAGAGAACTCACTGTGTGGGTTAGCATGACTGGCTTTCATTTCTGTGCTTTGATTTCATTTCTGGATTGCAGCAATCATAATTATATCAATGCCACTTGGCCTCCCTAGCCACCAGGGGGAAGGGGCCCACAGTGCGTTAGAAAGCAGTGACCCAAGACATCCTTTATGACCGAGGGCTTTAGCTAAACTTGGCCTGCAGGAAATGCACCACAAGCCTGTTTGCAAGGGGGCGATCTAAGTAAAATACTGGTGCTCATGAACAGTAATGATTATCGCAGTTAGAACAATTTTAATGCCACATCATCAAAAAATGACCCTGGGAATCCTTTCTGGCATTCCATGTTAGGCCTCGAGCCAAATACTGTGGTTAAAAGTAACTGTGACAAAGAAGCTGTGTGGGTTTTAGCATTATAATCTGTAATTTTTTGCCAGCTCCCTCTGACAGGGTCTTTATTTCAGAGTGTCTGTTACTTAGAAAAACATTTAGGAGGAGGTGAAATGTGAATTCATTTTCACTTATGACTCAAGCCTGATTTGATTACAATAGGCTCTGTAGGACTATTCAACCTTGCCAGTTGTCATGGAATTTTATTTAATCAAGAGTTGTTTGAAACAAGTGAGCTAAAGCTTTCTCTCTCACTCTTCCCCTCTCTATCTCTATATGTATAGATTTTCATTATAATTATACTCTTCCAAATGAGACTTGACTTGTATTTTGTCATTTTTATTTGCCTTTTTTATTTGCCAACCGTTTTTGCTAGCGTATATAGTAATAAACTAATTTATTTTAGAAAAAAACAATTGAAAATCACATAAAACTATATTCAGATTCCAAATTAAAATGCTTTCTAATGAGGTAAAACTAAACTAATGTTGCATCTAGTACATAAAAATAGTGAAAACAAAGCACAATCAGTTATTGCGAATATCTCTAAAATTCTGACATTAAAAAACTTTAAAGATCGTCTTTTATTAAATCATATTTAGTGGTCTCCTTTACCTAATTTATTAGAATACTAAAAACAGTTATATTGCTGATAATACTGAGATAAACATAACAATGTATGCCATAACAATATCTGGACTAGAGCCCTGTAGGCTGGACCTGAAGCTCTAGCTTCAGTCTAGAGGGAAGAGAGGTGAATGGCTTCTACGTCCATCCCTTTGGACCCACCATAGACAAACCAGAATCTCTGGGATAGACTCTAAGTGTGTTTGTTTTTAAACTTTTTATTTTGAAGTAGAGGCAGTTGTCAGATATGGTACAGAAAGATTTGCACCCTTGAATGAACAGACCTCAACTTCCACCAGCGGTAACATCTTGCATAACTATAGCACAGTACCTCAAGCAGGAAATGGATTTCCATACAATTTATCTACTGCATTTAAATTTCACCAGTTTTACATACACTAACTTGTGTGTGTGTGTTGGTTTGTATGTATTCTCTTCCATGCCAATTACTGCATATGTAGATTTGTGTAGCTTCCCCTGTCTGTCAAGATACAGAACAGTGTTATCACAAAGATCCCTCATGTTACCCTGTTAAAATTACAGCTACTCCCTCTTCTCCCCTGGAAAGCCCCAGCAACTACCAATCTGTTCTTCTGTTCTATAATTTTGTCATTTCAAGACTGTTAATATAATATAAATGGAATCATGGAGTATGATCTTTCTAGACTGAATTTTTTTTTCACTAAGCATAATTATTCAGAAACTCATCCAGGTTGCTGTATATATTAATAGATTGTTCCTTTTAATTGCTAGGTAGTATTCCATGGCAGGATGTTATGCTACATGTGGACCTTGGTACCGCAGTATATTTAATCATCTAACCATTGAAGGACATCTGGTTGCTTCCAGTTTGAGGCTGTTACAAGTAAAACTACTGTCATCATTTGGGCACAGATATTTGTGGGAATATGTTTTCATATCTAAGATATAAAACCCCAAATGTATAACTACTAAGATTATATGGTAGTTGGATATTTAGGTTTATAAGAAACTATCAAATTGTTAGTTTAGCCATTCTGATAGACATATAGTGATATTTCATTGTGGTTTTTCTTTGAATTTTCCTAGTGGCTAATGATGTTGAATGTATTTTCATGTGATTATTTACCATCTCTTTCATGGGCTATCTGTTCACATTTTCTAATTGGATTGTTTGTCTTTTTATTATTGAGTTTTGGGAGTTCTTTACTTGTCCTAGATACAATTCCTTGTTGTATTTGTCATTTTCAAATATTTCTCCTGGCTGATATCTCCTTTTCAAACTCAGGGTCATATGAAGAATGAAAGCTTTTAGTTTTGATAAAGTTTTATCAGATTTTCTTTTCATGGATCATGTTTTTCGGTATTGAGTGTTTATTTCTAGCTCCTGGACTATGGTCTTTTCCCTTCTAATGGTTTTATAGTTTTCATGACTCATTTTAACATAAGTTCACTATGAGGTGAGGTGTGAGGTTTAGGTAGGGGTTCATTTTTATGTCCATGGACGTTCAATTGCTCTGGCACCATTTGTTCAAAATTTCATGTTTCCTCCATTGAATTGTTTTTGCAACTTTGCAAAAAAAAAAAAAAAAAAAAAAGTCCCAAAACATGTTAGACCTATTTGTGCTCCTCTATTTCTGAATTCTTAATTTTGTTTAATTGATCTATGCATCTATCCTTCTGCCAATACTATAGTCTTGATTACTCTGTCTGTATAGTAAGACTTGACATTTCGTAGAATGATTTCTCCCACTTTATTTTTCTTCATCAGAATTGTTTTAGATATTCTAGGTACTGTGCCTTTTAATATAAATTTTAGAATAAACTTATCTATGTTTATAAAAACTTTGATAGAATTTTCAGGGGAATGGCATTAAGCCTATAGATGAGTTAGAGAGTTGATGTATTCACTCTGCTGATTCTACCATGCTATTAACATATTATAATATGTCTATTTAGGTCTTTTATTTCTTCCATGAGTATTTTGTAATTTTCAGTACACAGATTTGGATTTGTTCTGTTAGCTTTATAATTATTTCATGTTCGTAGCTCATTGTAAATGATATTGTTTCTGTTCTCACGTTTCCTGTTAGTATATAGAAGTGTAATTTTCATTGTACGTTGAGCTTTATTGTTGTGTATTGAAATTGTATCCTGTGACCTTGCTGAACTCATTTGTTTTTGAACAATTTTATGAAGATTCCTTGGAATTTTCCAGATATACATTCATGCATCTGAAAATATGGGCAGTTTTATTTCATTGCTTTTGATCTGTATGTTTTTCTTTTTTGGATTGTACTGCCTAGAACTTCCCATAAAGTGTTGAATAAGTGACTAAGAGTGGAAATACTTGCTTTCTTAACTACCTCAGGACAGACAGTTTTCATCATCAAATATTATGTAAATTTAAAGTTTTTGTAGATGTTCTTTATCAAGTTGAAGTACTCCTTTAATGCTACTTACCGAAAACTTTTATCATGCAGCTACTGGATTTTATCAAATGTCTTTTCTGCATCACTTGACATATGACCATATGAATTGTCTTCTTTAACCTATTGTTATGTCTTAGCTTGCTTGAGCTATTATAACAAAATACCACAGACTGAAGCTTATAAGTAGAAATTCACTTCTCACTGTTCTGGAAGCTAGAAGACTGAGATCAGAGCCAGTGTGGTCAGGTGAGGACCCTCTTTCAGACTGCAGACTTCTGATGTATCTTCACAAGGCAGAAAAAGGCAAGAGAGCTTTTTTATAAAGGCAGCAACCCCATTCATGAGGGCTCAGCCTTTGTGACCTAATCACTTCCCAAAGGTTCCTCCTAATACCAACACCATGGACATTAGGTTTTCAAAAAATACATTTTGGGGGGACACAAACGTGTAGACCATAGTGTCATATAATAGATTATATTGGTTAATTTTTGCCTGTTGATCCAGCTTTGCAAGCCTAGAATAAATGTCACTTGGTCACGGTTTATAATTCTCTTCCTATATTGCTGGGTTCGATTTGCTAATATGTTACTGAATATTTTTGTGTGTAATGAGAGATACTGGTCTATAGTTTCCCTCTTCCTCTCTCTCCATCTCTCTCTGTCTCTGTCTCTCTCTTTCTCTCTCTGTTTTGTATTACCTTTATGTGGTTTTGGTATATGGTAATAATGGGCTCATAAATGAATTAGGAAGTATTTTCTCTTTTTTTGTCTTCTGGAAGATACTATGAATCTTGGCATTAGTTATTCTTTTAAATTTTCATAGAATTCTCCATTGGAATATCTGAGAAGTACTGGGATTTTAGAAAAATGTCAAATTACCAACTTATTGTTTTAATGTGTAGCCAAGGCTGAACTAGTGGTTCCTTTTGGTGAATGATGTGACAGATAGATCAATAGAATCTCTCCAAAATTATGTTAAGCCATTTACATGAAGACCTAAGCCTATGGGCACCTGGGTGGCTCAGTCAGTTAAGCATCCAACTCTTGACTTAGGCTTAGGTCAAGATCTTAGGGTTCTGAGATCAAGCCCCATTTTAGCCCATGCTGTGTATGAA
Source organism: Mustela nigripes (assembly GCF_022355385.1). Lineage (NCBI taxonomy): Eukaryota > Metazoa > Chordata > Mammalia > Carnivora > Mustelidae > Mustela > Mustela nigripes. The sequence goes on along the minus strand of NC_081560.1, from coordinate 61,045,294 downwards.
GACTGCATAAGATTCTGTCTCTCACTCTCTGTCCCTACCTTTTCTCTTGCCTTCAAAAAAACAAAACAAAACAATAACAATAAAAAACAGACAAAACAAAGCCCACTCACCCTTTCTTTCTTTCTCTTACATGCTCACTTTCTCACTCTCTAAAAAGCCAACCAAACAACCAAAATGAAACAAAAAACAAAAGAACACCTCAGTGTAAGGTTTGGGTAGAAGAACAAGATCTAGGTCCTTGAAATTTTGGAATTGGCAAGTTGTGCAGGAGGCCAGTCAAGCCGGTTAGTGCCCTGACATAGCCAGGTCCTAGAAGAGACTGATAGACACATACATATATAAGAAATAATACAGGGGCTCCCGAGGGGCTCCCGAGTGGCTCAGTGGTTAAGCCTCTGCCTTCAGCTCAGGTCATGATCTCAGGGTCCTGGGATCGAGCCCCATATCAGGCTCTCTGCTCGGCAGAGAGCCTGCTTTCACCTCTCTCTCTGCCTGCCTCTCTGCCTATTTGTGATCTCTCTCTCTCTCTGTCAAATAAATAAAATCTTAAAAAAAAATAAAAATAAAGAAATAATACATACTAGTTTGCAGTGTGTCTTTTCTTTTTTCTTTGTTTTTAAGATTTTATTTATTTATTTGAGAGAGAGAAGGAGTAAGAGAGAGGAAGAGAAAAAGAGAGAGTGTGAGAGTGATGATGAGCAGGGGGAGAAGCAGGTTCCCTGCTGAGCAGAGAGCCCTATGCAGGGCTTGATCCCAGGAACGTGGGATCATGACCTGAACCAAAGGCAGAGACACACTTACCCAACTGAACCAACCAGGTGCCTATGCAGTGTGTCCGTTTCATTCAACAGTATATTGAGGATGCTTTTTTTGCATTTTAGTGATACAAATCTAGCTTATTCTATTAATGCAATATTACATAATGTAGATAAGGAAAATATATTCAGCCCTTCTGTTATTGTTGATTATTTATAATATCTTCATACCTTAGACAAATATTTTACTGTATCTAAGTATTTTTATTTACATTAAATGAATTTAAGTGGCTTATACAAGTTGTCAACACTTACCAGAGATCTTTAAATGTCTGTCTAAACTTCCAGATTTTTAAGATTGCCATAAGGTACATCTAGTATCATATGTCTTTAGAGGAAAAGAGAATAGAAAATATAATTTACCAGAAGCAGAATCAGGTGTTTTGCTTCCAGAAACTAAGGTCAGCTCTTCATGCAGGAAGAAATGGGTGTTTTGTTGTAGTTTTGATTTGCATCTCCCTGATGATGAGTGATGCTGAGCATCTTTTCATGTGTCTGTCAGCCATCTGTATGTCTTCTTTGGAAAAATGTCTATTCATGTCTTCTGCCCATATGTTAACTAACTGGAATTTAAATAAAAACTTGAAAAAAATCAAACATTTCTTTCTAACATGGGGGAAGAAGGAAATGGATGTTATCAACCTTCTACCCACAATGCTAAATTTTGGCAAATTCTCCCAAATTGTGCTCTAAAAAGTTCATATGAATTTGCACTCAAGAAAGAGTAAATGACAATATGATTGTCCTCACAATTTTTCCAACACTGTATACATTTTAAGTTTGCTAATCAAGTGCAGTATTATTTTTTATTTGAATTTCCCTGAACATGGCTAATCTTTAAAATACACATGCTAGTTAATCTAAATTTTGTAGTGATTTATCTGCTCATATGACATTTTTTTTCTATGAGGTTGTTTTCTATGAGGTTGATTTAAAGTATCTTGCATATAAGGAAGATCATATTTTTGTTTGTTACTTGTACTGCATGTATGCATGTTCTTTATTCTTATATTTATTTTTTACTTTTTTTAATGATACAGTTGGTCAGGATGAAGGCAAAACTTAATTACCTAGTCAAATAGGCTATTTTATGCTTTATAACTTTGGGGACTTGTCATAGACTTATGGTGGGTTTTTCTCATGCAAAATTCTAAATGTATTTATCACATTTCTACTGAGAGTTTTGTGTTTTGTGTATAGATTTTTTCATTTTGTTTCCCTGATCCATTTGCAGGGGCTCAGTGTTACTCCATAACTCAGTTCCTTTGTAACTGGAGGTTGACTAGGACATTGCCCTACTTGTATTCCTGGCATGGAGCCCACCCTGGGAGTTCCTTAAGGCAGAACCCCCATTAAATTTAGAGCTCACTAGCTTGTGCCTGAGAGCTGTATCCTGACCCAGCAGTTCCCCAGCACTTTAATTAATTACCTTGCCAATTGCCCCAGGGACTGCTATGGCTCCCAAGTTAGGCTTTTTCTGATCCTGGGGAGTTTTCTGGTGTTCTCTTTGGAAAACTTTCTTTTTTCCAGAAATCCCTACTGAGTTGTCAGTTGCTCACCTCTGTGGGGTTTCTTTTTCAATTAAATCCCATCTGCTTTATATCTTTAAAAAAATTATTCAATAATCCTTGCCTTCTGAAGGCATTCTTCTTGTTTTTCTAGGATTTTTTTCCCCCTGTCATTTCAAGTGGGTCTTAGGGAGGGAAGCACATGAAAGCTTGGATAGTCAGTCCTTTTGACCTGGCAATGAGTAATGGATTCTTAAAAAGTCTTATTATAAGCACACGAAAGCCTAGAATGAGGGGTTGATTCCTAATTAGATCAGCTTTCAAAAGAAGAAATGTTTAATATAGACAATTTGGATTAGATCAGCAAGTTGTCACATATTAAAGTTCACTTTTATGTTTTTAGATATGCAATTAATGAAGTCAAACTTTTAATTTGGTAAATATTAGTGAAAAATTCAATCCTTAACATAGATTCAAATAGATTAATTCTTAAAAAGTGCCTTAAATTGTTAAAAATAATGTTAATGACATTATTAAATAAAATTATTGTAAAAATGTCATGCATTGAGGACTCTGTCTACACATAAACCTGCAGATGAATGTTGGTAGCCACTTTATTCATAATTGCCAAAACCTAGAAGTAACCAAGATGCCCTTTGGCACATGACAAGTTAGTAAACTGTGGCACATCCAGACAGTGGAATATTACTCAGTACCGAAAAGAAATGAACTATCAAACCATGAAAAGACAGAGACAATCTTAAATGTGAAAGCAGTCAATCTGAAAAGGTTGAATCCTGTTTGATTCCAACTATATGATATTCTAGAAAAGGCAGAGTTAAATTCTAAAGATAAAATCTACAGCATGGTGACCATCATTAATAATACTGAGATATTTGGAAGTTGCTGAGAGTAGATTTTAAATGTTATCATCACAAAAACAAAAATTGGGTAATTCTTTGAGGTGATGAATATGTTGACTAATCTTATTGTGGTAATCATTTCACAATACATACTTGTATAAAATCACATGGCATACACCCTTGAACGTACCTGTGTTCCATGTTCCATGTCAATTATATCCCAATAAATCCAGAAAAACATAAATGCTATCATATGAAATGAGTTTTTTTTACAGTTTAATAAATATTCCCATCTAAAGATATTTTAATTGTATAGATTTTATGTTAGGAAATTTATTTTATTTTTTCAAATTACTTTCCTTAGTGGAAACAAAGACTAAGAAGAATAGAGTAGGGCTGTTGGTTCTCCAGGAAGAATTTCAGTTAAAATCCACATGTGCAAATGTCTGGATTTTCATAATGTTTTTGTTCATTCATGCATCTATTCATAAAAATTATTGATGACTTACAGTGTGCCAGAAGTTAGACAGTACCAAATCCCAAGGATTCTATGACAAATACTTCAACTAGGAAGCAGGAATCAGAGACTGCACTGATAACTGGAAAGAAGAATTCTCCTTTTTCCTTTTTATTTTCCCCATCAGACACAAACCACAGCCAAGGCATGAAGGGCAAAAAAAGTTCAGATATTTGCCTTGAAATTATTTATCACTCAAAAGGTTCCCATTTGTACTCACTGAGGGATTGGATATGGAATACTTTCCTCTCTTTTTGTACATCCTGATGTGACAACAGGAGTGCAATAGCAACAAAACCTGTAAAATACTTTAAGAAACCAGTTTTTTAGTTTTGGCTTTATCATGGTCTTATTGCTTCAAGACTATAAAAAGACAAACTGAAAAAAACTATAAGACACTCATGACATTTCCTTAGTAACCAAACAGAGCTCTGGAAGTGGGTCTTCTATAAAATAGACAGCTATTTTATCCTGTGTTCTAGGTGTTCTTTAGCTTTTCTGCATTGTCACTTCTCTTCAGGCATTTGCTCTTGGATTGTCTCCTCCCAATTTTGTGTATCTGGCAAATGTTTGCATGTTGCTCAAGTTCAAGTATGGATACTGTAATAGTCAGTTAAAGTAATCATGTCCTGATTTGTGTTAACCTCGAACTGAGTATCCAAACTCTTACACTACCTACCCCCATGTCTTGTTATTGTATTTAGTTCTCAGTTGACTAAGAGTTTCTTGAGAGAAGTGACTGGTAAAGTCTAAATTATTAGTAGTTTTAAGATTTCCGTTTATTATACAATGCCTTGCACATCATAGACAATAAATAGCTTTTCTTTAATTGAGCATGAGTAAATAAATTCTGTTTTCTTTAAAACAAAATGTAAAATTTACCATAGGAAAAATAAATAGTTATGATTCCAATTCTTGACCTTTAGTATTATAAATTAAAATCAAGTTACATTTATTTTTGGATTCCCTTCAGTGAAATGTACTTTGTGTTTCAAAAATAACTTTCTTCAAGAATTTTGAAGGCAATGTTGCTAGGTTCCAAAATCTGACTATTCTTGTCCTATTGCCTCATTCGTGTCACATCTATGAGCCAACTGTTGGCCTTGCATGCTTTGACTATTAAAGTCTTAATGTGCTCAAAATGGCTTTTTTTTTTTTTAAGATTTTATTCACTTATTTGACAGAGAGAGACACAGAGAGAGAGGGAACACAAGCAGGTGGAGTGGGAGAGGGAGAAGCTGGCTCCCTGCTGAGCAGGGACACCCCCCCCACCATTCAGGGCTCAATCCCAGGACCCCGGGATCACCTGAGACAAAGGCAGACACTTAATGACTGAGCCACCCAGGTACCCCCAGAATGGGTTTTTAAATTTATAAATATACTGTCTCATACAATCTTCTTTATACTATCACTTCAACACATTTTAGGTTAAAATTATTTAAGGTTAGTCTGAATGGACCAGAATTTTCCCCAGAAATAGTAATAATTGGGCCCAAGGAAAAAAGTGATGGTTTACTGTCCAAACTGTTGTCTTAACAGAGTATAGGTAATGATGACAATGATGATGACAACTGAAACTCTTCAAGAATGTCTCCAAACATTAATAACCAACACCAATAGTGACAACAGTATCAGAGTGAGAGAACAGTATAAATACTCTTTTAAAATATATTTTAGTATAAAATTCCAAGGCACTCTGGTAGGCTAGTACCAATGTACCCCTTAAATTATAGGATGCCTGGGTGGCTCATTCAGTTAAATATCTGCCTTCGGCTCAGGTCATGATCCTAGGGTCCTGGGATTGAGTCCCATACGAGGCTCCCAGCTCAGTGGGGAGTTGGCTTCTCCCTCTACTCCTCTCCTTTCCCTCATTTATTCTTGTACATGCTCTCTCACACAAAAATTAAAAATCTTTAAAAATTATAAATATATGATAGCTAACTCATATTCCTCACCTCCTCAACACATGGTGTTAAATCACTGCAACTTATCTTGCTTTGATTTTAAGTTGTGCTTTAGAGTTTAGTTCAGAAGAATACAGAACACAGGTATTTTGAGAACTTTTCTATCTTTTCAATCAGATCATTAACAATCAATAAATATTAAAATTTGTATTAAACATCCATTGTGTGCCAGGCACTGGGCTAGGCACTAGGTACAGAGTGGTAGATAACATAACCCCCTCCCATGGGTGAGAAACATAAATACATAGACAGCTGCAGTGGTGTATGATAAAAGCTCGCCTAAAACTAGGTGTAATGCCGGTGAGTAGGTGTCACAAATCATATGACTTCTAGAGGCAACAGAGGCCAGAAGACAGTTTTCTCCAATGAATGACATGATCGGTTGTTTGACTATATACCCTTGGTCCATCTTCATTATAGTTCCTACACTAAGATTTGAAGCCCTTTGAAAACATTTCTTCCTAAATTCTAGGTTTTTCCAGATGTATATAAAATCATATGCTACACAAAATCTTTACAGTAAAACTTTGTGAATGATGAGAGCTTGTTGTTGACATTTTTATTAGAATAATGAAAAAAATAGCTGGATTATAAGCAGCATTAAGATCCTTTCTAGGATAAGTTTTTTTTTTTTTTTCAGATCAGGTCTAAGAGTTTAAGAAACTGCTCAGTCTTTGGGATAAGGTGGGATCGAAATGTAGCTTTTGTAAAGCTGGTTTGCAGTCGACTCATACCAGCTCAGAAAAACTCGTTCTCAACTCTATTGACATCACTGTGGTAGCACAAAATCAGCAAATGCAACAGATTATTTTTCTTTCGTTCCTCTGGAGGGTTGGCTTAACCTGCGCAGCACTGCATAGGTGCACTTTTTACCTAGCGATATGGTGGTTAGATAATACTTTATCATAGAAAGTTCTCTGCTGTTCTCTAACTAGACAGATCCATTTAGTTTCTTTTAGGTACCTTCTTCCCTTACTAACACAATGTCAAGGGAAACCGCTAGTTTTCCCAAATTTCTTCCATTAAAAAAATGATTTCATTAAGGTTTTTTTTTTTTTTTTAATCTTTAAAATATTTCAAGTTTGGGGCACCTGGGTGGCTCAGTAGGTTAAGCCTCTGCCTTCAGCTCAGGTCACATTCTCGGGGTCCTGGGATCGAGCCCCACATCAGGCCCTCTGCTCAGCAGGGAGCCTGCTACCACCTCTCTCTGCCTGCCTCCCTATTTGTGATCTCTTTCTCTCTCTGTCATAGAAATAAATAAAATATTAAAAAAAATAAATAAATGGGCTGCCTGGGGGGCTCAGTGGGTTAAGCCTCTGCCTTCGGCTCGGGTCATGATCTTGGGGTCCTGGGATCGAGTCCCGCATCGGGCTCTCTGCTGGGTGGGGAGCCTGCTCCTTCTTCTCTCTCTACTTGTGATCTCTCTCTGTCAAATGAATAAAATCTTTAAAGATAAATAAATAAATAAATAAAATAATTCAAGTTTATATTTATCTTTCACATACTTAATTTCACATAAATGTCACTCTTCCATTTACCCTTAAATCCAGAATATGACACTGTTTGATGAATTTATGAACATTTTCTTTCTTGTCCTTCTTAGTAAAATTTTACCAGTTAGCCTGGCAAGGAACCATTTCCAATACGGTTGTTGTTATACTACTTTGACTTTTGTTAGCTTTTAAAAATCACAAACTGAATTATTCCATGAATACTGGGTGAGTTTTCATAATCATTTCATTAAAGTAAAATTACATAGAGTTAGTGATTGCTAAGTACATCTTTAATAACTCATATCAAAAGCAAAATGACAATTTGGCTTTCTTTTCATGGATTCTGATATTTTAAATTGTTCAGCCCAATATTAATACTGGATTACCACACTGGGCATTGTCTTTCACATCCCGTCACCGTATGATGAATATCAAGGCGTCTGCATAATTTCCTCATGGTGTGGAACTCATAAATAACGCTGTTCCAGTAAACAATTAAGTTTGCTATGGACACATAGGATGTTCTTGGCAATAGAATTACTGAACAAGGAAATGATTAGAGGTCTTTGGAGAGTTGCATGCTGGTCTGCATGTCATTTTTTATGCAAATTCAAAAACAAAATTATGCAAATACTCTTTTGAGTAACTACTGTGCCGTTGTGTTGGAACTGCATTTTTCATTTCTGGTTGGGGAAACGATATCTTGCCAAAAGCAAAAGTAATTTGTGAAGTAGGGTTATGTTCCATCCCCTGTGGACTCCTCATACATCGTCTCTACCATGCTGAGAGGCTTTAGGTGGCAAAATGGCAGCAGCATGGTGGCGAGGAAGGCTGTATTTGCAACTGCCAGAAAAAAAAAAATTATGAAGATCTGCCAGTCCCTGGGAATCCCATTTAAATATCTCTGGGTTGATATTTCAACTAGGATATGAATTCCTAGAGGACTTTTCTTTGGTGTACCAGAAATCTGAGAGTAACATAACATAAAACTACATCTTCTCCTGGGTTTACAGAAGTCTGTTCCTTATTGGCCATACCTTCCAAAAGCCAAGAATAATACAACTAGAGTCCTTCTCACATCTATGACAGAAATTATTACACATGCTTGAAAGGATTTATTCTCTTGAATTTTCTACTGATTCAAGCCAAAATTTTCCAAGTTCTATTTTGGTCATGACATATCTTAAGAAACCTCCTGGGATTGTCACTTAACTCTCAAACATTCGTGTATAAGGTAAATTGCAACATTATCTAGGGCAGCTATTCCCAAACTCTTGCATATAGTCAGAAATATATTGCAGACTTTTCAAAAAACCAGAGACTTCCAAATCCCTCTAAGGAGATTCTGATTCAATGAGTGCAGTAGATTGAATATTTGGGATGAACCCCACTTCCAAATTTATTTGTTAAAACCTAATCCTGGCTGTGATGGTATTTACAGGTGGGGCTTTTGGGGAGTGAATAGGTCTAGAGAGTAGAGCTTTTATAAAGAGACCCAGAGAGCTCCTCTCCTCTTCTCCAGTGGGAGGACTGAAGGAGGAGACAGCAGGAAACAGTTTCCTTACCAGACACAGTATCTGCTGGTGACTGGATTTTGAACTCCCCAGCCTCTAGGATGGTGAGAAATAAATGTTTGCTATTTAAGCCATCCAGTTTATGGTATTTTTGTTATAGCAACCAGAACTGACTGAACAATATATTTGTGGAATGTAGAAATAGGGACTGGGGAAAGGGTTGAGTAGGACAGGGCTGGGGGTACAATATAAGGAGTGTGTGTGTGCGCGTGTGTGTGTGTGCTGCACACAAGCCTGCACATATGTTTTAAATCACTCTCCAGGTGATTCAAGGAAATAGAAGTCTAAGTTATTTCTTTGGCATTGTACATGTGGAAATCTGACTATAAAATGTTAACAGGATATTTTGCCTGAAGGAGAAGGTCAGAGAAGAAAACAGAATGTAGTCTCTCATTTTTTTTTTTTCCCTTTTGGGTAGGAATACTGCTGGCATCCTATAAAATATGAAGAGCTTAAATACTTAAGTAATAAAAACAGCATACCTCGCTTTTCTAGGGGGACACAAAGAAATAAGACACAGAGAAAGGGGTGGGCATTTTCTGGAACTGTTTGTGGTACAGTATTCAGTGATTTAGTTTTTACAGATTTATATATAAAGGATACTTTTTCTTTTCCAACTACAAAAGAAACACCCACTTTTAAGAAGGAGCAGAATGTTTGCCTAGTTTTGAATTATCTCTTCCAAAATATTTATTTATCACTATACTGGTTTAAATAAATGTCCACATATTTTTTTAATACTCCTCCCTAAGGAGGTGGAGCCTAACTCACCTTCCCTTGAGTGTGGGTGGAACTTAGTCATTCTTTCTAAAAAATAAAAGTTAAAAAGAGGGAAATGGTAACTTGCCTGTGGAGGAGTCTGGCAAACATCCTTTATCCAGGCAATCAAAATTAACATCATCAGTAGTAAGTCATGCTATGTAATCACCCATCTGATGCAATGAGAGCACTTGGACTCTATGGTGTTCTTTCCAAAAATACCTAAGCCCAGTCTACTTGGGAGTAAACATCTGACAGATGACAGATATTCTAGCAAATTCTTGACTAGTACTCTTCATAAATGTTAAGGCCATTAGAAAGAAGGAGAATGTGAGGAACTGTCACAGCTTGGAGAGATTGAGACATGGTGACCAAATGTAACGTTGTATCCTGGATTGGATCCCAAAACAGGAGGAAAAATCGAAAAAACATTATTGGAAAAATCTTAAACTGAATAAAGCCTTTGTTAAAGAAAAAATAGTAACTAAATACCCTCTCATACCCCAGTAAAAAAAAGTACCATGTGTTTTCACTTTGAAAATATGGGAAGATACTTAGAAAAACATGTTACTAATCTTAGTGTAATTATTCATATGTAACAACTTTTAATATTTTGGTGATTTCTCTCACAGAGAAAGTGTATAAGTTGCAAAGTTAGATTCTTGGTAAGTATGAAATGTTGAGTCCTCTTTTGCAATTCACATATTTCATCAATAGTTTGTCCTATATTATTACTAATATAGTTTAACTGCTCTGAAATATTTGTACATTAAAACTTTAATACCCGATTTGTCCTTCCAAATTTCTGTCCTTTGTTTATTATGGTCAGTGGCTTTTTGTTGTTCCCCTTCATCTCCCCCAGTAGGGTATTTACGCCTCCTATATTAAGAATCTTTCAAAAGCTATTTTCTAAAATTGACATTTTCTTCATTCTACTCAGTATTTTCCCTCTTATTGAGGTATATTTAATGGAAACAATTGTGATTTTTCTATATCTCATCTTTGAACCAGTAGGAATATTGTCAATAAATACAACGAGTTGATTACTCTTGATCTCTCTCCTTGGTTACTAGCATACTAATAGAATCCTCTTCCCAGATATGCAGTGGAATGGAAATTGATGTAGAGATAAACTGAAGTTCTACCATTTAGCATGCCTTGATCCAATTAGATATGTTGAACTACATAGTCATTTCATTTCCTTTATTTCTCTGACTAAAGATAAACCATGCTTCTATCAACTCTGAATCCATCTGTAATTCTTTCTGTAGCACGAGATATACAACGCTAAGACAGAATTTGATGAGCAACAGCATTCACATGCAGGGGCACGGAAGAAGAGTAGATAGCTGAAATTTACTGCATTATTCTCTTTTATGTTTTCCCTTAAGTATTGTCTTTAAAAAGATTAATTTGCCTCTCAGTCACATACTCCTTCTAATTTTAGTGTGTTCTCATTTAAATGACTGTCATATAATTGGGGCATTATTGAACTGATGGGATCTAGAAGTTTGCTGGATAATTAGGGAAATAATATCACTGAGTATGAAATATGCACAAGGGCCCTTGATCCATAGGGGATTTTTTGGAAGCCAGTGGCAGGGATATAACACAAGATGCCAGGAGTCCAGAAGAAAATAAATTCTGGATGATATAAGTAATGATAAACAGCTGTGAGTATTGGAGGAGGTGAGTTGGAGAGATCAGATATATATTTGTCACTGGACTTCCTTCATTTCTACTGTGTTATCTCTGAAGCTTCAAGTAGCACATCAGCTTTTTGACACAGAGCTTTTTGACACAGTTTTGAAGTAAAGGACTCCTAGGTAGTATGGTGTGAGGTACAGATCTAAATTAAATTCTTCACCAACATGGCTACCTAACTGTTCTAGTATCAATTACTAAGTAATCATTCTTTTGCACACTGACTTGATATATAAAATTTATCAAATACTATTAAATCCCTCTATTTGGTTCTGCTTCTGGATTCTGTCTGTACCAGCATCACATTGCAGCTATATTCTGTACATTTTTAACAAACAATGTATAAGAATCTTTCTTTTTTAAAGAATTACATTTTCTTGCATTTTAATATTTTACTCATGGAATTTAAAACTACTTAGTTTAGGGTATCCTCAGATATATTTTTGATATATTCATTGTGATTATATAAATTAGAAGTGTAACTGCGATAATCAGGTTTTATATACAAAAATCTTGTTGGTATCAGGTCCTTTTTCTGTCCTGTAATAGCATTTTCATGTTTCTTCATATAGGTGTATTTTTTGCTAAGTGTATTTGAGGTTACTTTATCCTTTGAGTTGGTCTGGTGGAAGCAATATTTCATTTTCTCTTTTGGTGGTCGTTGTGGGTATAGAAATAACAGATGAATTAGATTAAATAAGAATGTAAAATCTTCCCATCAAGGCATAATCCCTCATTATTTAATACCGCAGATGCCTTCTTATTCATACATTTTCATGATGATATAACACACCTGTCCAGTTTCATTGACATAGGATTAAAATAATGACTTCTGCGTTCATAACGTTAAACCCTGTAATGAACTGCCAGATTTTCAGGGAGTCCATGTTTAATCCAAGATAGCCTTTCAAAACATTCTGTTTGGTTGGTTGCCAGCGCTGAGACAACCACGAAGTCCTATGTATCAGTGCGTCCAATCACCTAACCGTCTTCCGAATTCTCAGTCTTATATTGCTCTCTAGTTCTCACCTCTCCCCAGCACTGGAGTCCCCCTCGAATTCCCAGCCCCCACGCCCTCTGTAATCTGCTTTGTGGTCTCCAAACCAGTTTGCTTCCTAAAATATTGCTCTGCCTTCTCATTTGCATCTGGGCTACCTCTCTCAGCTTAACTTGACGGGTCCATTGCCACATGAGCTTAAGGTTCTCTGGTTTTGGCAACATCTGTGAAAGTGGCTTGGGTTGGCAGCTTTCGGTGAGTGACTATCTGCTACCCGGTCCTTTACTGGAAGGAGGGGCTGAGGCAGTGGAAGGTCTCAGGAAGGCCTTCTGGTCCTCTGTGCTGCATCGGCCTGCTTTCTGTGGCTCTGACTGCTGTTTCATCAGTAGGGCTGGTATCGCTGCTCTGCTCGCGATCATCTGGAGGTACACCCCCCCCCCCCCCCCCGCCAGTCGTGCAGTCACCTCTGCTGTTTCTTAGGGGTCAACTATGTCAGCTCACCTGAAGGTAGACATTTTCCTTCAGGCGAGAATGTTCCATGGGAGGGATCCTGTCCTTACCCACAGCTCTGGACAAAATCATTCTCCTCTTTGAAGGCCTAGACCCTGAACTGGGTCCTGCCACCCAGTTCAAACATTCTCCTCTTTTACCTTTGTATTTTATTTAAATTTGCACTTCAGTATAGTGGACATGCAATGTTATATTAGTTTTAGGTCTCCTCCCGAATCTTTTGAGGGTCCTCCCATTGATCTTCACTATAATCTGTTCCTGACTATGGTCATTCCTGTTTGCTGCCGTATATTCAAAGCTTTGAACTTGAGAGATCCATTCTCGGTCTCTCCCTGCCCAGCAAGCTATTCCACTTTTGTGTAAAGTCCCTGACAATCCGGATGTGTTCTTCCACACCCCTTTATATTTGGAAAATTAAACAGACCCATCCAATTTGTTTTAGCTAGAACTAACTGTAATCGACTTTAAATTCTATGTTTCATGCTGCAAGAAAAATTTATAGCTTTATAGCTTTTAATAATAGTAGTTTTTCTGGTTTAAGATTGAACATGTAGCTTTCATTAGTGACCCCCTATTACACAGTGAGGAAGAAATTATCTTAGCATAAAAATCAAGCTAAAAAGAATTTGCAATCCTTTTCAAAAATTGTATGTTTTATAAGAACAACATTAGGTAATTTAACACTGATTCACTTTTAACTTTAAGTCTAAATTTCTCAAAGAACATTTCAGAATAGTTCTATCGCCTGATGTAATGAATCCAGGTTATCTGCCCATGCGGACTGACAGGGTTTCCTAGGTCTTCCATTTGGGGATTATGTCCTTGTATGGCATTGTTCTCTGTAGTTTCCTTCCCGTTTTCATCTTTCTCATCTTCTTCTTCCTCCCCCTCCTCCCTTTTTGGCTAATTACTTGTTTTTGTCTTCTCTGCTATTTCCTCTTCACTCATCTTCATCTTAGTTCCTCTCCCCCTCCCCGCTATCTTTCACTCCTCCTCTTCATGTCACTCTTTCCCATCTATTTTTTTTTAAAGATTTTATTTATTTATTTGAGAGAGGGCATGAGCAGAGGAAGAAGCGGGCTCCCCACTGAACAGGGAGCCTGGCATGGGACTCGATTCCAGGACCCCAAGATCATGACCTGAGCCAAAGGCTGGTACCCCTCTTTCCCTTCTCTCTGTCATCTTCCTCATGGGTTCTCCACTGATTTCTAAGCACCCTCTTCTACCTCACCTTCCCTTTTTTTCTAAATACTATAGAATTGACCTTTTGTATAGTCTACTTTTAAAAGGTAGAAGTAATTCAGGATACTTAGTAAAAAATTAAATTAATGTTAAGATTAGAGAATATGCTAAATGGGCCTGAATATTAGAAGTATATTTCAAAGAATACACTTCATTTAAAAAAATATCTGTATAAAAAAACTGCATATCCTTAAAAATACACAGACCCATATTTATTAGTTATGAGTTTAATTCTGCTTGGATGGAATATTTACTTTCTTTAAAGATGCCCAGTGAGTTGGCCATCTGACTCTTGATTTCCACTTGGGTCATGGTCTCAGGGTTATGAGATTGAGCCTCATGTTGAGCTCTGTGCTTGGCACAGAGTCTGCTTGAGATTCTCTCCCTCTGCCTCTGCCCCTCCCCTGCTTGGGCATGTGTGCTCTCTTTCTCTCTCAAATAAATAAAGTAAAATCCTTTAAAAAAAAATGTTGCTCAAAACACCATGAAAATACAGAGTTAAAAAAAAAAAAAAAAAAACCAAAAAACTATGGTCCCTTAATAATGCCATTTATTATGTAGTGGGGATGGATTTGTATAAATGTATCCAGATGGCCATATAAACTATTGTCTAGATTCTCAATGCCTTCTTTTTTTGTATTTATGTATTCTGTTTTGTTCCAGAAAAAAGAAAAAAAAGAAGAAACTAGGGTTCAGGTGTATCATCATCATTACTCTATTATGGTTATTATCACAGTCTGTATGAAAGAAAGACCATTTTTGCACAGGTCCTATTATCTTAGCCAATCACCTATACAGATTGAATTGATTATTTACTGAAGGGTCCTAGCTTACTTACTATATGATCCAGCAAATGTGGGTAAGAATTTGAATTGAGTAATTCAAGCACAGAATCTTTCAACAAAGTATTTCTACCTTCTATAAGTAAAAGACAAAATTTAGGACTTCCTATGGCTGAGAAGTTTGATTTCCTATTACTTTATAATTAACAAAGAATATATTGGCTCACATACATACACATGCATACACACACACACACATTCTCACACACTCACACATAAAAATTATATACATATTTGCTCACAAGACAAATATATATATTTATGTGTAACCTCATTGCGAGCACTTTCCAATTATTTTTTCTTTTTGGTCCTCAGATTTTGATACTTTGAATTAAATCTCTAGACAAAAGGCAAGTAGTCATCTTTAAATTTGTCTCTGGGGTACAGTTGCCAGGTCTGCTCATAAACAGCTCCATTCTCCCTACAGATGGAAACACTTTCAGTGTCAAACAGGTCAGCCTCCTTTGTAGACTAGCAGAAGCTAAGGCAAAGTGTGCAGATGGTATCACGTCAAAGAGCTCAGTATTTAATTAGAGCAGTCTTCCAAACAATGTCGCCCCGATTTTTCTGTGCCTCCACTGGACATCAACTTGCAATTGAAAGTGCTCTATACATTTAAGACAGGCTTAAGCAAATGATCTCTGGGGTCCATTCCATTTTGAAATTTATATCTTTTTATACATTTATGAATAATTAAATGCATGAAATGAGTAATAACAGTAATTGGCTGAGAAAAATTTACATTGCATTCTTTTTGGCTTCTGTGACACAATTAAGGGTCACAAATGAATGTTTATTGCCCAGATGGTTATTATCAGCTACTCATTAGCATGTGCGGTCATTGCCGATCCGAATGGAGAGCAAAAGAAAATCACTCATAATGATTAATCCTTTAGATTTGTGCTTAAAGGAGTATCCACTCACCAAGGAACCCTCCCTCATGTTGTCTGTGAAGAGTGAGCCAGATTTATTCTTGTGTCAACTAATGCCATTGAAACATGTGAATATAGGGTTTTGTTTTTGTGCTGTTGTTTCTATCCATGAAAGAAAAATGGGCCTGTGGTCAAGGTAAATATGGATGGTTGACCTTAGAATGAAGTCATGATTAAGTCACCCTTTTTCTCCTATTTCCATTTCTTACTACTTCTTTCTACTGTCATGTTTTCATTCATCCTTCCACGGACTTTAATTTACTACACTAATGCAGACCTTATTTCATGCTGGTCATTGCGGCTTTTCTCTGTTTTCCTATTCAGAGTTCCATGACAATCACTCCCAGTTTGCTTGAGACCAGAGGGCTTATTATTAGGATGGACAAAATTCATCTGCCATTATTCCTTCCTGCGAAAGGTTTTCGTGTATTCTGGGAAACCAGCCATACTAAGGACGAGCTGGGGATGGTGAAAATAAAAAGGAAAAGCCATCTAGGTTATCTTAATGACCTTGTTTTCTTTTTGAAACTGGTAGGCAAAGTACAGGGAAGCTTAGAAGAGATTGTTAAATCCTAATGAAATGTGTGACTCGGGGAAAATTATTTAACCCACTTGAGTGATTGCCCTGCCATATAAACGAGTAAGATAATGCTAAATTTGCTAAATCTCCGTTACTGAAATTAACTGAGATGCCACACAGAAAGTGTCTATCTCAGTATACAGGCATTCCCAAGTCAACTAATTCTATTTTGGCCTTTCTTTTACTTACCTTTAAGGGCTTGATTTAGTTCAAATAATACCTTATTAAAAACTGAAATACAGATTTTGTTATATGTAGTATATAGTGTTTCTGTAGATGTGAAACCACTTGGGGTAGAAATAGTTCATGATTCTGTATGGTGAATGTGATAAATATTAAGTTAGTATTTAGTAAACAGAGTTAGTTATTTGTGCTATTAATCCATTTAGGAAAATAAAATTGGTATGTACATCGCATATATGCAGTGGAGACCAATAAGTCTTTCTCAATACTTACTAAACAGAACTTATTCCTTCTTAGGCACTTATTGTGTACTAAAGAAATATCCAACCAGTACAATTATTTGGTTTTAATAATGGTGCCCAATTTCTTTGTAAAAAGGAATTGAGCAACCAAAGTGTATTTTATATACATAATCAGTTAATGTAAGTGTAGGTATTCACTGGCTGTCTCTGAAACTTTGATTAATATTCTAATTAGAAGTATCTGCAGAAGCTTAAATTGCTTTTTTCCCAGGCCTGATTTTAAGTTACCATATAATACCAGGGAGTGCACAATGTTTTCATACTACTAAATTAAGTAGCAAATGAACTACTTTATTAAAAACAAGGATGCACATTTCCTCTTGTTTTGAGTAGTCCTTAGGTCAACAATTTCCAAACTGTAGATTAAAAATAATTAATTAAAAATATATTAATGCAATCCCAATAGAGATCGTAACAAGTTATTTTGTAGATACTAGCAAACTGATTCTAAAATGTAAACGGAGAGGAAAAATACCACAATAGCCAGTTCAACGTTGAAGGAGAAGAACAAAGTCAGAGGACTGACACTACCTGACTTCAAGACTGAAAAAAAAAAAGACTTACAGTCAGAAAACAGCAATCAACTCAGTGGTGTTGATGAAAGAATAAGCAGACAAATCAATGGAACAGAAAAGAGAGCTCAGAAATAAACTCACATTAATATAGGCAAGTGACCTTTGACAAAGAAAGACAATACAAAGGAGATGAGACATCTTCACAACAAATGGGCTGGAAAAACTGGACACCCACATGCCAAAATATTCCACAAAAAATATACAAGCAAAAAACCAAATCTTAGACACAGATTTTATATCCTCCACAAAAATTAACCCAATATGGGTTATAGATCTGAAGGTAAAATGCAAAATTACAAAACTCCAAACAACATAGAGAAACCTAGATAACCTTGGGTATTCTAATTACTTTTAGATATAACCTAAAAACATGATCCATGAAAAATAAAAATTGATATTTTTGACTTTATTAAAATTAAAAACTTCTGCTTTGCAAAAGACACTGTCAAGAGAATGAGGAGACAAACTGTAGACACATTTGCAAAAAACAAACAAACTGATAAAAGATCATTATCCAGACTCCACAGAGAACTCTTAAAACACAGCAATAAGAAAATGAAGAGTCCAATTAAAAAATGGGCAAAAGACCCAAAAAGACACATCACTAAAGAAGGTACAGATCAGTGCATGAAAAGATGCTCCCATCATATGTTCTTAGAGAAGTGCAAATTAAAACAAATTAAAATTACTACATACCTACTGGTATGGTCAAAATCCATTTCACCAGCAATGCTAGTTGCTGGTGAGGTACAGAGCATTAGGAACTCTCATTTATTGTTGATGGGAATGCAAAATGGTACATCCACTTTAGAAGATATTTATACAGTTTCTTAGGAATGTGAACATACACTTACCATACGAGGCAGCAGTAGTGCTTGTTAATATTTAGCCAAAGGAGGTAAAAATTTATGTCCATAGAAAAACCTGCAAATGGATGTTTACAGTAGCTTTATTCATAATTGCCAAAATTTGGATAGCCAATATGTTCTTCATTAAATTAATAGATGAATTGTGATATATCCAGAAAATGGAATATTATTTAGTATTAAAAATAGATAAGCTATTACCTTACCCCATAAAAAGCTGGAGGAAACTTAGGTGTGTATTGCTAAGTAAAAGAATCCAATCTGAAAAGTCTACGTATTGTAGGATTCCAATTATATGGCATTCTGGAAGAGGCAAAACTATGGAGATGGTATTAAAAAATCCCAAACAGCAGTAGTTGCCAGGTGTTAGTGGCGAGGCAGAGATAAATAGAGTCCATATAATTCTTAGATCAGCAATATTATTCTCCATAATAATTTAATGCTGGATACAAGTCATTATACATTTATTGAAACTCCTAGAATGTAGAATAGCAAGAGAACTCCAACATAAATTGTGGACTTTGGGTGATAATGATGTGTCAGTGTAATTTCATGGATGGTAACAAATGTAACCACTCTGGGGAAGGATTTTGGTGAAGGAGGAGGCTGTGTGTATGTGGATGGGGCAGGTGATATATTTGTACTTTCTGTTTCATTTTTGTGTGAACTTCAAATTACTCTTGAAAAAAGTCTACTTAAGAGGAAAAATAATTGGGGTGTCTTGGTGGCTCAGTGGCTAAGGCTCTGCCTTCATTCAGCTCAGGTCATGACCTCAGGGTCCTGGGATTGAGCCCTGCATTGGGCTCTCTGCTCAGCAGGGAGCCTGCTTCTCCTCTCTCTCTGCCTCCTTTCTGCCCACTTGTGGTCTCTCTCTGTCAAATAAATAAATTAAATCTTTAAAAAAAGAGAGGAAAACAATTAATTTTATTTGTAGAAATAAAATGTTATAAATAAAAAAGAAGGAATGATAAAAAATAAGCTCTTTTGATATTTAAGAAAAAATTTATTTAGACCATTAAAGTTGTGTGTTCATCAATTAAATATTAATATTTAGGTGACTTTGAGTATAGAAAATCCATGTGCTTGCTGCTACAATCAACTTAATACATCTTAAATCTTATATCTTTAATCTTCCAACATCTGACTATTGAGGAAAAAGGCGCTGTTAAGATTCTGGTGAATTCTGTTCCTTTGGTTGATCCTTGTCATCTGACTCCAGTGCCTACTTCCCTTGCTGAAGGAAGTGAATGATGATAACAGCAAATCTGCTGTCCAAGTAGGTCACAGTTTGTATACACCCACCAATGACATGAGTGGTCTTTTTGGGGCCCCATCACCCCTATAACTTGGGCACCTGTGGAAGAAATTTGCCAACATGATAACTAGCCCACTCCCTGTAAGTTGGAGCCCTTGACATCTATCTCCTTTGGGAATAGAGAAGAGGCGAAGTGGTGGCCAGTGGTAGTGGGGACAGTTTTGAGTGGTTTGTCCCAAATTATTGACAGTTCAATTTGGACCATTGGGTTCTTTGCATCTAATTGCCCTATGCTTTAATTCATAGTCAAATTAAAAGGTTCCTGGAAAAAGCCTTGTCAACACTCTATGACAAGGTAATTCCAACAGATAAGATTAAAGTTTGAATAATTGATTTAGTTTTCCCATATGAAAGATGATTCATTAGGATTTTTTTTTTTTTTTTTTTTTGTTTGTACCTCCCATTCATTTTCTCCATCCTTTCCAGAGGTCAAGTTTATTGTTATCAAGATACTAGTTCATCATTAGTTTTAATTTTAAGAAAAGATTTAATATGTGCTTTTCTCAGTTTATCATATTTCTATCAGTTTTGACTTTATCTTTAAATGTTTTAAAAAACTTTCTCATTACAGAAATTTTCATTCATGGAAATCGTACACTGCTATTCCCGCCTCCCTCCCTCCTCCCTTCCCTTCCCTTTCTTTATTTTTCTGTTTCTTAATATTTTTAATTTCCTGGTAGACAACTAAGAGCCACCTTTCTAAAGCATACTTCATCATGAAAGAAGGGGTTCCCAATTTTTTTCCTGTTGCTTTCCTCCAAAACACCATAGCAGAATTGCCACTTCAACCCCTCTTCCGTAGATACTCACTGAATACCAATTTCAACATCCAGCACGTAGGAAGAAAAGGCTCCTGATAAGGCTCATGGCTTCTGTATTACTGACTTCACGAACTCATTTATTCTTTGTAATTCATTCAAAGTACCTTTCTGAGTGTTGACTTTTTGCTAAATAGATGTAAAGTTCTCTGTGCTGACAAGGGGCAGGCAGTATGTCAGAAGTAAAACAAGTCAAAACGAAAAATCATTGCCATTATTTTAAATTCTATAATTCATCCTTACTGACTGACTTGCGGTACAGTCACATCACATGTGCAGCAGGAAGATATTACAGGGAAATGCTCCTCCTGGGGAACAATTTAATAATTGTTTATTTCCCATGCCCTTCCAAGCCAAGCCAAAACAAAACAAAACAAAACAAAAACAAAAACAAAAACCCAAATCAAAACAAAACAAAGTCAGTCAGAGAGAAAAACTAAAATGTGGATAATTTTTCAAAGTTATTTCATCATTTGAATTTCCATATTTTATTTCTGTATATGTACAAATACTCCTTCTATAATTAACACATCTTTTACGAGAAGATTCCAAAATAAATCATGCAAAACCCCACTATCCACACAGGTGCAAGGCTGGCTTGAACTCAATATTAATACCATCTGGGAAAATGAAATCAGGGACAAAAAGACAAAAAAAAAAGAGGAAAGCTTTTCCTTTTTTACTTTCTAAACAGCATGCGACAGGATTTAGGTCAATATGTAAATGCTTGTGTACGTGAAGAGGAAGCACTATGAGCTGGTTCAGAACATCAAACCACACTACAGACAGCGAGGGAATTATTATTATATGATATAAGACTGTTGTATGGAAAAGGGAAGATTTGATGATGTTGGAAGTTATTTATTCTCTCTGCACAATTCAGTAGCATCCTAGCAGTTATCTTGTCAAGAAAATAGATCATTTTCCTCCAGAAATTTTTTTCAAGGTATTTCTTTTTATTCAAGCACCAAATGCCATAGAGGACCATACATTGATTCTCTGTCTCCTAATTCTCCTTTTCTCTGCTGATATCTTTAGTAATTGATCAGAGGTGACTAATTCAAAGCAAAATAAGTTGAAGGTATGCACCTACTATCAAAAGCAAAAATCAATGCCTGTGACTTTCCGTCCCCCACCCCTTGCCCTCCACCCAGTGTACTAAAGCGTAATTTGTAGAGCTAATTAAAATAAGGTTTGTTTTGTTTGGCACACAGTGCTGAAAAATATACACTTGGTTCTCTCCTTGTTTACTGGCCCCAGGTATCCTTAGCATAAATGGAAGTTTATAGTGCTCTACCAGTCTGGGAATTCTTGTCTACAGCAAGCTTACACCGAACACAGTCTTACTCTATACAAATAGAATGAATTAATGACTGTATGCACAGACCTTTTGGAGAACTGTGCTCTGTGGAGGGCACAAAAGGAGTTAACCTTCTGAGTAGAGGAATAATTCTCTTGATCCTCAAATAGTTCCTAGAAGCTGCTGTTCTGCCGGTGAGTTCTTTTGCTCTGAGGAGGGCTCAGAAGCGCACGCTAAATGCATTTTAGGTGTGTCCTAAAATAAAGACTAACTCAGAAGTCTCCACTCCCTAGCCCTCTCTGATTCCTTGAGGCCAAAGTTTTTCCTTATTCTGTGTTGTTCTGTCAACATTTGAAAACACTGATTTCATTCTATAAAAATTTCCACATTTCTCTCCCCTTCAGAATATAATCTACTTGGGAAAAAGAAAGTGCAGTACGTTTTAGTTTTTGTCGATGCCAGGTATAGAACATAGAGGGCACTCAGTAAATATTTGGCAAATAAAGGAGTAAATGCTACCTTAATATCTTCTTCCAAATTAAATCCATTTCTTTCATGGAAAACATGTGTTCATTATCCGGAGAATCTGTGAGTCTAGAGTTAAAGAACTTTTGACGGTGACTGAACTAGTGTCTGGGAAAATTAAACTAGTGTGGTATTATGTGTTATGATCATACAGTCACATACTATTTTACCTTAGAAATCTAAGGTATGACAGTAAATTTTTAAAAAGTAATTAAGATTATTAATAGAGTAGACACCATAAAACAGCTTGATTCATGTAACATAATGTATGTAATATATGTAATGATTATGTATTATTAATATAGTCACAACTTTTAGTGCCTTCCTATTTGCTTTGGCTCCAAGAATCAGTGACAGGCTACTTGAGATCATGCTTAGAAAACATCTAGTAATGGTTTATGAAATGAACTCTTCAAAGTATCCTCTATTCTGACAGTTTTATTTTTTTTCCACCAGTATTGACCCTTATAAATTACTTAAAGTATCACTTAAAGTTTACTCCTTAGTCTACAAGTTTTTTGGTAACTTTGGCCAAAAATATGTTTCTCTCACAATTTCAGAATGCTCCAGAAGATTATCCATATTGCTCTTATGCTGGGGTCAGTGAGTCCTGTTTTAATACTGGCTGAAAAGAGTGTTCTTCTCATATTCTAATAGATACTTGATTCTTAGTTCCACCCAAATAAAATGTTGTCCAAATAATGCATTTTGTGCTTCTCATCACATCAAATATAAAATGCTGGTTTGCATTAAATCACTACTTGGACACATTATTTCGTAGACTAAACATTTTTGGCTTTATTGTATTGTCCACATACAAGGTTTTCTATGCAAGAGGTAAATTATGTAACCAAATTCTATAGTAAATCAGGTGTAGTGATGGAATAAAGCCTAAGAAAATTATTCATTTGAGAACTATAATGATCACATCAAATGTCTCTGATATTTTTGAAAAGATTACTTGCAGGATAAAAATTGCTCAGGTTTCTTGTTCATACCATATCCCAACAATGTTTTTAAATAGTTTTAATTTACTAATTTAATCAATTCTCCCAACATTCCTATGAGGGGGTTAATATTATCCATATTTTTAAAAAAAGCACTAAGGTATTTATTTCCTTGTCCAATTTCAAAAATATAGAAAGTATCCTAACAGAAATTTGGAACCATTGGCTCTTCTCTAGAGTCAAAAGTCTCAGGACCACACAGTGGTTAGAATTCTCAGAAGCTGAGCAGAACACAACCTGCACAGCTGGACATGACATTCACTAACCACTCTGCTCTTTGTCCTCTGAGGTGGCACAATTTTTTTTCTAGTAGAAAATTAAAATATATCTCTGTATTTGTTACTATACAAATATGTGAGTTAAATTATACCCATTGGTATGAAGCCTTTAAAAATCATCAAAAAAAAAATTCTCAACCCTAACTGTACTAAAATAAAAAGCAATTAATTCAATGACTCTTTTTGTAGCTGCCTTCTGGTTAATTCTTAGGAGAACAAGGGAATTTTTGTGGTCTGTGGGATAGTGGGTAATCTTTCAATGATTATGACCTCAAAGCATGAAACAGACAGATACCTACAAGGGGAACGAAAATAGAATCATCTTTTTAAATGATTCTCTCTAATCATTTAAAAATAGAAAGTGCACACAGAACCATTCCCCTGGATAATGACTTTCAGGTTTTCATGGCCAGGTGCAAGGCCAGGTGCTTGTTTGGTTCTCGCTACAAAGAGGTCATATTATTAGCCAACATCAGTGTGCTGAGTGACATGTTGCAGCCCCTCTTAGAGCAACTTGGGATGCCCCTGCTTCCACAGATCTCTACAAAATTGGGCTCATAGAAGCTTTGAGTAAAATATCCACCCATGTAGTAAAATGCTATGCCTTGGTGTAATTTAAGTGATTATCTAGGATTAGTAAGAGAATCTTAGTTCCTTTTTTTCATGTTTTGTTTTTTAAATGTAAAATCCGTTATTTAACATAGAGTGTATTATTAGTTTCAGAGGTAGAGTTTAGTGATTTATCAGTTGCCCATAGCACCCAGTGCTCATCACATCACGGGCCCTCCTTAATGCTCATCACCCACCTCCCCTTCAGCAACCCTGCTTGTTTTCTATAGTTCAGAGTTTCCTGTGGTTTGTCTCCTTCTCTGTTGTCTTCTTTTATTTTTCCTTCTCTTCTCCTATATTCATCTTATTCACCTGTTTTGTTCCTTAAATTCCACATAGGAGTGAAATCATATGGTATTTGTCTTTCTCTGACTGATTTATTTCACTTAGCATAATACCCTCTAGTTCCATCCATGTCATTGCAAATGGCAAAATATCATTCTTTTCGATGGCCAAGTGATATTCCATTGTGTGTGTGTGTGTGTGTATGTGTGCCCCTCTTCTTTATCCTTGAATCTGTTGGTGGACATCAGGCCCCTTTCCATATTTTGGCTATTGCGGACATTACAGCTATAAACATTGGGTGCATGTGCCCTTTGGAATCACTGTGTTTGTAACCTTTGGGTAAATACCTAGTGATGCCATTATTGGGTCAGAGAGTAGTTCTACTTTTAACTTCTTGAGGAACCTTCATACTGTTTTCGAGTGGCTGCATCAGTTTTTATTCCCACTAGCACTTGCCAATCCTTGCCAATACTTGTCGTTTCTTGAGTTGTTAATTTTAGCCATTTTGACAGGTGTCAGATGGGATCTCATTGTGGTTTTGATTTGTATTTCCCGGATTTCAAGTG
This sequence comes from Mustela nigripes, assembly GCF_022355385.1. Lineage (NCBI taxonomy): Eukaryota > Metazoa > Chordata > Mammalia > Carnivora > Mustelidae > Mustela > Mustela nigripes. The sequence goes on along the minus strand of NC_081560.1, from coordinate 61,020,365 downwards.
ATGTTGAACATCTTTTCACATATATATTGACTATATGTATATCTTCTTTGGAGAAATGTCTGTTTATGTCTTCTGCCTGAAGAAATCTTAGTTCTAATAAATATTTTAAGAATCTTTTTAGTGAACCTGTAGTGCTTTATATTATCCACATCTACAAAATTGTGTGGAGTGGAAAATGTTTTTATTACTAGATTAATACAAAGTGAATAAAATCAGAGACAAAATTAATCTTATATTTTAAAAGGTATTTAAAAATTTATCTGTGAGAGCTTTTTATTGCTCAACATCCTTAATAAAAGGTCTTTTAATTTTATTAGATAGACATTTCTTTCATCTGCTGTCTCAAAATATCCACAATTAGTACAACTCTGTGGAAAAATAAGCTTTTTTTTGGGCTTTTGCACACAGTTCTTTCTTGCAGGTTATGAGAATAAAATGGACAAAAGCCAATTACCTCAACCATTCCAACCCTTAAGTCTTTAAAAAATATGTTGTAGGGGCGCCTGGGTGGCTCAGTGGGTTAGGCCGCTGCCCTCGGCTCAGGTCATGATCTCAGGGTCCTGGGATCGAGTCCCGCATTGGGCTCTCTGCTCAGCAGGGAGCCTGCTTCCTTCTCTCTCTGCCTGCCTCTCAGTATACTTGTAATTTCTCTCTGTCAAATAAATAAATAAAATCTTTTAAAAAAAATAAATAAAAAAAATAAAAAATATGTTGTTATAGGGGCGCCTGGGTGGTTCAGTCAGTTAAGCATCTGCTTTCGGCTTGGATCATGATCCCAGGGTCCTGGGATTGAGTCCCGCATGGGGCTCCCTGCTCAGCGGGAAGCCTGTTTCTCCCTCTCCCACTCCTCCCCACTGGTGTTCCCTTTCCGGCTGTGCCTCTCTGTCAAATAAACAAATGCAATTTTTTAAAAATGTTGTTTCATTCAGATTTACAATGGAGAATATAAAGAGACTATCATTCATGAATACACAGATGACCTTCACGATATTTCAGAATCCATTAACCCTCGTGTCAGCATTTGTTTTTCTCTCTTCACCGGATTCCGTTGCCATTGCTCTTCTCTGCTGGAAAACTCTTTTACCTTTGATGGCCTCATGCTTCACTTTTGTCCTCTTCTTCTTCAAGTCTGTCCAGATGCTAACTTTTCAGGAAGACTCCCTGACCATCCACTGAAAATTGACACCATGCCCTCCCTCCAGCTGGCCACTTGGTATAGCTGCAAGCTTATTTTTATCTGTTGTTACTACTTGACATTCTAGGTCTGTCTGTGGTCTGTGTGTGTGCACACGTGTGTGTATACGTGTACATGTGTGATCCTGGTCTCCACTGAATAGAATGTAAGCCCCACAAATACAGGAGTGATTGCACGGTTTATTGTTATATCCTACCGTTTCGAAGAGTACTTCTACATCCTCAGTTCTCAATAAATACCTGTTCTTATTAAGTACCTTCATAACTTAATTTTTTTAAATTTAGTGCTATAATCTGAAAATTTCTCCATATCCTTAAGTCTCCATAGAAAATGTAATTTTTAAGAAGATTTATTTGTTTATCTGAGGGAAAGAGAGAGCATGAGCACGAGGGGCAGAAGGAGAGGGAGAGAAAATCTTGAACAGATTCCCCACTGAGCAGGGAGCCCGATGCTGGGCTGGATCCCACAACCCTGAGATCACAGTCTGAGCTGAAGCCAAGAGTCCAATGATGCTCAAACGGCTGTGCCACCCAGGTGCCCCATATAAAATATAATTTTAAATATCTGAAAACATATCTCTTTTTGACATAATCGCACATTTTTGGACATTTAATTTTGAGTTTTCCCCTAAAATAAAAATTTTATGACAGTGAAATTCTTGTTTGCTGTGGTCTGATGGTGTCCCCCAAAATTCATATGTTGAAGTCCTAGTACCCAAAGTGATATTTTAAGGAGCTGGAGTCTTTGGGAGATGCTTAAGTGATGAATGAGCATAGAGCCTTTATGAATGGGGTTAGTGCCCTTGTAAAGGAGGCTTGCAAAGGAGGCTTCCCCTTTTCCCTCTGTACAGCAATCCAGGGGAGAAGTCTGTGATTTGGAAAAGGACCCTGGTCTTGGCGTTCCAGCCTCTACACTTGTGAGAAGTAAAATTCTGTCGTTCAGAAGTACCCAATTCATGGTATTTTGTTGTAGCAGCCCAAGCCAGCTAAGACATCATTCAGTTACATGTTTCTCCTTTATGATTTCCCAAAAACAAATTGAAGTGGCATTGCTGTTCAAAATGTACAAACTCTTTCAACATTTGGCCTTTTGCATTGAGAAAGGCTTGCCTAGTTCAAACAGCCCTCAGAGACATATGACTGCTTGTGTTTTGGAACATCCTCACTAAACCTTTGTATTAAGATTGTTTTATAGGGGCACCTGGGTAGCTCAGTGGGTTAAGCCGCTGCCTTCGGCTCAGGTCATGATCTCAGGGTCCTGGGATCGAGTCCCGCATCGGGCTCTCTGCTCAGCAGGGAGCCTGCTTCTCTCTCTCTCTCTCTCTCTCTCTGCCTGCCTCTCTGCCTACTTGTGATCTCTCTCTGTCAAATAAATAAATAAAATCTTTAAAAAAAAAGATTGTTTTATAATTTGATAAATAAAAAAACATATACATTACTGATGTTTGAGCATGTACCTCAATGTTAATGTCTACGCCAATAGGGATTGCTGGAGAGAGCAGAAAGTTCATATTATTACCTTACCTACAGGTGCCAAATTTTGAGGTCCTTTTAACGGGCCTGACTATAATAAACATAAGGTCTGGATCATGTAGAACTGGCCATCAGTGCCAGAGAGGAAAAAAATAAATAAATCTGTAACTATTAAAGAATATTTTACGAGTTAAGAGGTAGCATCAAAAGACACAATTATTATCATTTCCTTTATTACGATTACTATCTCTTTCCAAAAGGAAAATTATAGATTTACTATTTTAGGGGATAGAGTTAATACACCATTACTTTATATGCCCAGATGTTAGTATCATTTAAAAGAGAGAAGTTAAGGGGCACCTTGGTGCCTCAGTTGGTTAAGCGTCTGACTCTTGGTTTTGGCTCAGGTCATGATCTCATGGGTTGTGGGCTCCAGCTCCACACTCAGTGGAAGGTCTGATAGATGTTCTCGCCTTCTCCCTCTGTCCACCCCCCCCCCAACTCATGCTTATGCTTTCTCCCTCTCTCTCTTTCTCAAATAAACAAATAAATCTTTAAAAAAGAATAGTTTGATGTAAGGCCTTGGGTACTAAGATATTTTGGCCCACAGTTATTGTTTTATAACAATATATGGAAAATATTTCATCTACTAAGACTTACAGGTTTTAAACCATGTAAGATGTGATAATGTTATAAATTGTATTTTTATAAGTAATGCAGTTTGGTTAATGATCTTCCCATGCTGGAGTACAGGACCTCGCCACACCAGGACTGTGATGAGATTATAGCTAGCTCCTACAGCCTAGCTCCTCAGGTCACAGACCAGAAAACCAAACCTGTTTCTCCCAGATACTTCCAAGCTGTTATAGAAGCCTCCTCCTCGATTTCCAATAATTTCCCTTTCAGTTTTAATTAGCCTGATCAATTCTGTTGAAGCTGCTAATAACCCTCACTGAAACAGAATTTTTAACCTAAAATTAAAATGATACATCACTGCAAATATAAAGGATGATTGAGTTGTGTGTCTCTGATGAGCTCTTTCATCTAATACAAGGTTAATTGCCTAAAGAGAACTCTGATAAGTAGGGTAGCGAAAATAGGGTATTATACTAAAAAGATTAATTAAAATGATAGTTGGAGGTCATAACTTAAATGGCTAAGGATTAGTAGTTTGAATAACAGAAGTCATGTTGAAGCCTTGACAGGCATTCTACTCACGTGTGTGTGAGACAGGCTGGAGATGGGAGTTCTCACATGCTTTTACATTTCCATTCACCAAGAGTTTCTGCTGTATTAGTAGAGTCAAATCTCTTAAACCAACAATACGCTGATATAACAGAATTGCTTCTACTGATCATAGATCACTATATGCTCTATTAAAAAACTATTCTGGAGTGTTTAATGTTTCTTCTACACCTGAAATAGGAACTCAAATAATTTATTCCATTTTTTTCCTGTCTCATATATATGTTCCTGTCAAACATATATATGTTTGACCACAGTCCCAACAACCAAATTTTCCCCCTGATTCAAAGAAGTTATTTCTCACAGATTCATTCGTTTTGATGAGATGACATTGATCTCCAAATATTCTCCTCTCCTGGTAAATAAATTAATAGGACTTACCTGTATAGAAACCTACTTTAGGGCTTCTGAGACCGAGCTCTACAAAGGGAAAGATTTTCTGAGAGTTTCATTTGCATCTTGTGAGAAAGCCTGCCTTGCCAGAGAAGTGTTACTGATTTATAGCAGTCCTTTAGAAGATAAGTTCCCTTGACTGATAACATCTTCAAATTGTCAAAGCATTCATTTGTCACTGTAGGGGGACAATTCTTACTGATAAGACTGGTCTCCTTAAAACAGATCTTATGATACGTTACAAATATTTTTTCTTCTGCATTTTGTTTGCTACTTTTGACATAGAAAGTTTACAGTAGATTATGTCCTACTAAATTTGTTGGTTCCCTATTTATAATGCCATAATAATAGTTAATATTTATTACTTCCTTACCTTCTATCAGGCATTGTTCTAAGTTTTACAGGTATAACATTTAATTCTTAAAAAATCTGTGTGGTATGCAGTATCATGGTCATTTGGAGGTAAGAAAGTTGAAGTTAAGGGAATTGACCAATGTTTTAAAACTTTTTTTGAAGCAATATGTTATACTGCTTTCTTCAGGTTAATCAATGAAATTAACCTGACAATTTTAGGACATTATTGGAAAGTCATGGTTGTACATTGGCAAAAGTCAGACATTGCAATGGGTACGTAGCATAAGGAACAGGTATGGTGAACGGACAGAGCATGATAGATGTGACTTGGCAACCACCCTGTCCATCAGTACCAAATACATCTTAAGTATCACTTTAATCACTTTCTCCTCATGTTCAGAGGTTCCATGATCTGTTGAATGAAGTTCAGTCTCCCTAAACCTTGTATCTAAAGTTATTTGCGTTTGATTTCAACCTATGTTCTTCACCTACTGTTATCCCAGTATGTACCTTATCTCCCAGCCAGAACAGACTACTTTCTCTTTCTCAGATGGCCTCTGTAACTCAACTGGATGAAATAGCCATCCTCCATTTTTCCTTCAGTGATAACCTATTTCTAAAATATGTTATGGAACCTTCTAAAAGGTTATGAAACCTCTTGTTATCTTTCCAAATGGGATTGACTTCTTCCTTCCTGAAACTTTATATTTCTTTTTATATGATATTTCTTGGTCAAAAATTAGCTTAGCTATTTTTATATTTTCTTTCCTCTCACATTAAGGTTTAAGCTCATCTTTTTACCTATTGCATTTTCTTGGGACTACAGCCTGAATAGCTTGTGTGGCTGTTTTCAAACTGATGACCATGGTCTGAACTTAGTATTTGAACAAAGACTTGTAACCTGATTGAAGACAAGGCTTCAAGAATGACTTTCCTAGGATTGTTATTGAAGAGAACTATGCAATAGTTATTAGAGAAAATGCCAGTTTTCAGCATTTTTTACACATTTTCTCATCAGGAAGGCAGTTGTGATCAACAGAAATATATCTACAAAATGAAACAGGACAAAATGAAAAGCTTTTTCCTCTCTCCTTTACTTTTATTGCACTCCACAACCTACATAGTCTCTCTGTCTTCCAAGCTTCTTGAAAATTCTCCTTCAGGTCTTAGCCCACAAATGACTTTGTTTCTCCTTTTGTTTTCTTCCTGATTCTGCACCCCCAAGCACAAAGAATCTATCTGGTTATAATACAAACTTTCTCAAAAGATAGCATGGGAAGAAAATGAACAGTATGATGGGAATCTTTTTTTAGAAGATTTGAGCAGTGGATATACTGGGAAGAATACTCTTTTGTCCAGTAAATATCAAGAGACTCTTGGAACATTTCATTGCCCCCCCCAAAAGAAACTTGACAAAGAAGAAAAAGAAACCCAGCTTTATGAACAAAAGTGCATACTTGGTCACTAAAGAGAGATAAATATAATAAAATATGGTACTTCTATGGGATTATAACAGCTCCTATTAGGACCATACCTTTTATGTTCTTCTGACATATTCACTATTGCTAGTTAGTATTGTCAGATGTGTTCATCACTTAACTGTTACAATTTGCACTCTTGTGGACCCACAATCTCTCTCTGGAAACCACAAAGAAAATAGGCTGTATTTGTGAGTACTCACATTTGCAGGGCCCAAGCTGGTGTAAATCCACATTTGCAAATTGAAACCTACTTTCTTTCTCATCCTAACACTGACCTCAGGGCTCCCAGGAAGAGGTTCTTTGCATATGTTTGGGCCATCCAACCTTCACATCTAAACTCTGTCCAGAACCCCTCTCAATCCGTTGCAAATCTCTTGGCTACCCCTTTGATCTGAAAGTGTACACACTGGGAGCAAAGTGTGCCTTCTCAACATCATACCAGAGAAAGAAGTTTGTACAATACTGTGATAGGCTGAAGGACACTTGGGAAGGGAACTCATAGATCCTGTGTACCCATAGCAGAATCTGGAAGAGAAAAGGGACCTCTGGCTGGATGTGTCCTCTTGCACCTGCCTTCTTTCCAGCCTGCTGTCTCATCTTTGTATAATAGCTGTAGGCCCCGAGGGTCCTTAGACTCATCCTGCAACAAGTATACAAAGATGAAACACAACTGCACCTTCAAACCGAAAACCAGCTTTCACCCATTATGACCTTTGCCAAGTTGCTTAACATACCTGTGCCTCAGTTTCCTCACCTAAGTACTGAGCATTTCCTTGCAATTACATGTACCATTAGAAGAAAATGGCTGAGGTAGGACTGCTATAAAATATACTCAGCACCAACTGGAAGTCCATCATTTGAATGGAAGCCTTAAAAAGCACTCTCAGCTTAAAAAATAAACATATGAAATTAATTTTAATTTTGGATATGTTCTCACTGATGTTAATGAGACTACTTTTGTTAAAATGCTGAATATACCCGCAACCGGGCTCACACAATCCCCCACCCTACTGTTGGTGGGTATGAAGGAGGGCAGGTATTACATGGAGCACTGGGTATGGTGCATAAACAATGAATTTTGGAACACTGAAAAAAAATAAAAATTTAAAAAATGCTGGATATATTTACTTTGTGGAAAAAACGTCGATCAAAAAACCAAACCAAACCTCAAAAAACAAATTAGAAAATCCCACCAGTATAGAATTAGCGTTTCCTTAGTAGCTGGAGTCATTCTTTGAACACATTTATTCTATGTGCCTAAGCCATTGCTCAGTAGAACACTTCACCTATCAACAGCTAGAATGGATTTATAAAGGTGAAACTCATTTATCTTCTGTTGACAACAAATATTTATCTAACGCACAAAGTTAAAGTGAGAAGTCATTTACCTTCTTTTTGTTTTTGCTGCTGTCTATAAAGCAGGACAAATGATGGCTGTTCTGTGCCCAATTTAGTATCTGTCATTAAGGTAAATTATGAGAACCCCATGACAAAGTTGACACTTTTTGGAAAAAAAAATGAATTTACCGATGTATTTTTTTGTTTGTTTTTTGCTTCTGTCTTTTTTCTCTCTTTTCCTGCCCTTTTTTTAAATTATCGAAATGACAAAATTTTATTTCAACTGTTCTGTTACTAGATTTTCTTTTTTTTTTTTTGCATGTTTAATAGTTTTCCTGTAGTTTGCAGTATGCATCAGTAACCTAAGAATAGTTTGTTTCTTAGTGATAATAATGTTACTATGTCAAGCAAAATGTAGAAACCTTAATATCTTAATAGACTTATTATCTCTCACACCTATCTTTTATGTTGTAGTTTTATACACTTAAAAACACAAAACTCAGTATATAATTTGTATGAAATATTTGAAGATGAAAGACCACGAATCATCACAAACTCATAGCTTATACCGTGTCATTTAATCTTATTTTCTTCATGTTAGTCTGTCATATTGTCAGAAACCTATCAATCCCTTCAGCTTCAATGAGCATAAGATATTGTACAATAATTTGTTAGCAGGAGAAAGGAAACAGAACAAGTAAGAAAATGGCAAGTGGAAATAGCCACTTTAATGTGTAAGTCCCTAGTATTTATTATTTGCTTTCTGTAGTATATTAATCGAAATGTTTGCTTATTCCTGAAGTCTTTATATTCTAAAAATTCAACATGTAGGAATGAGAAAATATGACTTGATATGTAAATATTAAGATTATTTAATATCCTTAAACAGGACTTTGAATTTGCCCATGGGCAATCTTTACATTCTTTTTTTTTTTTTTTTTAAAGATTTTTATTTATTTATTTGAGAGAGAGACAGTGAGAGAGAGCATGAACGAGGAGAAGGTCAGAGGGAGAAGCAGACTCCTCATGGAGCTGGGAGCCCGATGTGGGACTCCGGGATCATGACCTGGGCCGAAGGCAGTCGTCCAACTAAGCCACCCAGACGTCCTGAATCTTTACATTCTTCTGCCATTTGGTGCCAAGATTTCTTGTAGCATTTATATTGACTTCTGCTCTAAATCACCATCTATGTACATATTAAGGCACTCATTATCAAATCATGAAATGTATTCTTAAAAAACTGCAGTCTTTAAAAATGTAAATGTCAAAGTAATATTCCAACAAGAAAAAAAAAAAAAGAAAGAAAGAAAAGATAAGGTGAGGGTATTTTGGCCCCATACAGAAATATTCATCTACATCATCATATCTTGTACCATGTTCATATAATGAATGCTATGCCATTTTGGGTGGTTGAAAGAAAAAGAGTGAAAGACAGACTTGGGGAAATTAAAAAGGGTGATGGTACCATTGTCTTACAAGTTGTTTAGAGTTGGCTGTCATGACTGGGTAGATCTTTAAGCAGCAAATCAATTATAAGAAGGTAAGATTATAGTTAATATGATAATACAGATAAAAGTCCAAGGTGCCTGGGTGGCTCAGTCAGTTAAACAGCCACCTTCAGCTTGGGTCATGATCCCAGGGTCCTGGGACCGAGCCCTGCGTCGGGTTCCCTGCTTCTCCCTCTCCCTCTGCCTTCCACTCTGCCTACTTGTGCTTTCTTTCTCTCTCTCTATCTCTATCTCTGTCAAATAAATAAATAAAATAAATAAAATTATTTATTTTATTATTAATTTATTATATTATTTTATTATAATTTATTAATTTATAAAATTAAATAAAATAAATAAAATCTTAAATAAATAAAATTTTATTTAAGATTTTATTTAATTACCACTTAAAAAAAAAAGTTCACACAGCATAAAGATGGTAATAGATGTCAGGATGATGAGCAATAGTTATGAGATGTTGTTCGTTACTGGCTAATTTTGTCCATTGTCCCTCGGTAATGTCTGTGAAATGTGGTGGCTGGAGTGGATGTTGTTGGTGCCTGGCCCAGATCCGCTTTTCCAGGCTGGTGTTGGCTTCCATTCTCCTAACAGCTGTGAGCATTGTCTACTACCTCAGAACTTCCCTCTTCTGGTGAATTCCCTCAGCTTACTAAGAAATTTCTTTGGCATTATGTACATCCCCTGAGGGTAACCCACAGTCAAGAGTCAACTTATTGGGGGGAACAAACTTTTGGTGCATTTTCCCTTCATAGTTCCCTGTGGGATTTGGCTGAAATTAGACTCTGTTGATTTTCTTCTCCTACTCCATTCTACTTTGCTCACTTTCTTACAGGTTAATCCCAAGAGCACTCCTTCCATCAAAAATTCTGTGCACAAATATTCTTATCTCAGGCTTTGCTTCCAGGCAACTTGTCTTAAGACACGGGCCTACAATGACACGTCTGATATGGTCTGGGACCAAACTTTTCTTCACAGTGGCAGGCAGATATTAACCAAAAGTCTAAATGAGGAATTCACACAAATTCCAAATGTGCTTAAGGCAAAAGTCTCTAAAACAACAACAACAAAAATGTCTGTACTGTTTGGTGCTGAAAGTTTGCCTATTCAGCATTCATACTGTCATTTTCATTTCTAAGCTACAGCTTTTGTTTCATTGGGAACTTTTCCACAAGTGTTGCATAAATGGGTACTGCTCACTAGGGAAGAAAGTTTTCAAAATAGAACTGTTGTGTGCCTAGTGCTAACAATTATATTCTTCTCGTGGCTGTTGCTTGAGCAGAATTTTTCAGAATAGTATGACTGTAATTAGTTTTCCATGACATTCGGTTTTTAAATATCAGATTCTGGGGTAATGTTGAGAAGCACTGGCCTTTAGAATATAGCATTTGAACTCTTTACCCTATTGGTCCTAAAGCTTTCTTTTAGGGGGGTAAAATCCTGACAGTTACCATTAGGCTTGGTTATCAATGGTGAAGTGGACTTACTCTCAAAAAATACCCTACATTAGCCAGTCTCTCCTTTTCTGACAAAATGCTGGGAGATTCTTCAATGCTAATATTTATTCTGTTATAATAAAAGACCTAAGGCAGAATGTTAGCTTATTTTTTTAATTCCATCTCAGCAATAATAGCAAGTATTTATCCAGTATTTATTCTCTTCTAAACATTGTTCTGGACTCTTTATAGGTGTTCATTTATTTAGCATTCATGGCAACTTTTTTTAGGTTAATAGAATTATTACCACAATTTTATAGATTTGGGTAATAGTACAAGTGAAATCCAAAGTATAAAAGTATTAAGCAACTTGTTCAAAGTCACATAGCTTGTAAGTGTTGCAGCTTGAATCCAATGCATTTCACATTCCACAGAAGATACATATGACTCAAATGCTATGTTATCTATGAAGATTCTTAGCTGGAGCCTTAGTCTAACAGTGATACAGTTATGGCATATTATGGCATATCCCAGAACTGTGCTATTTGTTACATGATCTACAATGGCTGCTGTTCTGGAAACTGTTACTACTGTAACTGTTACTACTTCAGTGTCTAAATCTGTTGGATCCGCTGATGCAGAATACCATAGATTGGGTGGCTAAAACAACAAATACTTATTTCTCACAGCTCCAGAGGCTGAGCATTTGAAGTCCCAGATGGAGGCATTGGCAGACTCAGCGTCTGGTGAGAACCCTCTTCCTGGTTCGTAGATGACTGGACTCTGTCTGTCCCCAAATGGTAGAATGGTTGAGAGAGCTCTGTGGGATGTCTTCTCTATAAAAGCGTGAGGGCTCTATCCTCATGACCTAATCGCTCTGAAGAGCTTCATCTCTGAAAACCATCACATTGGGGACTTGGTTCCAATGTTGACTTTTGGAGGGGGACACAGATATCCAGTCAACAGCACACAGGAAGGGCAGACACTTCAGGTCAGCAGTGAGAACAATCTGATGTTGCCCTGGCCTTCCAGAACACGACCCGTGAACTCTCAGTGAGCAGGGCATAGACCAGTCCGAGTGTTCTCATATTCAAATAGTGGATCACGTATTGTACAGAGCTTCATGTTATGGAGGTGTTTCGGGACCGTGTTAGAGGCTAGGGATGACAAAAACAAAACTAAACAAAACTGAGCAATAATAATAATTTTAAAAAAGCCCTTCAAGGAAGATATTCTTTATGTACCCGCACTCATTCAAAGGTCCTGGTCACAGTCCCCATAATACACCCCAAATTGAAGCTCAGTTAAAATTTCTTTAGATCATCATAGAGCTGAGTTACAGTGCGAGCAGGAGTAGGAGAATGGGTGTTAGTCCATTTCGTGATGGCAAGTTTAAGGAAAGCCAGGTTGGATAACCTGGAACTCAGTTTAATGGGCCCATAAATGCCTCCATCTCATAACATGCTGAGAGGAAGTGAGGGACCAGGGTGACAGTGCCAAGTGCTCTGTATAGTGGACCTCCCATACTTCCCTCAGGAAAACTTGTTAACAAATTGAGGACATCTGTGTCACTGCATGTGGCAAGTGCACGTAAGGCTTAACCTTGTTCCTTTTGTCCCCCACACAAAATTATAGAGACACTTGAGAGGACTGGTCTAGAGAATCATTTGGGACTTTGTATTATGCACTTATTGTCATCCTGAGATATTTCCTGCCCCCTACCCCTCAAGGTTTTTAATAATGTTATTACAGAAAAATAAATTATTTAACATGGAATGGGAAAGGATGTGTGCAAGTCAAATCTGTATCTGCAGTATGAAGAATTTAATATATTAAAGAGTATTATAAATAATATTTAATTCATTAATAAGCTTAACTTTTATAAATAATATTTAATGTGTTAAATAATATTAAATTGCCCAAAATTGATTGAGTTTTTTCCCCCCAGATTAAGGTGCCACCTAATTCTAAATAGCAATGACAACAACACACACACATATACATGTACACACTGGTGAGGGAGGCTGGGAAAGAGGCAGAAAGTGTCCTGAGAACACGTTCTACAGTGTAATACAGGGAAATGAGCATTTAGGAATTCAGGCTATTGATAAGAGGAGAAACTGTTCTGTATCAGTGTTTGTGAAAACATAAGGTAGTTGGATTTATTCAATCTGTGCTTGAAGGCACACATTCAAGTAAATTGATATAACTTTAAAAAGTCTAAGTTCTTGGGGGGATGGGTGAGCCTGGTGGTGGGTATTAAGGATATGTGATACATATCACATGGAGCACTGGGTGTTATACACAAACAATAAATCATGGAACACTACATCAAAAACTAAATATGCACTGTGTGGTGACTAACATAACATAATAAAAAAAAAATCTAAGTTCTCTGGAGGAATTCAGTACTTGGGACAAAAAAGTAATGGAAAGCAAACTGGCGGCCTATGGTTGGGGAACTTGTCAAGGCTGGGCTTCTCCCCTTTTCTATCACCCAAGTCTGGGTGATATCCGCCTCGTTTTATTTGTTGTTTTAAGAATTGAGGTTAAAAGTGTGCGGTTGGTGTGTGAGTTATTTCCTTGGAAGGAAATCAAATCCTTGGAGCTAGAGTAAGTCTTCACTCAAGTTGGGAGTGTGTCCATATCCCTCAGCCTCTAGAGAGAAGACATGGTTGCCCTCCCAGTTTCTATTCACGCTGCCTGACTTCCGGCCATGGCCTTCTAGACTCTCAGTCTTTCTGAGCTATCAACTACAGTGTGGCAGGAAGTGTAGGTAGAACATGAAAGGCCTTTTCTTTGGGTCTCCTCTTTGCATGAATTTTTAACAGGACCAAAGGCTTACTAGATCCCTGTTCATGATGCAGAATCTCTTATTGAAGTCAGACTGAGGGTCAGCTTGGTCTTCTCCTCAGAAGGCCTGCCCTGCAACTTTCCTCAGGCAATATTCATCCTGAGACCACAGACACTGAAGGGAAGGTTCTTAAGGAGAGAATCCCGATTTAGATTTAATTATCCATGGAGATATTCTGGACCCTGCAGCGTTTGGAAGGGCTGAGAAATGACAGACACCGAATTAGTTCCCTTAATTGTAGGGCCACACAGAAATAGCTCCAGACAGCGAGGAAGGAATATGTTCCATCTTTCAGAGAGGAGACTCAGAGAAACCAAAAGGTAACTCTGGACACTAGTGCCCGTGAATGGCAGGTAGCAGTTCTCTTCAGAATCCTAATCATGTTCGGACGCCCGGATGACTCAGTCAGACGGCTGACTTTTGCTGGGGTCATGATTCCAGGGTTCTGGGATCGAGCCCCACATTGGGCTCCTTGCTTAGCAGGGAGCCTGCTTCTCCCTCTCCCACTGCCTGCCACTCTGCCTGCTTGTGTTCTCTCTTTCTCTCTGTCAAATAAATAAATAAAATCTTAAAAAATAAAAAAAGAATTCTAATCATGTGTACCTTGTGACAGTTGTTTCATTGCAGAAAGGTAGTAAATTACTGAGAGTGTGTTTGGCCTTTTTTTCTTTGTGTAATGAGAAAGCCAGTGGGAGAAGGGGTTATAAATTCTATAAATTCTACCTTTTACAACAAGGTAAGATTTTGAGATACGTGATAGTAGCCAATAACTGAATGACCACTGGGGTGTGCCTGAACCTTTTCGCTTCGAGGAACGACCAGCACAGGGTGGTTATGAGCTTGTCAGTCAGCTCCCTTCACCAGTTCATTCCGCCTTGAACAGGACTGTGGTCGAGTAAGCTCCCACAGTTTTTAAAAGATGACGATTCCTTTGACAATGTCTATGTTCCTATGAATGAGGATTCCTGGACATCAACCCCGTCAGTGGCTTCAACAGAACAGTGCTAAAGAGAAAAATAGAAGATGGTTGCTTTATTTATTTATTCCGTCAGTTACCCCTGGCTTCCAGTAACAGGTGCACAGAGAGTTCAAACAAGCAGCCCCAGGAGGCATGGGTCCTGTAGAGCTATACTGACACCTGGTGGAAGGATGAAAACACAAACTTAAAATGGCTTTTAAGGAAGCGTGCCTACTAAAATTTAGCTTATTGGGTGTATTTAAGGCTTTGAAACAAAGCAGTTTTGTCTTCATAAAAAAGCAGCCAAGTAAACACAAACCTGTAGATACACAGTAAACTCACTTTCTTACAATTATTTTCTGTCTCTACCTTAAAGGTTTTTGTTTTTTTTTTTTTAAGGTTTTATGTATTTACTCGACAGAATGAGAGAGACAGAGAGAGAGCGAGCTCACAAGTAGGCAGAGCAAGAGGGGGAAGCAGGCTTCCTGCTGAACAGAGAGTCTCATGTGGGGCTCAATCCCAGGACCCTGAGATCATGACCTGAGCCAAAGGCCGAGGCTTAACCCACTGAGCCAGCCAGGTGCCCCTCTACCTTAAAGTTTTCAATCGCAGGCTGTCTTTGCTGATGGTGAAAGGAGTGTGTCTCAAACTCAATATGGTAGTGTGAATATGGGCGGCAGTATATGCCATGTGTAAGGTTTCAGCCAAAAAAACCACCTCCACCGTCTGTCAACCGACTTGAAATATCCTTGATTCTTTGTCCTTTCCTGTCAGTCATATGGGAGACCCCATCAGAGCGTACTTGCTGCTCTTGGCATCGTCCTTGGTCCAATTCTTCTCCTCCCTCCCACGAATCATTTCCTTCTCCTGCTTCCTGGCTTCTCCCTATATCACGATTTAAACATATCCAACGCTGCTGCTCTGAACAACTTCTATCAGACCAACAAAAGCAGGAGAGAACCCACCATCGTACCATCTTCTTTAACTGCCGGTTCACACTGCTTCACTTCTCCCTTCCTGTTACTGTGTCTTGTATAGCTAAGATTTTTAGATCACAAGTAGGCCAAGAGGCAGGCAGAGAGAGAGGAGGAAGCAGGTTCCCTGCTGAGCAGAGAGCCCGGATGCAGGGCTGGATCCCAGGACCTGAGACCGTGTCCTAAGCTGAAGGCAGAGGCTTTAACCCACTGAGCCACCCAGGTGCCCCTATAGCTAAGATTCTTAAAAGGAAGACGTACACGGGCCAACTGTGTGGATTAGTTAAACCCCCCACTCTTGATTTCAGTTCAGGTCATGATCTTAAGGTTTGGGGATCCTTGTGGAGCTCCCTGTGGGGTTTCACCTGGGGTTTCATACAAGGCTCTGTGCTGGCCGTGGCACCTGTTTGAGATACTCCCCCTGCCCCTCACTCCCTCTTTCTAATGAAAAAGAAAAAAAAAAGGAGGATCTACAATTTCCTTCTCCATTTTTTTCTATTCACATGGGCTTACTAACCCACTTCAAACTAGTTCTACACAGCCTGAATGGAAGCTGTTTTTTTACCCTTAAAGGTCACCACTGGCTTCCACATCAGATGATGATAGACACACCTTAATACTGATCTTGCTTAACCCCTGGGTATTATTTGAAATTCTTAGTCATTCTCTAGTTCCCCAGAATCAATTTCTTAAAATTCCTAGAAGCCATACTTTTTTATTTTTATTCCTGCTTACCTTCACATTCTGTCTTCCTCTCTTATATTGCTCAGCCCAACTCCTAAGTGCGTGTGTGTGTGTGTGTGTGTGTCCCCCTCAGGGTTCTCATTCTGTCTACCTTCCCTCATTGAGTCATCACACCCAAAGACTCCGGTTAGTGTCAACATATGCTTATGACATGAAATTTCCATTTTCTGTCTAGATTTCTATTTTTATACCCTGTTTCATTTTTTCATTAATCCAGTTATTCAATGACAACATCACTTTTTTTTAAAATAAATAGCCTTTTTCTGGACTTTAGTCTCTCTCTTTTTAAACTTCTAAAAGCTGCTTTAAGGCTTCTCTTGTTTGCTCTCCTCTAGCACCATTTTAAATCCAGTATCATAGTGACATCTGAAACCACCTTTTGCTCTTTTTGATATATTTTTTCCTTTAAAAACTATCTCTTGCACTATGGTGAGTGCTGTGAAGTGTGTAAACCTGGCGATTCACAGACCTGTACCCCTGGGGATAAAAATACATTATATGTTTGTAAAAAATTAAAAAAAAAACAACTCTATTTCTTTAATTAAAAAAAAAATATTTATTGCAAAAATTATCCAATGAATCTTGGAACACTAAAAAAATAAAAATTAATTTAAAAAAGAAAATAAAAAAACATCTATTGAACACTATTACAATCTCTTGTATATGATTCAAACGTTGCCGAGTCATACTTGCAGAGGATGTAAAATTTTTTCTGTCTTCCAATTACACACACACACACACACACACACACACACACAAACCCCTCTCCTTCTCAGACATAGAGTTTGCAGTTCACTGTTTTCTGATGTTCCCTTTCCACGCATTTCCATAATACATAGTTATATTTTAACATAATTTGTTTCGACTATGAGTATTTGTGACTTTCTTTGATAATTTTAAAAAAATGATAGGTAATTTTCCAAACAGAGAAAGAGAGTGGGCTGTGGGGAAGAGAACATTATCTACTTCTATGGATACATATTTAGATCCTATCCTTGCTTTTCTCTGCAACTGGTGTCCTTATACAAAACTCTCTGTGCATATGTTGGAATCCTCATGAGTACCCTCCTAGACGTTGCGTCGAGAGTACGTGATTTTTTTTTTTTTTAAATAAGCTCTAAGCCCAGTGTGGGACTTGAACTCACAACCCTGAGATCAAGAGTTGCATGCTCTATGGACTGAACCAGCCAGGTGCCCCAAGAGTACCTAAATTTTGAACATGGATTGATACTCCCAAAATACCTTCCCCAAAGCCTGTATTTTTAATTATTGCCAATATTCTTATTATTTTATAATATCCTAAGTAATGAATAAAATATCATAAACCTAGTTCATATTTCCTAAATACTTATGAGGCTGGGAGTATTTTTATATGTTGAAACAATATTTGTGTTTTAAAACATGATAGCTTTCCATTTCCCTGCTGAACTGTTTCTCCTTTCTCTTTTTAAAGTTATAAAGTTATATATTTATTGATTATTGATAATTATTGATGGAGTTGGCTGTTTATTCCAGCTGGAAACCTATTGACCAGACACCATATGGGCACTTGAGATTCAGTAGTGACTCATGCAAATGAGCCCTTCCTTCCATGTGTAGTTACCAAGATTACATTCTAGAGAGGAGAAAGAATAATTTGAGAATGACTCAATAGTGATGACTGCTATGAGAAATTCAAAACAGTATATCTGAGAGAGATTGAGTGCTTAGGGAAGGCATTTTTGAAATAGAGATATTTTAGCTGGGGATTAAATTAAAAGAAGTCACCAGCCAGGTAAAATCTGAGAGAAACACTTTCTAAGAGAGGGAACAGTACATAGAGAATAAAATGGTTAAAATTGAGCTCTGGAGGTGGAGCACAAGAGGAAACTCAGAAAAGAGGCAGAGAATAGTCAGGAGTGCTTGAGAAACAAGTAAAGTGTCACAGAAGCATAGCGAGGAGAAAAGAAACCTTTATTCTTTTGAGAACTGAAGAAAGGTCATTTCTGTAGTGAGCTGGAATAGAGCCTTCATTGCAGGGGGAAGCAGATAGAAGGGGAGGGGAGAAAGAGACTTAGTGACCACAGACAACAGATACTACAGGAGAAACAAGAGCAAAGGCACTAGTGATAGGGCATTGGGAGACTGAGAACATTGTCAAGTGGAATGATCCAGAAGGAAGTCAAAAATTAACATTGCAGAAGAGAAAAAGAATATTGGCAGAATTAATTCTTGGGATTACGAGAGAGAGGGATGTGAGGCATAAGGAAAATGCATCCTTTGAAATATGGAAACATGGTAGATTGAGGATAGGAGAATAAGAATATTCATTTGACTGCTTCCATTTTTGTAAATCTAGGAAGCAAAACATCAGCATAGACAGTGAGAAGGTGAGATGGGTAGGGGAATGGGTACAAATTTGAGATGAAAAGATGTGTGAAGCTGTCGTTTTGTGAGGCGGGAAATAAAAAACACCAGGAAAATGCTCCTTGCAGTATTTCAGGACCATTAAAAAGTTACAATTATTATCAGATGCTATTTTCCACCCCACAGTTAAATTTCAGTTTGATTGGGTATAGAATTAAGTCAAATTATTTTCTCATACATCTTTAAATACAATTGCTCCATTTTCTAGCTTTCTGAAAGTGAGAAATAATGTGTAAATCTGATTTTCATTCTCTTATAAATAAGTTTTCCATCACCACTTCCCTCCTCTGCAGCTTTTAACATTTTCTCAATGCTTTCACAGTGATGTCTAGTTACAGGTGAATTGCTGAAATTAATCTTATTAGGCAGTCAGTTTGATTGAAGATATATATCTGTCTTCATTTTAGGGAATTTAAAAAAATTTTTTTGTAACTTTCTCCTTTCTTTGCTCCTTCATGGCCCCTGACTAGGTGGGTTTAGAAACAGTCTACCCTCCAAATGCTCTAAGGCATTTCTATCATTTTCCCCTTTTGCTTAGTATTTTAGGGAGAATTCCTTGACTCAGACTTTCAATACACTACTGAATTTAGCTTAATATCTTTTAAAAAATGTATGTATTTATTTATATTGGTGGGGGGGAAGGACAGAAAGAGAGAGAGAGGGAGACAGAGAACCTCAAGCTGATTCCCTACTGAGAGGAGAGCCTGACCTGGGGCTTGATCTCACAACCCTGAGATCAGGGCCCTGAGATCATGACCTGAACCAAAAATATGAGTCTGACTCTTAACCAGTTGAGCCTCCCAGGCTCCCTAATTATTTTGCTTTAGCCACTGTAAGTATAGTCACTATCTGTCACTACACCATATAATGTTATTACAATATTAATGACTATATTACCAATGCTGTATTTTCCTCTCTGCAGTTTATGTATTTTAGAACCGGAAGTTTGTACTTCTTAATCCCCTTCACCTATTTTGGCCATCCACCTACCTTTTCCCCTCTGCCAACCACCAGTTTGTTCTCTGTGTTTGACAGACTGATTTTTGTTGGTTGGTTGGTTGGTTGATTGGTTGGTTTCGCTGTCGCATGTCAGTGGGATTCTATGGCATTTGTCCTTCTCAATCTGACTTGTTTCACTTAACATAATACCCTTTAGGTCTATTCATGTTGTCACAAATGGCAAGATACCATTCTTTTTTATAGCTGAGTAAAATTCCTATATATGCGTGTGGAAATTTTACAGGAGCATACTCATCTTTGTAGCTGTCTTCCTCCATGCATTTTGGACGGTGGTTTTTCGTTATTCTTTCTCATTTGTTTCTGATTTTAGAAACCCTTCAAAATTTTTGGTGTGCTGATGGTAAATTTTCTGCTCTTCCATAATTTTACCTGTTTGTGATTTCATGGGTTTGTGGAGAATGGAATTTTACCACCTGGTAAATGAAAAAAATACCGATTGGGTGCATTCTTAATCCTGTTTCTCTGCATTATAATTACTCACTGTCTGTCCTCCTAAA
Organism: Mustela nigripes; assembly: GCF_022355385.1. Lineage (NCBI taxonomy): Eukaryota > Metazoa > Chordata > Mammalia > Carnivora > Mustelidae > Mustela > Mustela nigripes. The sequence continues at coordinate 61,000,493 of NC_081560.1, read as the reverse complement.
CAATAAAACCTCCATAAGACTGAATATACCCAGCTCATGACTGTAAAGGCTGTGAACCTTTTTCTAATATAATGCCTGAATTGGACATAGCAATACTGTAATAATGTATTAGCTATTGTCAATAATATAAATGTATTAATATATATAAATCATCAAAATGTTATCATTGTTAATAATATAAATCTTAAGGTTTTAAAAGTGTTTATAGAATGTAATTGCATTCAGATATCCTAATAAGTTATGACAATTGTAGTCACTTTGTCTACTTATGCTTTATAGTAATTATAATAGTTATAAGAATCATACTACATACAGTTAATAGCATTTATTATATTACTCTTATCAACGTAAGCATATACTTGGCACAGCCTTTCAGATTTTGCTTTTCATCCTTGATTACTTGATATATGGAATTATACATTCTTTGGGAAGCCTCCGAACCAGATAAATCTAACATTTTTTTATTTTATTTATTTTTTATTTATTTTTTTATTATTATTTTTTTAAAGATTCTATTTATTTATTTGGAAGACAGAGATCACAAGCAGGCAGAGAGGCAGGCAGAGAGAGAGGAGGAAGCAGGCTCCCCGCTGAGCAGAGAGCCCGATGCGGGACTCGATCCCAGAACCCTGAGATCATGACCTGAGCCAAAGGCAGTGGTTTAACCCACTGAGCCACCCAGGCGCCTAACATTTTTTTAAAAGAATTTATTTATTTGACAGAGAGAGACAGTGAGAGAGGGAACACAAATAGGGTAAGTGGGAGAGGGAGAAGCAGGCTTCCAGTGGAGCAGCGAGCCCGACGTGGGGCTCACCTCCAGGACTCTAGGGTCATGACCTGAGCTGAAGGCAGCTGCTTAATGACTGAGCCACCCAGGTACCCCAAATCTAGCATTTTGAGGAGACTGTGTTTGAATAATGCAGCATATGACTATCTGATTTGCTTCCATTATGGCAGAGCCCCAAATAGATTTCAGTTAGTTAATATTTTTCACCAAATTTTGCCTTATCAAGGTATTTTTTGGGGGAAGGGAAACCTGATAAATGTGGGTTGGCCATAGATAGGCACTACATTGGCTATCTAGGGCATTGAATTCCCCCCAAAGTGTGGATATTGGTGGAATTATAGCACCCTTTCTTTAAAATGAATTTAGTATGGCTTACAATATATACATGTATAGGGAGAATGTAAGTTATAAATAGTTGATAAAATAACAAAAACAAGAACTATAAATGCTTGGGCATAAAACAGAATGAGGAATTAAGCTAATACAAAAAGTGGTCCTTTAGTATCATACCTAAGAGAAGTGGGCCACAGATTTGGCTTTAGAAGAAAAATAGCCAAGATTTCAAATAGTAAAGAGTTCCCATTCCATCATGCAATTTAAAGTATCCATAAATTTATAATCAACCAAAATTATTCACAACAATCACAGACAGACTCTAAATACCAAAATATAACTTGTCTCAGAGTCAGAGGTTAGAACCAAATGTATTTGCGCCCTTTTCTTGGTGTTGGTGTGCCATTCATGGGAGGCTAAAATCTCTGCAGAATGCTCGCTGTGATGTCTGGGGATTCTCAAGGTGTGCTTGAGTATTTCCATACATTTTCTGATTGTCGGCTCCTTGTCTTTGAAAGTTGCCTCGCTCTAAACTGTTACTGCTGCTGAACTTCCTGTTCACTTCTTGCTGATTCCTCCACTTGGTGGTTCTGTCCTGGAGCCCCAATTCATTAGAGTGGGGATAATTCCCACAGACCCTAAATCTCATCTCATCGAGTTTCACAACTCATTCCAATGGCTTCTCTAAATGAGTAAATAGTGTGACCATCCATCCCATTACAAAGAGACCTGAGCCGTCTGCCACTCTTCAGAAGACCCCCCTTTAAATGAAAAGAACTTCATGTTTTTTTAGTAATCAGTGTGCTAATATGTAAATATCTTTTAAATATCCCAGTAGTTTATAATAGTTTAGCTACTAACATCCCAAACAATGAAGGCTTGTTCTATTTAAAATGTGGTTCCAAGGAATCTTTGGATGAAACTTGAAAAAATACTCAATGTTCTGTGCCTAAATTTCTTCTCATTCTCTTGAAAATACATTTATGTTCATTGGGCACAAGGAAACAACAGGAACACCAAACACCTTCACTCAAACATCCAGAACATAAAGCTTTCCAAATTGTATATTACCTGGCTTGGTTTCATGTCATAGTCAAGTGGGAAAGTGCATTAGGAAATATATAGTCCTTTCTGTCCTTGAACAGATGTGAAAAGTGATGCCCAGTGTGGTTACGTGATTTGTCCAATATCCTACATTTTTTTAAAGCTTAATTAGACCTCCCTGTCTTAACTTTTAGTCAAGTGTTCTGCACATATTTCTCTCTACTTTTTTACCCATAAATAAATGAAGAAGCCACACCATGTACTGCTAAAATCTCACCATCCTCCAAAAAAGTTAATTATTCAATGAGAATATTTATTATATATAATTGTATTTAAAATATTATTTATTGACATTCATTCTTCTTGCTTCTCCTGCACTGTCACCAGTGTAATCTCATTCTAGTACTTAATCTTGAGTAAGAAAACATGAGTACAATATTTCTACTGTGGGAGAATTCAAAGCAAAGAAAAATCCATTTTATTTCTCATATCAAGAAGAAGAGTTGTCATTTTGACTTTTTTAAAAAAGGTAATATCCAGCCAGTTTCTGTATTTGCTGGCTATTAATCACATATGAAAGGAAGAGAGAATTATTTTATGCCAATGAAATTCTGTAACTGGTTTATTTGTGAAATGATTTACATAAACATAAACATGAAATTTCTTCTAGGCTCTTTTGGCAGTACATGCTTCCTAATTTGTCAAATACACTTTCCTTCTTTTTCAACTCAATTTTCACATGTGCAAAGGAAAAAAAAAACTGACATGAAGAGTACATATTCAATCTCTTACTCATAAATAACATTTAATCATAAAGAATATTTTCAACTTTGTAACTGAATCAATTTAAATTAGTAAATGCATGCACAAATAAATATGTTTAGATTATTTGGATTTTTCTAAAATATCTTTGTTAGTCACGTGTTTATGTTTATAGGAAATTGCCATAATGGCTTCATCATTTTACATCTGTACAAGGAAAACATGATTAATCCAGTCTTTCCACATTCTTTACAATATTTGTGTTGTCACTACATTTTTTTAATGTTAACCATTCTGATAAATGGATTTGATATCTCATTGTGATTTTCACTTGCATTTCCCTAAGTATGTTGTACCTCTTTCTATGTGCTTTTTTGTAATCTTTATATCTCATCAACAAAATGCCTGTTCATGACTTTTGCTCATTTTTTATTGAATTATTTGCTTTTTACTATTGGGTTTTTAAGAATTCTCTGTATATTATAAATTGTAGTCATTTCTCAGATATGTGGTTTGAAACTATTTTCTTTCAATTAGTGAGCTTGTCTTTCATCCTCTTTTTTAAAAAATTTATTTATTTGACAGACAGATCACAAGTGGGCAGAGAGGCAGGTAGAGACAGAGAGAGGGGGGAAGCATGCTCCCCGCTAAGCAGAGAGCCCGATGCGGGGCTCGATCCCAGAACCCTGGGATCATGACCTAAGCCGAAGGCAGAGGCTTGAACCCACTGAGCCACCCAGGCGCCCCTGTCTTTTCATCCTCTTAACAGGATAAAATACCCTCCTTCACAAAGCAAAAATTTTTAATGATAATGAGATCCATTTTTTCATTTTTTTTTCTTTTATGCTTTTGGAATCAAGTCTAAGAACTCTTTGCCAAGCCCTAAATATTATCTCATATTTTTTATAAAGTTTTCATATCTTATGTTTAACATTTAAGTCTGTGATCATTTTTGATTTTTGTTTTGGTTTTTATTTGTTTTAAATAAAACATAAAGTTTAGGCCAATGTTTTTTTTTTTTTTTTTTCTTGTCTCTGGATGTGCAATTGCCCAATCCCATTTCTTAATAAGATTATCTTTCCTTCACTGAATGGTTTTTGCAACTTCCTTAAAAATCTGTACAATCACATATGTTTAGATTATTTGAGTTGTTTTAAGATTAAGAGCTGTGCTTTTAAGCTTATAAATCATATTTCTCATCTAAAACCACTAGATGGCAATATTGGCCTTTATAAACATGTTAACAACAGTTTCCCTGAAATTGTCCATTTATTGAAATTTACTTTTTACTTGGAGCCTCTAGTTTATTATATGTATTTTTAAAACTTATTAAAAAATTACAAAAAGAATCTAAATGCTTATCTGGGGGAAACATGATATCAATGTATTTTGGAATATTAGAAATCCCATCCGGTTTGAACCTAGAAAATGAGATCAAACCAACACAAATGTTAAACTTTAAGGTAGAGTACAGAGGCTCCTGATAAGTCAATTTCCAAAAATTTCATTCTTTTAAATTCACTGGGAAAAAAAAAGGAATGGCTTTATGGACTTTTTTCTAGAATAAACTGTAAACTGGTTTTTACAATTACGTATTCACATTTACATATCATAGCCCTAATTTCCAGAGAATATCCCTTTCAATTAGAGAAGGTTTTATTGTCTTTGAATACAAAGAAATGAATGACAACATTTTCTTGAGTAAATACAGTGCAAAGAAATATATCAAGAAGCATTTGTATTTTGAAATAGCTCTGTTGTATATCTACAACTTTTTAATAAAATGTTTTAATTCATTCACTACTGTCAAAAATTGTTAGCTATAATTATTCCAACAAAATGAAGATATGTGTTAGAAGATATTCTTCCAGTTGTCACCTCCAAAAAGAACGGTGAGACTGGTAATTACCTGACCTTACATTCCATTTAGAGTAAAATCTGTTTCACTTAGTGAAAAAAAAAAAGTAAGTTTTTTTAATAGCTCATTGTGCTGTTTTATACATTTGCTAATTAACTACTATTTCGACTTTTTCTCATAAAGAAACTGTTTATTTAACATGGGTGCTTATTTAGAGTGCTATTAAGAAAGAGGAATTGTCTTCACACATTTTCACATGCTCCAGAGAAATGTGAGATACACAACATAAATACATATATATATGTAATTGGTTTTGTAGTTTTTTGTTTTTGAGAGAGAGAGAGCAGGCACAAGTGCAAGTGTGCGTGAGCAGGGTAGGGGGAGGAGCAGAAGGAGAGGGATGGAGAGAATCCCAAGCATGGCCGTGCTGAGCAAAAAACCTGATTGGGGAGGGGCCTCCAGTCCATGTCCCTGAAATCCCAACCTGAGCTGAAACCATGTGTTAGCCATGCTTCACCAACTAAGCAACTCAGGTGCCCCAGTTTTATAGGTGTACATATAATAATTATAGCTTCTAAATTGAAATGAAATTGAGATTACACCTTTTTTTAAAATTCAGATTTTAGTCCAATGGAGGAAAAATAAATACCCAATCACTAAAGCTTTAATGTTTTTCTTCATTATTTAACTTTTGGAGTCATCAAGTTATTAAGTCAGCAATTGCTATATGCTCTTTCTTTTCTCAACTTTATGATTCTACTATTTTATCATGAAGTTTTTAGAGGATCAAACTTATAGTCATGTGGTACAATGGAAAATCTGGGACTTAGGTTTAAGACTTAGCTTAGGTTAAAGACGTAGGTCCTTCGTTTTAACTTACTATGTCATGGACCAATTGGTTTGTTTGTTTCGGCATCCTTGTATGTCTCAGACACTGTTACAAGCACTTAATAGAGTTAAGTCACCTTCCTGGGATAACAAAGGTTTTAAGTAGTGGAAGAGAGTATTTGAATCTAAGTGTTTCTCTGAAGCTCACTTTTCCTCCAATCTATCCTTTAACTGCTCTGAACTAGCTCTGTATTTCTCTCCTGAAATGGGCAGATTCAAGAACATGATTATAATTTGAAGAGTAACTCCAAGAAGGGAAATTAGCAGATTACAGGTGAGCATGGGACAGAGAGATCTTTGAGGACCACAATGTTTTTAGTTGACATCTTCTATTTGTAGTAGTGAAACTCGTGTTCAATATGCAAGCAGCTCCAAATTGACTTTACCAATCTTAAAATTCAACTGCAGGATCCTACCTTGCAGATCTGATATAAAACCCAGAACCTGGACTGCATAGTTAAAATTATTTATGCCTAACATTGAGGTGTGTGCTTTAAATATGCTTCCTCAGTAGAGTTTGAATAGCTACTGTCTCATCCATTTGTGATTGAAAGCTGTTTTTCTATTTACTTAGAGTCTTGGATACATACTTTTTTTTTAAAAATACACTGTGAAATAAAACATTTTAAAACTGGAAAAAAAGAGAAAAGAATATGAATGCTAACATTCCTCTGGTTCTATAACTTCCCTTTCTGGTGTTGACAAAGGGAGATTTTTGGCTCCTGCAGGATTTGCCTTGGTTCACAGAGGCATTCATACTTTACCATTCAGAAATTTACAGGTGAAAATAATAAGCATTCGTGTTTGTGTAAAAATAGCAACACTTGCTTATGATTTGTGGCATTGTTTAATATGCCTATGGATAAATACAATTTTTCTAAAAAAAATTCTTTTGGGATGAGAACTGCTTTAAGAATGTGTCAATGGGTAGAAACAGAGAGCTGAATTTATAGAATGAAATGAAAAGAAACATTTTATTGGTGATGATTCAGAGAAAAGAAAAACGAGGAGCTCTTGGTCATAATGTAGACCCAGGTAGAAAGTGTCACACCCAGTAATCAGATAAATAATTAAACAGAACCTTAACCAAGAACCCAGATCCCAAGAGATACCTATTATCATTCAGGAGATAAATCCTGCTACCCCTTCCGGTTTCACAGTAAAAAGAAATATTTACTAACAGATAGATATTATGTTTCTTTGGTGTGCTGCTTTATACTTTGCAGAAACCCCTTTATGTATTATTATGTATTATTACTTTATATTATACTTATATTATTATTGCTTTATACTTTGCAGAAACCCCTTTATGTATTATTCTCATTCATTCTTATTTTATCAACCGATTAAAAACAGCTCTTATTGACAAGTTGAGGGTCCCAAATTTAGATAGAATTAATAGGACAGAAGCCTGGTCCCCTCCACCAAAATAATGTAGAAGGTAGGGAAAAAAACTACAAACACACATCTGTTATACACACACACACACACACACACACACGCATATATACATATACGTATATATGATTCTTCTATTTTTAAAAAGATAGATGAATATATAGTGAATCAGTATAGGATCGTACTGTGAGCTTTCTAACCACTAGATGGCGAACTTGTTTTGCAATTAGTATATAAGGATGGGGAAATCAAGCCAACTTAACTTTGCTGTCTGGGCAAAATTTGCTAATTTGGATCATATATTAGACTTTTCAGTTTTAGTGGTCAATGTGATTCAATTTCAAGCCCTGGTATAATTTTCAGAATAACTAAAGTTGGAATTAATACTCAGAAACAAACCATACTCTATTTAGCACTGAAATCCATTAAATTGTCTGCATTAGAGGGAGAAGCTGACCAATGGAGATGAAGCCAATTTGTTAGACTGGAATAGCTGAACTGGTAAGAAAAAAAAAATAATATAGGAATCAAAGTATAGGATTAAACTTCAGTGAGGTCACTTTGTTTTAATTTTCACTCCTAAGAAGAGCATAATTTAACCTGTTTCAAATGGCACCAGGGTTAACATTATCGTGGATTTTTTTTTTTTTTTTCCCCACCAAACTTGAAAGCATGGTATTAAATTTCTTAATTTTCGGTTCTCAAACAAATTCTTCTGAACCTAAAAATTAATGATCTATATGAATAGTTGAATGCCTCTTTTACCTATGTTTACTCACCTTTCGGCTGGTCAAAATCAAGCAGCACTGTAGAAATTACATGAAATAATGTCAACAAATGCCAATAACTTGGTACATAAAAATAGAGAGAACTTTTTCAAGATCTAATATTGGCTCTCTTCTTCAAGTGTTTATCTTGAGAGTCCCAACTGGCAATCCAATTCACACAGAAAAAAATTAAACATAAAAAAAGCAAATTCTCTATGAAGAGATGGGCAGAGTGATTGAGTTTTTAATGCCAGAGAAGATGCTACATGTTTTGGGCAATTTTTCCAGTATTATTATCCAAGAATGGACAAGTACCTCTTGCCAACATAATTCAATGCTCTACAAGCATAACACCATATGTATATATATGTATATGTCAGAGTTAAAGTAGGTTAAGCATCTCAAATATATCACATAATTTCATGTTGATTGCTATGATTTTCTATTTAGAATATGGCATCAATAACCACTACATCAAAAAGCAATTGAGATGTCAAACATACTTGAAAAAAAGGAGTCTTAAAATTTTAAAATTACTTGAAAGTGAAATTAGATAGATAGATAGATATAGATTTTATACTATCCCTCAGGAAATTGACCACTCTGTAGCCCCTACCAGATGTGATGAAGTGAAGGAGACAAAAACCTGAGTGAATCAAGGTAAATATTTCCCAAATGCCAACAAGTTCAATAGGAAGATAACATTTAATATTTCATTTCCTTTTGCTGTTGGAAAGGAGAAAGACTTTGTGAACAATTTCCCCCCCTTCCTTTCCTTTCTTTTCTCTTCTTTTAATACCTTGGATAGACCGTAAAGATTGTGACTCACTATCTCCAAGGTTTTTCAGGGCATCCAAGCTTGGGAAACTTCATTAGACCACATGCATCTTCAGATCTGGACTTGGACCTGGGCTGTTACGGTAGGCCCTGTGCTAATTCAGGACACGAGCTAAGGGAGGGACTCACTAAGAGGTGAATGAAGGGGGGTAGTCTCCACTGTTATAGCAGGTGACATTGCACTAATTGTGTGAATCCCTATTGGCACTTTCTTACTAACTCTATCCCCAGTGTTGTGTACATGGACTACAATGCAGAAAATGCTAATGATTATTCATTTAAGGAATAGAATACCTTAAAATGCGAATGCTTCTGTCTGAGAAGACGACTTTCACAGACCCTGTAAAATCTCTAATCAAGCTTTCTGTATTCATGTTTATCCATTCATAGGGATGGTTTTCAGCATCTTGAGCCCTTTCTCTTAAGAGATTTAGCCTCACCCAGATTTTCTTTCTCTCTCTCTCTCTCTCTCTTTTAAAGTTTTAGATATTTGAGAGAGAGAGTGCGAGCACGAGGGTGAGTGGAGAAAGGGGCAGTGGGAGAGGGAGAGAATCCCAAGCAGACTCCCTGGTGACTGTGGAACCAGAGTCAGGCCTTGATTTCATGACCCCGAGATCACAACCTGAGCCCACATCAGGAGTCCAACACCTAACTGACTAAGCCACCCAGGCATCCCTCTCCCCCCCCATTTTCCATATTAAGTGTAATTTTCCTTAATGCAGGAACTGGACAGATTCTGGAATCTAGTAACCTACATCCCAATACTGTTAGTAGTTAGAGAAACATAGTTTTAAAATTGGATTTGAGTCATTCAGTTTTCATTTATCTACCATTGTATTTCATGTTATGGTGTACTAATATAAAACAATACATTACCTTAGGCCATGAGCCTGTAGCAGAAAAGGATGAGATGTTGAATTTTTTCACACATACAGTGTTATCTGCAATTTGGTCAGGCAGATTCAGAAAAGCTGGGATGCAAATATGGATCATTTTGGGGACTGTGTGAGCCAAACACCTTATGATTCCAAATGTCTTTATTATGTAATATTATATTACATAATATTATGTATCTTTATTATGTAATATTATACCTTGTTATTCAAAACTAAACTCAGGATGGGACACCTGGGTGGCTGAGTCAGTTAAACATCTGCCTTTGGCTCAGGTCATGATCTCAGGGTCCTGGGATGGAGCCCTGCATTGGGCTCCCTGCTCAGCGAAGAGCCTGCTTCTCTCTCTGTCTGCTTCTCTGCCTATTAGTGCTCTCTCTCTGTCAAATAAATAAATAAAATCTTTAAAAAATTAAAGTCAGGATTACCTCCATAACTGATAAATTACTCTGTACTATTGGAATTGATATCAACTGACAGCATGCATGAATGTTTGCTTCTTTGTTTATCTATACTATCTAAATGTAGTTTGGTTCTCTCTGAAAACAATTAAGTTCCAAAGTCCCACTTTGGAAACCTATATACCAATTCTTAAAGACTGAATATAAAAGTTTTTGAAATACAGGAACTTAACAATAAGAAAAATCCCATTCGTATCTATAATATGGCTTTTCAGGGAAGGGATGCTTACTGAGGAAAGGAACATTGGAAAGGAATTGATGCTGGAGATGACCCATCAATATATTTGAGGATTTTATTTCTTTATTTGAGAGAGAGCTTGAGCCGGGGCGGGGGGGGGAGGGAGAAAGGAAGGGGCAGAAAGAGAGGAAAAGCCCTATAGAGGAGCAAGGGAGGTAGGATTCTAATTCAGAGGTTCTCAATCCCTCAGGTCCTTTCTACAGAAGTCTGTTATTTTTTCAGGAATTATATTCCTCAGTATTCTGCCCCATATATTATTGTCCCGTATGACGGACCAACTTTAAGTACCCTAAAAGCACAAAGGTGTTACATACCAATGTGTAGATGATCAAGCCATACATTTTGTGGTTTACTTTGCACATCCTTGGCATCATTTTATTTATTTTTGTCTTTGTTCTCTTGATGTGTAGTTGACACACAATGTTACATGAGTTTCAGGCATGTGGCACAGTGATTGGACAAGTCTATATGTTTTGCTGGGTTCACCACAACTGTAGCTCCCATCTGACCCCAAAACAGTGTTACAATACCATTGACCAGATTCGCTATGCTGTACCTTTTATTCCTGTGACTTATTCATCCTATAACTGCAAGCCTGGACCTCCCCATCTCTTTCTACCCCTCCCCCGATCCTGGTCAAGCCATACCTTTCATCCCAAAGGTCCTTTGCCCAAATCTTTAATAACCAACTCATTTTTCAAAGCTTTGTGGAAATACCACCTCTTCTTGGGCTTCCCCCAAATCCTGGTTGAGTTGCAATATTCTCCCCTGTGTTTCATTAGCCTCCTAAGTATACTTATACAATAATCGTTCTCAAACTTATCCCAAATTTGAACTCATGTAAGGAGCCTGGGCCCACGCCCAAGGATTCTGTATTAATTAGGCTGAGTTGCTGCCTGGGCATTGGGATGTTTAAAAGCTTCCAAAGGGATGCTAATATAGAGCCAAGGTTGAAAAGCACTATTCTATGGCTTTATGTTATTATATTGAAACATTCTGTTTGTATGTCTGGAATTTTCCTGTAGTCAAGAATTATGCTATTAAAAAAAATATTTCCTCAGAGTTTAGCACAGAATTATGGCCAGATAGCTTTTATATGCTCAAAAACAGTTGATTACGTAAGCCTCATGAGTTGAGGAGAGCTAGAAAGAACCTGATTTGAGGAGGACATGAGGATTTCTCTAGGAGGTTGAGTTTGAATAGAAAGAGCAGAATAGTAGGTGAGGCTACTTGGTAGAGACAGATTTTCTCCTGCATTATAACATGGGTTTGTGTATTTAGGAGAAAGAACAAGAGCGAGAAAGCAGTGGGAATGGAAAGCCTCCTGGAACAGTATAGTTGTTTTAGCAAGTAGGAGGAAGAGGGGAATCTGGACTCAGAAGCATTTGAACTCATTCAGGAAGCTGAACATGGCCCATAAATTCCAAAGACCAAGTTAGCGGTCACTACACTGACCCAGTGCAGAGCAGTGTCTTTTATGAGTGGAAGCATTGCCACCATTGGCTTTATCCAGAACATGCACACCCAGCAAAGGATAAGAATGTCTAAGGAGAGGGGCACCTGGGTGGCTCAGTGGGTTAAAGCCTCTCCCTTCAGCTCAGGTCGTGATCCCAGGGTCTTAGGATCAAGCCCTGCATCGGGCTCTCTGCTCCCCAGGGAGCCTGCTTCCTCCTCTCTCTCTGCCTGCCTCTCTGCCTACTTATGATCTCTGTCTGTCAAATAAATAAATAAAATCTCTCTTAAAAAAAAAAAAAGAAATCTAAGGATACTAATAAGGCTGAAATGCAAAGAAGCGTGAACTGAAACTTAAAGGATAGAACCCCTAAAAACAATTCAGTATGTCCTTTTCATAAGGGACTTTTTCTCCATTGCCTCATTTTATTTTTATTTTTATTTATTTTTTTGTTTGCCCTGTATTCTGTTTCTGCTCCCCACTTCTTTCTTTCTTCCTCCCTCCCTCCCTTCCTTGCTTCCTTCCTTCCATCCATCCATCCTTAAGAGTCTTGGAAGATATTTACTTTGCAGAGCACTGGAGAAAACATTTAACTGAAAATTGAGGAAGTAAACTGAAATTGAAGCGATGACCTTCCCTTTCCTCCGACATACACACATGTAACAGATTTATATGCCTTATTGTAAACATTCTGCTACATCTTTCCTCCACCTGCTACAAGGAGTTAGAGAATCTGCTTTTAACAAGAAAGATAAATTCACCAAATGTCACTGAGCCTCAGGGGGATCAGAGATGGTAAAACAAGTAGTTTAATGTTCTGATTTCCTTTTTCCAATGCATGTATTGTGTTATATTTTCAACCCAGTCTCTGAAACCACACAGCTGAGTCTGGCCTCTGCGTGGGCTAAGGAACATTTGCACCAATAAATCAAGCAGATAAATAATCATCCTCTTATTTGTAGTTATGTGAATGGCTTGGAAGGAATAATGTCAATTTGGTTATACCGGGTAAGGACTACATGTGCATAGTATAATAAAGGTATTTAATCCCACTTTCATTATTTGTAGGGTGGTTCCTGTAAGTCCTAGTTATCTTTGCTGGTGTTTTTCAGTGCTGACCATTAGTACAATCAAACAGGCTATTCATGAGCATGAATAACCTTCAAGACACTATAGTTGGTGTTCCTTCTTGGGCCTTGGAACTTAATGCCATAGATGGATATAAAATGTATTGAAAGTCAAGCGGAGAAAGACAACTATCATATGATCTCCCTGATATGAGGAAGTGGTGATGCAACATGGGGGCTTAAGTGGGTAGGAGACGAATCAATGAAACAAGATGGGATTGGGAGGGAGACAAACCATAAGTGACTCTTAATCTCACAAAACAAACTGAGGGTTGCTTGGGGGAGGGGGTTTGGGAGAAGGGTGGTGGGGTTATGGACATTGGGCGGGGTGTGTTTTGGTGAGTGCTGTGGGGTGTGTGTACCTGGCGATTCACAGACCTGTACCCCTGGGGATAAAAATATATGTTTATAAAAAATAAAAAAATTTAAAAAAATGTATTGAAAGTGAGGCACATTTATAACACTTACAAATGTCATCGCTTTGGACAAGAAGAAGGAAGAAAGCAAGAAAGACCAAAAGCTTGAAACTGAGAAAGCAAGTCGGAAAACCAGGGGGAAAAAAAGGGGTGGGAGAGGTAACAAGCTCAGTTACCTGAGCTTGTGGAAGGCTCGGTTTGATTAAAGGGAGAAGGGAGGACGTGAAATGTAAAGGAAACTTTCAAAGACGGTGGCAACATTTTCCCAGGGGAAAGAAAGTAAGGAACAATAGCACTGAAGGTGGTAAGTTCAGGAAAGACCAGAACTGTAGTTGTAGATAGTGTGTGCCATGCATTTTTGTCCTCAGTTTGATGAAAGTCCAGATCAACTAGAGTTGTCACTTTTGGAGGTTCCTGGGAAAGGGGAGGCCATTGGAGATAAGCTTGACACATGAGAATGGGAATATGCTTTAAAAAATTCAAGTCCAAGGGCACCTGGGTGGCTCAGTGGGTTAAGCTGCTGCCTTCGGCTCAGGTCATGATCTCAGGGTCCTGGGATCGAGCCCCGTGTCCGGCTCTCTGCTGGTTGGGGATCCTGGTCCTCCTCTCTCTCTGCCTGCCTCTCTGCCTGCTTGTCATCTCTCTCTGTCAAATAAATGAATAAAATCTTAAAAAAAAAAATTCAAGTCCAAAGTAGACTCTCCTGGGCTGTTGGGTCTAAATACCTTGGCTCAGATGATGTCACTTCCTTCAATTTATTACTTATGCACTAAGTAAGGCTTTCAACCTACATGTAAAGAAAATACTTCTCACAGCTTTTTCTAAATGGCTTAGAGAAGTAGAGACTGGGATATCAGAAGAACACTATAATATACCAGGAAAATGCGAATAAGAGCAGAATGCTTTTTTTCCTCTCTTTATCCACCATTTATCCTTTCTCAAAGAGGAATGTTCTAAGTAACTAGAGCTAAGTTCCATAGGTAGGTTTATTTGATATTATAGTAAATATTTAAATATGTTTAGTATTTTGTAACATATTGAATTATGTTCAGTTGGGATGAAGTGTGTATATATATACACACACATATATATACACACATATGTATATGATTTATGAATATATAATATGCTTTAAGGGCTAGGCTAGATGTGAAAAATATCAATCAGGCAGACTTAATAATAATTTAAAATCAAACTCACCCCTGCTAGTGCTTTAACATTTAAATGTTTTTCTCTCCATAAATGAAAATATTTCCACATATCCTGATTGCTACTCTGATTCACTCACCCATATGATGCTGTCATCATTTTGTTCAACTATCTTCAAGGACTTCTCACTTATTTTCTAATGAATATTCATATTCCATAACCCCAAACTCTGGGTTCTTCTTCACTTTATATTCACCTATTTGACTGCCTTACTTCTCCATTTTTCCAGTACAAATATTTTAAACACCAGGTAGAAGACTCTGTATTCAGAGAACGTAACTTGCTTTCTTAATGACACTGTGCCTTTGTTCTTATGGTTCTGTGGGTCAGAAGTTCTTTCCCTATACCTATTTTTGTCTTTCAGAATTGTATCCATTTGCTCGTCTACAAATAAAGTGGCTCTTATTTCTTCTTCTTCCTCTTCCTCCTCACCACCCACCCCCACCCCCTTCTTCTTTTATTTAGGTATCATTGACACACAACATTACATTAGTTTCAGGTGTACAATATAGCTGTTCAATTTCTCTGTGTGTCATTCTGTGCTCACCAGAAGTGTAGCTACTCTCTGTCACCATACAATGATATTTCAATGTCATTGACTATATTCCTGATTCTGTGCTTTTTATGTCCATGACTTATTCATCCCATAACTGGAAGCCTGTATTTTTTGTTCCCCTTCACCCATTTTGCTCAATTCCTGCCACCTTCCCTCTGGCAGCCACCAGTTTGCTCTCTGTATTTATGGGTTTCTGCTTTTTGTTTGTTTGTTTTTGCATTTGTTTTCACTAGTTTTTTTAGATTCCACTATAATTGAAATAATATACTATTTGTTTTTCATTGTCTGGCTTATTACACTTAGCATAATGTCTTCTCTGTCTGTACCTATTGTAAATGAAAAGATCTCATTATGGCCGAATACTATTATACCATTTATACAATATTACACCATCTCTGTGTATAATATATGTGTGTGTATACACATATATGTATATATGTATATGGAAAAAGATTATAAACATATATACACATATGTTTATAATATATTATATATTATAATACATATATTATAATATATTATAATACATATATATTATATTACAAACATATATACATATATGTTTGTAATCTTTTTCCATTCATTTATTGACAGACCCTTGGGTGGTTTCCATTCCTTGGCTAGTATAAATAATACTGTAATAAATGTAAGGGTGCATGTATTTTTTCAAATTAGTGTTTTTGTTTTCTTTGGGTAAATAACAAGTAGTGGAATTTAATTAGTCTGGCTTTGATAATAGACAAGAAGAATGGATCTATGCACAACCACTGAAAATATAGTTTTCCATTGACTCAATGGCATTCTTATTATCAGAAGTCTCTGATATTTAGAGATATTTTAATTCCTCCTCAGCACTCTCTGTCCTAACAAGATTTATAATTCTCCTTCTTTCATCATACAGATATTAATTGAGTAGCTGCTTTGAACTTATCATGGTGTTTGGCACTAGAGCTATTAAAAACACAAAATTTTTTTGCATAGTCCTTGATTTTTAGCCACTTCATTTCAGTTATGTGTGTGCATTTATATAGCTTCTGCCTACTGCTAAGTTATTAGATATCTGGGAACAGGAATTTTATCCTAGTCCTATTTTGGGGGGACTCATCATCTTTTATAGTACTTGGTACACAGAAATTCTTTGTTGTATGTTTGTTGAATTGAATAGAATCAGATTGACTGGATTGAATGTCAAAAGGGACTTAAAATGTTTACAGTGAAGGATTGCACTGGTTTCCACTGACATATGTGTCCAACACTTTAGGTCAATTTCCCACATTTCTTTGTGCACCCTTATGTAGCATAGTATTATATAGATGGTAGAATTTATTTCAATTTCCAACTGAATTTTATAATTAAAGCTTTGCCTGCATGAATGTTTTCCTTTGGTTCTGAGTTGTATATTTAATCTTCTTAGAATATCAGCCCATAATACTTGACCAATCTTTTAAATCTGGTTCATCAAACCTACTTTATTCTATATGTGTATTTATAAAGCAATCACCACCAGGATGCTTTTCCTAGTTAACTACTTTAGGGATGCTTGGGGTGACATGTACACTAAGATTGTTTCTTAGAACACAAAATTTATATTTCAAATCAGTTTCCAGCTGTTCTATTGTAAGGGAAAGTGAATGATACTGAACCAATTATGAAATCATGTGTCACTCTACTGGTGATGAAAAATGGGCTAGACACAAAATGTCATCAACTCCGCTAAGTACAGACATTCCATCAACCTTAGGAACTCAGTGAGTATTTCTAGGCAGCCAGACTTGCTTAATGGCTGTCAGGTGTGCACTGAAAACTTGGTACTCCCTGAGGGGCTTGATAATAATCTATCAAGATTTAAACTAGTGTACCTTTCAACATGCATAGATCATTTGGCAACATCCTCAGCCTGGTATACTGTCAGTTGGGTATTTGCTGGATTACAGTGGTTGAGCTTGGATTTACCTCTGGACCACAGGGCGTAGAGGAACTTAAAAGGTGAGAGGAACACTCAGCAAATCTCTTTATAGAAGAACAAATAAAAGAATAAATAAATGGCTGTAGGGGTGTCAAAATGATTACCCACTCTTGTGGGAAAAAGCCTAATACATGATATAGATATAAATATAGATATGGATATATATATATATATATATATATATATAGATAGATAGATACCAAAAAGCTTCCTGCCCTAGCATGAAGGAGCAAAAGAACTCTTTGGAAATATCTGTCTGCACTATCTAAGCTTTAAGCTATACTTACTATTCACATGTCTCTCTGAAAGCCAGAATGCCTCAATTGTCCCATTTATGATTGGGGAAGGAAGAATGGAGGATTTAAGATTAATAGGAAATAGGAAATTTGGAATAGGAATTTGGAATTCTATTAAACATATAGTTGTCTTTATTTTATAAAGATAGAAAAAGAAACAATATTCATACGAAGGCTTCTTCTCATGTGCATGTATAAAATATTTATTGAATCACTTATGGTAAAATTTGAATTCTGTGTTTGTTTTACCCAATCAGTTCTACATTTCTTTCTTGCGTATCTCTCTTGCACCTTGTTTAGGTATAATTCAAAGTGTAAACTTAAGTAGAAAAAATACTCATAGTGACAAATCTTGAAATTATGTGACATAGTATGATCATATCAGTAATATTAATAATATAAAACACTTGAATACATATTACTCTGTAATGGGCGCCGTTATATTTTTTATCAATTCTCTCTGCACCTTATGAAATAGGTACTATTTTGTCCACATACTTTACAGATATGCAAACTGAGGTTCAGAGGAGGTAAGTAATTTTCCCAGGTTATCCTGCTAACAGGTAAAGATGGGATTTGAATCCAGGCCACATGGGTCCAGAAGCTGAGCTCTGTCCTCAAAGCATAGTCTCTTGTTACCAATTGGGGAGATCATTCTATTCTTCTGTTCGTGTGGAAACATCAGAGTTAACTATAAAACCTCTCAAGTATGCATACATAGGATAGTCTCTTTCCTTTCTTTGAAAGTCCCTACGCTAAATTTGTGACAATTAGCAGCAACAATTAAAAAAATCAGTATTTTAATTTTTTTATATCATTCATTAACTTAAAAAAATTTGCTGAGTGGGAGGCAGTTTAACAGGTGCTGGAGACACTGGTGAGAGGAAGGCTGCCCACCTTTTAGAGGCTCTCCTGGGGAAAGCAGGGCAAGCAGAGATTCCTTGAGGTGTTTCACAGGACAAGGTCTTTGAAGGGGTGTAACACTGGAGCACATTTAAATGAGGTGGCTCTGCGGGAGAGACCTCTCCAGGAAGATTACATTTCAACTGATGTTCAAAATCAGGATGGAGTTAGCCAGGGCTTTTGGTAAATTACATGAACAAAAGGAGGAGTCACCAGAAACCTCTCAGCTGTCCAAGGACACTTCAGCCCTCAGTTTGTCGGACTTCTTCAGTGTTGACCGTGCTTGACCACATCCTCATCATCTACTCTGGGTTTTCCTTCTCACTCTCCTCTGTAGTTTTCCCTACAGCCACACTTTAAATGTTGGTATTGCTCATAATTAGCCCTTAGGCCGTTATCACCTTTCATTCTGTTTCCCTCAGTAAGCTCATCCATTTCTATGGTTCCGGTTACCACCAATGATACCCACATTCAGTGATACCCACATCTAGTTCACATTCTCTCTCTTAAGGCGTGTTGCTACTCAATGGCTTACACTAGACATCTGAGCATCACCCTTGACTTTGGTTTCTCTCTCCCCCTCACCCATCCCCAGTCAATCACCAAGTCTGAAATATTAGCCTTTTTTATTTTTTTTAAAGATTTTCTTTATTTAGTTGACAGACAGAGATCACAGGTAGGCAAAAACACAGGCAGAGAGAGACGGGGGGAAACAGGCTCCCTGCTGAACAGAGAGCCCAATGCAGGGCTCAATCCCAGGACCCTGAGATCATGATCTGAGCCGAAGGCAGAGGCTTTAACCCACTGAGCCACCCAGGTGCCCCAAATATTAGCTTTTTATATGAATATTACTCTTTTGATTCTCACCTTCTATGACCTATCATCTCTTGTCCTGACTACCACATAGTATCAAGCCATTCTCTGTGGATTTGAGTCTTTTATCACCTAATCATTACTTTTCAAAGAATCCAGAGCATTCTCTTAAAAGCACAAATCTTTTAATGTTGCAATTTGCCCATAACCCTTCAGATGCTTTTTATGGAGGAACACATTTTAAAAACTGCCATAGCTAGGGGTGCGTGGATGGCTTAGTTATTAAGCATCTGCCTTTGGTTCAGTTCCCAGGGTCCTGAGATCGAGCCCCACATTGGGCTCCCTGCTGAGCGGGAAGCCTGCTTCTCCTCTCCCACTCCCCCTGCTTATGTTTCCTCTCTCACTGTTTCTCCCTCTGTCAAATAAATGAATAAAATCTTAAAAAACTATCATAGCTATATTATAGAAATATTTCAGTTATAAGTTACAGAAACCAAATCAAACTAGTTTCAGCAGGAAGGGGGTTTGTTGCTATCACAACTGCAAAGTTCCAGGATGATTTTTAGCCATCCCTAAACTTAGAAAATCAATTAATTAATCAAGTAGTGAATTAATTAATTTGCTAATAGCTCTGTATAGGTTTTATTCTCGAGTAGGTCCTTCCCCCAAAGAGGTTAAAGATGAACTTGAAAAGCTGCAAAGCTTTTAGTCAACCAGTTTAAAATGCGTAACATAAATCTTTACTCTCTTTCCAAATTGCTCCAATAAAAGTCTAGCTTAATTCATGAACACCAGAGATTTGGGAATGAGAATGAACTCACTTAAAACCCGTGGGTTGAGATTAGGAAAAGATTCTCCATTAAAAATAAAGACACTGTTTCTAACGCACTGTTTCTAATGCACAGGTGCAAGTCAAAATTGCCAGATGCCCACTAAAACTAGAGCGTATCATGCTTAGCGAAATAAGTCAAGCAGAGAAAGACAACTATCATATGATCTCCCTGATATGAGGAAGTTGTGATGCAACATGGGGGCTTAAGTGGGTACGAGAAGAATAAATGAAAGAAGATGGGATTGGGAGGGAGACAAACCATAAGTGACTCTTAATCTCACAAAACAAACTGAGGGTTGCTGCGGGGGGTTTTGGGAGAAGGGGGTGGGATTATGGACATTGGGGATGGGGAGGGTATGTGCTTTGGTGAGTGCTGTGAAGTGTGTAAACCTGGTGATTCACAGACCTGTACCCCTGGGGATAAAAATATATGTTTATAAAAAAAAAGACTTACAGAATTCTTCATGATACTGCGCTTGTTTACTTGTCCAGCCCATGTCTTCCACTCAGCTTCATTTCTCTCCTGTTCCATTCGTAATAAGCTATATGCTGTCCTGCAAATGTGTCTGTTATATGCAGAACCTTTCAAACGTGTTTATATTTGTCAGAAGCAATTTTGCTTTTCCCTCAAGCTTCTAAATTTCCTCTTTGTCGATGTTTGACGTCACTTCCTCCCAGAAGCCTCCCTGTCCCTCTCTCTCTGGCTTAAGTATTCCTCTATTGCTTAATTACTCTGCCTTCCCTTCCTAATATTAAGGTCCAGCCTCACTTCTCCATGGTTATATCCCCAGAACTCAGCACAGTTCTTGGACTCAAAAACTCTGAGTAAATAACCATCGAAAAATTACTAAACATTCCAGAGTTTCTTTATGTACAACATTACTGGAACAACAAGGTTGTTTGTGCTTTCAAAAAGACAGTATCTTAAAGTATTTAATGCAGTGCTTCATTCAGCTAGAAGGTATATAACGATTTCCTTTCTTCCTTCCTTTAAAATTGAAATAATACTGTCAATTCCTATCATGGAGCTAAAAACCATCTAATTATAAAGGTATAATTATTCCTAGAGGGCAGGGTTCTACATATTCTAGGCAGAGATGCAGGCCAAATCGAACACACTGCCTACATTTATTGGTACATTTTATTTTATTTTATTTAAAAAAAATTATTTATTTATTTGACAGACAGAGATCACAAGCAGGCAGAGAGGCAGGCAGAGAGAGAGGAAGGGAAGCAGGCTCCACACTGAGCAGAGAGCCCGATGCAGGGCTCAATTCCAGGACCCTGGGATCATGACCTGAGCAGAAGGCAGAGGCTTTAACCCACTGAGCCACCCAGGTGCCCCTATTTGTACATTTTAAAAAATGGTTGCACTTAAAACAATTGTATATTTATCTATAAAATATCCTCGATGTTGTCCCTCATATCTCAAAACCTAAAATACTAGCTCTGTGGTCCTTTAAGGGGAAGTTTGTGACACTTTCCTCAGGTATTCCATTGTTACATTACATTTGAGAATTCAGATTCAGCAACCCTTTATTGAGTTGAGCATGATGACTACTAGAGACACTTTTATTTTTCAGTTTATAGTTTTTTGGTTCACCGCTCCTTATTTTGAAAGTCTTGCAAGTCATATTATTAAAAGGATAAGGAATTAATAAGTGTGCTCTGAACCAGTGGTTCTCAACTTTCCTCCACCTCAGATATTTTTGAAAATCTGGAATTTCTCTTCAGATAAATGCATGTATGCAAACACACTGAAATTTTCATAGATTTACCATCAAAATCTAGCTTTGCTTGTTGCCATCTATGAACTATGTAAAAATTCAAGGACCATGGATTAGAATTTAAACTGTTTCTGTTGCCAAAAACGTAGTTGCTTATTGAGAGGGATAATGAATGCAAAATTCGTAGAGACAGAATTTGTCTATTTGCATTATTTGTCTGTTTTCCTTTTAGAGACAGGAAGTGAGCCGGCCTCAATAAGAAATTGGTTGATAGACATTACTGAGTCTCAAGTTCGTTTTAGTTGCTTTTCTTCCTTCAAATGGCAAGATATTTTAAAAAGTAAATTATAAATATGGGCTATAGGAAGCTATATTATGATTCTCTAATTGGATTGCTATCTCTCATCTTTCATTTGAATATTGGGGAAGCAAAAAATTCATGTCAAAATAAAACTCTTGATAAAGCTTTCAGGATTTTACTTAATGCACTCCAACCTCATAGGTTTGGCTCCGTTCTCTGAAGCTGAAAATAGCTGGCAAATGGCTTTCCAGCACTGCCTGAGTTTTATTGTATTTCTATTCTGTTGGCATGTATGCTATAGAGGGATGACATCATATCTATTAAATCTTTCTCTTATTAAGAGACTTATTTTCAGTTTTTCATAGTCAGAGATACTTTTTTTTTCATCTTATCTGCCATCTGGATGCTGTAGGATGAGAATACAATTTAAAAATTCTTTCAAAGATGAAAGTAGAAAACGGCAAAATAGCTAGAAGAAATGTTTGGAATCGCAAGCATACACATATATTGAACCACAGCAACATATCCTAGATGTGTCTGTGCTCGCTCTGGCACATAAATGTGTGTTTCCCAGTATTACAATTAATTTAACATCTACTTGAGAGAGAACTACAGGAATTCAAGAGGTATGTTCCAAAAGAAAACTTAAAAAAAAAAGTTTCAAGTTTTTATTTAAATTTTAGTTAATATATAGTGCAATACTAATTTCAGGAGTAGAATTTAGTGATTCGTCACTTACCTCTAACACCCTGTGCTCATTACATCAAGTGTTCTCCTTAATATACGTCGCCCAGTTACCGTATCCTCCCGACCACCTCCTCCCTACAGTAACTCTCAGTTTATTCTCTATAGTTAAGAGTCTCTTTCATGGTTTGCCTCCATCTCTTTTTTTTCTTTTGCCTCTGTTCATCTGTTTCGTTTTTTAAATGCCACATGTGAGTGGAATCATATGTGACTGACTTATTTCACTGAACATAAAAACATTGTAGCTTCACCCCTATTGTTGCAGATATTAAGATTTTATTCTTTTTTATGGCTGAGTAATACTCTCTTATCTACATCTGTATCATCTAGTTATACTCTACATCTTCTTTATCCATTTATCAGTGGATGGACATTTGGACTCTTTCGATAATTTGACTATTGTTGATAATGTTGCTATAAACATTGGGGTGCATGTATCACTTCAAATCCGTATTTTTGTATCCTTTGGGTACATAACTAGTAGCGCAATTGCTGGGTCATAGGTAGTGCTATTTTTAGCTTTTTGAGGAAGCTCCATACTGTTTTCCAGAGCGGCTGCATCAGTTTGCATTCCCGCCAACAGCTTGAGAAGGTCCCCCTTTCTCCGCATCCTCACCAACATCGCCTGTGTTGTTAAAAGGAAACATAAATTGAATCTTCCCTGTCCTGTGGGACAACAAAGGAAGATGAATTCTAGAAAAGTGTAAGCTTTCTAAATAGAAGATAAAATCTTCATGTTGCAGTACTTTGGTTAAGTAGACATTTGGGATAACAGCATTTCTTTTAGCCACTGGAGGGCTAATGCAAAACTCACCTGGCTATAGGTCAGAACAGACGCTGCAGGATAGCAAGAGACTGTGCCTCTCGACTGCTCCCTCCCTCCCTTTCCTGACACCATTTTAAGGTAGGATTAAGCCTTGGCAGTTCAACACATATTCGTAGGAACTTTTGCTGAAGAATCATGGGAGATATGAAGATGAAGAAGTTAACCTTTGTCTTTAGGGTACTAATGATGTCAAGTGGGAGAAAAAGGATATACCGGAAAAATTATAATAGAATGCATATTCATATTTCTGAAATTAAAAGCAGAAATTTGCCTCAAGTCGTAAAAGTGTCCCAGAAAGAAAGAGAACTTTTTGGCAAGAATTTTTATTGAACTCTGACCATTTAGTCCTAACTCCTTAAGAACAGTTGTATGTGGTTTGACCATTTTACCCCAGAAGATACCCAGCTTCTAGTAAAGTCAGCTTTTCAGTATTTTAAATCTTCATTACACCAGGCCAAGTTAGAATCCTGCTCTAGAGCACAGCTTCTTGCAACTTAGGTTTTCAGAGACTAGGTGAATGTTACTTAAAATAACTTAGTTCCTGTTCTCCCACTTTGCAATAGATACAATGCGAGAGGAGTCAAACCTATCTGATGATTGGCCCAATGCAAACAAACTGTCAAATAAATGATGAAGAAAAAACAGAAACTGAAAATAGAGACTATGTTACCACCTAATGGTACAAAGTAATATTTTCACAAAAATAACCTTCAGTTTTTAAGAATAACTAAAATAATTTTCATTGTCTTAAATATGACGAGGTGGGAAAATACCCCGATATTATTAAAAGATAAATATCAAAATAAATATCAAAATTTGTTTTTTTAATTTCAAATGATTTTTTTAAAGATTGCACTTATTTATTTGAGAGAGAATGAGAGGGAGAGAGAGCGAGAGAGAGCACCAGCAGGAGAAGGGGCAGAGAGAGAAATAGACTTCCTGCTGAGAGTGGACCCTAATGCAGGGCTGCATTTTAGGACGAGATCAGAACCTGAGCCAAGGTCAGTTGCTTAATTGACTGACCCACCCAGTTGTGCCCCAAATTTAATTTAAAATGCTTTTAGAACTGGAAAAAGACCATTTTAGTTATCTAGAAAATTAATTTATCCAGAACACTTTATAATCCTGTGCCTGTAAGAGGGACACCAATATATTGTCAGTATATGATCCATGTTATATACTAGTGTGGGTAGAGAAGTATTAAGAAGAGTGATCACACCTTGGTGTCTCATTTGATGTAGTCCAATAGGTAGCTCAAGTGGATTTCCTGGTGTAATTGGTCTGGAAACCAAAATGTTGTTATTTTAAAATTCAGGTCCTGTTCGGTACACTTTGAGAAACGCAAACAAGCAGATAAGAGAGAACTATTAAATCTTCATCTCTAAACTTTAGTGTCTTTAAAATAAACAGTAAGTGGTTATGTTCCTAACATATCTTATTTTCAAGGTGAAGAACTGTTGTTACATTTATTTGTGAAACTCATGTTGAAAAGTAAAGTGGCCTTTTGAACATTAAAGAACATTGTGTGGAGAGACACATTCCAAACTTTGAGTTTCTTTAGAATACTCTCTTCACAAAAACAATTTTCCTACATTGAAGACCTATAACCTTTCAAATATCCTTCAGTCTTGCAGTTTATCTCCTAAATATTAATTGAATGCTGCTTTTATTTTTTCTGAAATGTGACTATATTATTTCACCTCTCATTCCCCATTCAAAAGACAAGTTCCTCTTGTCTTTCCACTTCTACATATTAGAGTACAAATATATTAGTACATGTTATGTTATATATATCAGTATAATTTATGATCTGTTAGAGTTATATATAACTGTATATATCAATATACCAGATATACATGTATACTTTTGTTATATATTAATATTTTTATTAATGTTCATGTCAATATAAATCAATATAAATTGATTATAAAATAATATATACATAAATTAATTTTATTCAATACAAATAAATAATTTTAATAAATAAACCAATATAAGCTAATTAGTATTTATATAAACATAAACATAAATCAATATATTTATTAATATGCATGATTGGTAGTTAATAATAAATATATTAATATTGAGATACCTATCCAAGTAAATCCTTAGTTCACTTGAATTCTGTATATCCAATGGTGAATGAGGGCCTACTCTGTGTAAGGTGCTAAGATACTTGAGATAACCAACTGTCAATGGGAAGTTTCTGCCCTCAAGACCCTAAGTTGTATATGCTATGGATTACAGGGAATCTGCAGCCAGTTCATTTGCCATGTTCCTTTATCTCTGATAATCTGGACATTTTTGGTTATGGTCTGAATGTGCCCCCCGCCCCGCCACCAAATTCATGAGTCAAAGTCCTATCCCCAGTATCTTAGAATGTGAGTGTATTTGGAGCTAAAGCATTTAAAAGGGTAATTAGGTTGAAATGAGGTCATGAGGGTAGACCCGAATTCAATATGACTGGTATCTCTTCCTTGAAGAGATTAGGACACAGGAGGAAACAAACAGGAAAGACACAGGAGAAGACACACATGGACAAGCCATAAAGGCCTGTGAAGAAACCAATCCTGTCCATACCTTGATCTTAGACTTCTAGATATCAGAACTATGAGGAAACACATTTTTGTGGTTTAAGTCACCTCATCTGTGGTACTTTGTGATGGCAGTTCTAGTCAATAATACATTCTCCCTCCCTCCATAGATTCTTGCTGATATGTCCGCATGCTTTCAACAAAGCTGCCTTAAGAGTTTTAATAACAATAATTAAACTTCAAGATTTAAATAGTTGTGTATCTAACACCTTATTTAATCTGCACACAAACCTGAGGCTATCCATTCTTTATCTTCTTATTTCACAAGTTAACTTTCCATGATGTCTCTCACTAAGTGACAGAGCTGGAATTAAAACCCAGGGTTCTTGCTCCTCACATTTATGAATGTTTAAACAATTGCCTGAATAGTCCACAAATTGTACAATGAGCAACTCAGAATGAGCTGTAATTGGCTTTCTTCACAAAAATTGGTTAACACAATAGGCTTGTTTTATTTGTTCTCGTTAAGAAGTTCAGATGTGCATGTGTGGGGCTGTGTGTGAGTCTGTAGCCTCTGGTGACTGGCTGTAACATTTGCAATCCATTGAAATCCAACACTTCACAACACTATTCTCCAAATGATGTTCATTAAGTGAAGCTTTCCTTCCCTTACAACCTAAAATAATCTTGTTTTGTAGAAATAAGTAAGAACAGTGGCCTGGGGATATTCAGAGAAGATTCCATCCCAGAAAATAGAATGTGGAAGTTGTTAGCCTTTTCTGCCTCTCTGAGCTGTTAGGATACTTTGTGTTTGAAATCACAGCCTGGTGAAATCAGCCCACCAGTAACCTGGATACTGAACTTAACCATCCTGATACCCTCCCCCAAAACTGCTAGAAGTTAGGCAGCAATGACTTGAAATTTGTAAATATCCTTTTTGTCCCTAATGCATTTTTATCAATTCAGTGCACAGTTTATGTTTGTGATCTACTAAGGCAAAAATTATACTTCTGAGGTACTTTCATAAGAGATTATAGTTTCTTATTCATTAATAAAAGGTGTTCTTTTCAAAGGGATACTCTTTTTTCCATTTATCTTTACATGTTAATATATTTATTAAAATGCTTAATAATTTGACGATTTCTCAAAGTTTCAGAAATAAAAATCATCATGAATATCAGTAAAGCTAATTGAGGTTTTACCATACAGATCAACTGTTTCTGTTTTTTTTTTTTTTCTTTTTAGTTTCTCCCGTATTTAGGAATGTTGTAAGTGCCAATAAGTAACCTTATTTAATTATTCCTCAATATTTGTTCAATAAGCTCCTTGGAAGGTTGCCATGTCTATAGGTTTGTTTTGAAGTAAAAGAATGAGGCAGTTTATCAAGTCTTCAAGGGGCTTATAGTCAATTTGTAGAAACAGTATCCATTATGAGCACATGACCATATTTATGTGTGTCAGATTAGATAGAACAGCATAATATTTTCAAAATGAAGGTTAAAAATTAAAGCTTCAGGAGTTCAGAAAGTGATACAGTCAACATTTGTCTGCTTTACAAATCAATTAAAGAAAATCTCTTATGTCACTGTTATTTGACCTTTTCTAGTGATAAATGTAGGTTCCTTTTCAGTTTTACAGACTTTTTTTTTATAATGATAATAACTGTTTATTAGCTAGCCAAGAAAAAACTTAGCTTCTGCTCTTAGTATATGGAAGACCTAAGTCATTTTATATCCGTGATTATCTTATAGACTCTTCAACAATGATTCCATTTTTTTCACACAAGGAAGAAATAAGAAATAAGACATAAGAAAAATAAGAAGCTACACATGGGGATTTTTATTCCCATCCATACTTCATTCTTTCTCTTATAGAATTCATTAGTACCTATGGGAGGATAAATAGAAATATGGTAGAATGTATAGATAGGGGAATGGGGTGTTTGATACATATAGATGAATAGAGAGTAGATAGGTAGGTAGATAGATACATAGATAGACAGATGAACTGACTAATGATGGAAATACACTATCATTTGGAGAAGTTTGGAGTTTGGGCATTGCCTGGGCTCAGAGACATAATACATTTTATTCTTGGGGCACTTGGGTGGCTCAGTTGCTTAAGCATGCAACTCTTAATCTGGCTCAAATCATGATCTCATGTTGTAGGATCTAGCTCTATGCTGGATGTGGAGTTTGCTTAAGACTCTCTTTCTCTCTCTCCTTTTCCCCCTCCATTCTCTTTCCCTCTCAAAAAACCAAAAATTACATTTTATTCATGCCACCAGTGTCTTGTAGATGTCTACCTGGTGAACTCTAGCAGAAGAGCATTTTGTCTCATATTTATCAAGAAAAGGAAGACAAACTTTCTTTGTTTTTTGAAAAATTGGCCTGTGTGTTCTTCCTGGAAGTCATTATATTGTTATTCACTCATGTAGTCACAAAACCACAGAGGAGAGCTTACTGTGCAGCTGCTATCCGTTCTTGGTTGCTTCAATAATCTTTAAGTATAAAAAATTAAAGTACTAAGTTCTCATTTACTTGAAGAATTTAATTATGAACCCCTAATAGTGAGTTTACAAGTTGACTTTTTAACTTAATTTTCCACTAATAAAAACAACAGATTTTTATATTAAGGAAAGTAGATCGCATTGGTCACATATGGGAGTTTTTACTTAGGAGTAAATGGTTGAAACCAATGACATTTTCTATCAGGGAATGCATATGCACATGTATGCATGTTTACCAGTGATTATCATACACTCATATGTAGAAATATATGTCAGAAGGTTTTGTGACTATTATGGAAATTCTCTTGAATTTTTTAGTAAACATATTGCAGACAAAATAGTCCTATTTTACTATTTTTTTCAACTTTCACCTGAATATAACTTAGATTGTTGGTGACAGGAGCATGCATTATTAGATTTCTCATTACTGTATTTGTCTTCATTTCTCTTCTCCTTTAAAAATACTGGGTTTCTGGAGGCAAACTGCATTTTCCTCTTTATCACTAGACTCTACCCTTTGAATATTAAAAGGATGGCTCTGGATGGCACCTCATTGATGACTGCCTTATGAGTACGGTTTACCACTGGTAACTCTCTTGAAGACCTCTTGATCTGATAAGACCAAAGTGAATTCAGCCTACGTCTGGGCATCAAACCAAAA
Organism: Mustela nigripes; assembly: GCF_022355385.1. Lineage (NCBI taxonomy): Eukaryota > Metazoa > Chordata > Mammalia > Carnivora > Mustelidae > Mustela > Mustela nigripes. The sequence goes on along the minus strand of NC_081560.1, from coordinate 60,971,354 downwards.
CCAAACAACTCATTTATACCCACAACATCTCATTTTTGCTTCCTAAACTTTTCTCTCCTGAGCAGATTAATATATGTCTTGCATGGCTTTTCAGAAAAAAAAAATTTGGAAAGAATATTATCAAGCAACAGATATCACTAGTACCTCTCATATTGATCTATGTATTTATTGATTTATGTTGCCGAGATAATAGAAAAAGAAGAAAAAAAAACTCATGTTTCTAAATGTCTGATGATGCTTTGTGTCAAAATCCTAATGGAATTACTAGATAACTTATGCTTTTTGTTCTGATTTAAAACGCTACCATCTCAGAACATGAGACTTTTGCATCGCAAAATATTCATTACACAGAGTAAGAAGGAAGAAAATTATTTGTTTTATACTCTTAATTCGATACATGTAATTTGCCTCTTTATAATGAAGTAAAGATATCTCTTGGTGAATTTCACATGGCATCTGAGCTGCTCTCTCCACTAAATAGAAATCAGCTCTCAGTGGTGATATGTAGCATTATCTGCCTAATCAAATAAAATTTGATGTGGCTAGCTAAACTAAGAATTCAAACAAGAAGACTATCTGGTGAGAATTGTATCAGAAAAAAATTGATTAAAAAGTTGAGTTCAAATGTTTGCTATATATCCAAATATTATAAGATGGAAAACCAAAAATTTTTGCCTTGGGCATTTTAAGAGTTTTGAGTAAAATACACACATACATACACACAAATAGTTGGATTTCCATGCTAACTTTATTGGTACATTTTTATTAAAATTCTAGTTAGTTGACATACAGTATAAAATTAGTTTCAGGTTACAATATAGTGATTCAGCTCTTCCATACAACACCATGTGCTCATCGCCCATTTTCAGAAATATTATCAATTCTTAAATATTGGGCTTTTCCCATAATAAGTAGGCTATTTCTGAGCTTTTCTTTTAATGAGTTTAGAAACCTACTTTCTCAGATTAAGGTTAGTTGAAATGGTGTGGTTAAGTTGATTATTAGAATGAGGATATGTGTTTGGTATTCTGCAGTTGAGAGACATCTCCATAGGGTTTGTGTTAGCATTAGGGTTAGTGTTAGGGTGAGGGTATAGGCCTGCTATCATTCAGTTTAGAGACCTTGCCTGAGAATAAATCCCCAGATTTCTACTGGGATGAGAATAGACATAGCAGTGATCCACCAAGCTGAGGCAAGGAGGGGATTTGGAACTCCAAATACTCTTTAAATAAATATTTTATTGGTCCTTCTGTTTTTTTTTTCTTCCAAGTTTTTATTTAAGTTCCAGTTAGTTAACATATGGTGTAGTATTAGTTTCAAGTATAGAATTTATCAATTCATCACCAACATACAACACCCAGAGCTCATCACAAGTGCCCTTCTTAATGCCTATCACCCACCTATTCATTCCCCACAACCCCCCTGCAACAACCCTCAGTTATCTATAGATAAGAGTCCGCTTTACAATTTGCCTCTTTCTTTCTCTCCTCCTATTTTTGTTACATTTCTTAAGTTTGACATACAAGTAAAATAACACAGTACTTTTCCTTCTTTGACTTATTTTGCTGAGCATAATACTCCTTAGTTCCATCCACATCATTGCAAGTGGCAAGATTTCATTCTTTTTGATGACTGAGTAATATTCCATTGTATACATATACCACATCTTCTTTATCCCTTCATGAACTGATGGGCATTTGGGCTCTTTCCATAATCTGGCTATTGTTAATAATGCTGCTGTAAACATTGGGGTGCATATATCCCTTTGAAAGAGTATTTTTGTATCCTTTTGGTAAATAACTATTACTACAACTGCTGGGTCATAGGTAATGCAATTTTTAACTTTTTGAGGAACCTCCATGCTGTTTTCTAGAGTGGCTGGATCAGTTTTCATTCTCACCAGCAGCGTAAGAGGGTTCCCCTTTTTCTACATCCCTGCCAACATCTGTTGTTTCCTGTGTTGTGAATGTTAGCCATCCTGACAGGTGTAGGGTGATATCTCATGGTAGTTTTGATTTGCATTTCCCTGACAAGGAGTGATATTGAGTGGTCTTTCCATGTGACTATAGGATGCCTTTGGAGGAATGTCTGTTCATGTCTTCTTGTCCATTTTTAACCAGATTATTTGTTCTTGGGGGTGTTGCATTTGATAAGTTCTTTATAGATTTTGGGTACTAACACTTTATCAGATACATCATTTGTAAATATTTTCTCCCATTCCATAGGTTGTCTTTAGTTTTGCTAATTGTTTCCTTCACTGTGCAGAAGGTTTTTATCTTGATGAAATCCCAAATAGATTATTTTTGCTTTCATTTCCCTTGCCTCCAGAGATGTATAAAAGTAGAGGGAACATACCTCAACATTGTAAAGGCCATATACAAAAGACCCACAGCTAATGTGATCCTCAATGGGGTAAAACTAAGAACAAAACAGGGATGTCTACTCTCACCACTGTAATTTAACATAGTACTGCAAGTCATAGCCTCAGCAATCAGACAACAAAAAGAAATAAGAAACATCCAAATTGGCAAGGAAGAAGACAAACTTTCACTATTTGCAAATGACATGATATTCTATGTAAAAAACAAAACAAAACAAAAGACCATCAAAAATTGCTAGAACTATTACATCAGTTCAGTAAAGCCACAGTATGCAAAATCAACATACAGAAATCTGTTGAATTTCTATACACCAATAATGAAGCAGCAAAAAGAGAAATCAAGGCACTGATCCCATTTACAATTACACCAAAACTATAGTATACCTAGGAATACACATAACCAAAGAAGTAAAAGACCTGTACTCTGAAAACTATAGAAAACTGATGAAAGACATTGAAGATGACACAAAGAAATGGAAACACATTCCATGATCAGAGATTGGAAAAACAAACATTGTTAAAATGTCTATACTACCAATCTACACATTCAGTGCAATCCCTGTGAAAAATACCAAGCATTTTTCACAGAGCTAGAACAAACAACACTAAAATTTGTATGGAACCACAAAAGACCCCAAATAGCTAAAACAACCTTTTAATTTTTTATTTATTTTTATTACATTATGTTATACATTATTAGTTTTTGATGTAGTGTTTCAAAATTCATTGTTTACGAATAACACCCAGTGCTCCATACAATATATGCCTCCTTAATACCATCACTGGATGAACCCATCCCTCACCTCCCTCCCCTCTAAAACCCTCAGTTTGTTTCTTGAAGTCCACAGTCTCTCTTGGTTTATCTTCCTGTCCAATTCCCCCCCCCTACTTCATTTTTCCCTTCCTTCTTCTAAAGTCCTCCATGCTATTCCTTATGTTCCACAATAAGTGAAACTAAATGATAATTGACTTTCTCTGATTGACTTATTTTACTCAGCATAATATCCTCCAGTCCCATCCATGTTGATGCAAAAATTGGGTATTCATTCTTTCTGATGGCTGAATAATATTCCATTGTGTATATGGACCACACCTTTATCCATTCGTCTATTGAAGGGCATCTTGGCTCTTTCCAAAGTTTGGCTATTGTGGTCATTGCTGTTATTAACATTGCGGTTCATATGGCCCTTCTTCTCACTACATCTGTATCTTTGTGGTAAACACCCAGTAGTGCAATTTCTAGGTCAGAGAGTGGTTCTATTTTTAATTTTTTGAGGAAACTCCATACTATTTTCCAAAGTGGCTGCACCAACTTGCATTCTCACCAACAGTGTAAGAGGGTTCCCCTTTCTCTATATCCTCTCCAACTTTTGTTGTTTCTTGCCTTGTTAAGTTTTGCCCTTCTAACTGGTGTAAGGTGGTATCTCAATGTGGTTTTGATTTGAATTTCCCTGATGGCTCATGATGATGAACATTTTTTCATATGTCTGTTAGCCATTTGTATGTCTTCTTTGGGGAAGTGTCTGCTCATGTATTCTGCCCATTTTTTGACTTCATTATTTGTTTTTTGTGTGTTGAGTTTGAGAACTTTTTTATAGATCTTGGATATCAGCCCTTTGTCTGTAGTGTCATTTGTGACTATCTTCTCCGATTCCGGGTTTACCTCTTTGTTTTGTTGACTGTTTTCCCTTGTTGGCAGTCTTCAAAAAGAAAAGCAAGGGTGGAGGCATCACAATTCCAGACGTCAAGTTATTTTACAAAGCTGTAGTGATCAAGACAGTATGGTACTGGAACAAAAATAGACACATAGATTGATGGAACAGAATAGAAAACCAAAAAGTGAACCCACAACTATACGGTCAACTTGTCTTTGAGAAAGTGGGAAGGAATATCCAATGGATAAAAGACAGTCTCTTCAAAACAATGGTGTTGGGAAAACTGGATAACAAAATGCAAAAGAATGAAAGTGGACCACACTTACACCATACAAAAAAATAAATTAAAAACTGATGAAAGACCTGAATGAGATACAGGAAATCATCAAAATCCTAAAGGAGAATACAGGCAGCAACCTCTTTGACATTGGCTGTAGCAATTTCTATGCAAGCTTTTAGCAATATTGTCGCAGCTTTCAGTAAATGTCTGGAAATAGTTGAACAGAAGAAATGAAATGATAGGAATAAATATTAGAAAACGTTTAAAAATCTATTTTTGTTTTTGCCAGGCTTTTGGCATATTACTCTTACTTGGAAGTTCTCCTCATATAAATATCATTAGAGGTATACCAAAATTTCTCTACTCACATTAAATTAAATATTTTTCTAATAAACTTTCTACTATTCACAAAACATTTTTTTTCCCTAATATATCAGTCACTATTCTTGGAAGAGACACCTGAACTCTATAATCTAACCACTGTGTGTTTCCAGATCTGGGAGCCTTGTGCCTCAGGAAGAAAGAAATATAGAAATATAGAAAATATAAAGAACACAAGACCAGAAGGGAGAGATCTCTTAGTTCCAAGTCTTATTGCATGTTAGAACTTTTTTGTGAGCTGTTAGAGATCTGAAAGTGCAAGTCATACCTAACAATTAAATTAGAAGCTCTAAAGAGTGGAAGTCAAATATCAGTTTGTTTTCTTTCTTAAGACATTTTCAGGGAATTCTCATTACAACAAAATTTAAGAACCACTGCTGTAGTTTTAATTCTACTTTCATTATATTGATGAACTTGGAAAAATAAAATTTCATTAAATCCCAGTTTCTTTATTTGTAAAATGAAGATGAGTGTGTTTATAGTGATGGTGATAGAAACTACCAATGTACTTCCCTTGCTAAATACAACTGGGTATACATATATGCCCATATATCCAGATACCACATAAATATTTGTATACCCATATGTTAAATCTTTCAAACATAATAGGATAATAATATTTAACGTGTACTCTACTCTTTCTAATATTGATTTGGTCAAATTACTTTCTCACAAAATTCCTTAATTTACTTGATTATACTCTCTATATTATTTGTCATTAAACACTATTTAAGGTAATAAAGTAATTACTCAGTCTTTTATCATTTGTAAGCAATAACTATGTATCCAAATTGGTATAACACTGATCACTTCATAAAGGGAAATATGAAAAAAAAAATAGTCTAGCCTTTTCCTCCCCAACCAAAAATTCCGGGGAAGAGAAATGGGAAGAAATCAAACAGGTATGGGTGTTAACTATTCCAAATTACCAAATGGAGAACTTGAAATAGGGCAAAAGAAACACTTCTCTATCTCTTGTTTTTCAGTGTATGCCTTTAATTTTTTTCTTACTTAATTTTAATGACAAATATTTGCAAAACAAATTTTCATGGTAGTAAAGTAACATATTTGTATTGTTTCTGATTTTAGTAGAATATTTCTTATTTCTATATTGAGTAGAATTCTGGCTGTTGGGCTGAAATTTATTTATATGATCTCTGTGAAGACCTATCAATCACTAAATTGTCTAATGCAGTTGTTTCCTACTTTGTACAGACTGCATGCCCTCCTTCGTGAACCTTTCCCTGTCCAAGCTGTTCATCTCAAGTTGACCCCTGCAAAGTTCTAATGATAACCTATTGTACTTTTTGAGATGTTATTATTATCACACCCATCAAATCTCTTGTTGTTTCCCTTTGTTCCTCTGACAAAAAAGGCTCATTTGTGGCTAATGCCACAAATTACCTTGATTATGACAAGGTAAACTTTTTTTTTATAGAAGTTTTCCATTTTTTTTTTAATCAACTATCTTTTTTTTTTTTTTTAATTATTCCTTTGACAGAGACAGATCAGAAGTAGGCAGAGAGGAAGGCAGAGAGAGGAGGAAGCAGGCTCCCCGCCGAGCAGAGAGCCCAATGTGGAACTCGATCCCAGGACCCTGAGATCACGACCTGAGCCGAAGGCTGCGGCTTAACCCACTGAGCCACCCAGGCGCCCCTTAATCAACTATCTTAATCTCCATGTTTTTACTGTGGTACTTGAGGAGACTGAATTGTATGTTGTTACTATTGCCATCTTTCACTACTTCCTCCTAATTTTTAAAATTTGTTTTGTAAGTTTTATCAGGCCCTGCAGTGAAACTTAACAAGAGTGCAGAGTTTATTATAGAGTTTAGCAACAATAGCAATATGTAGATGCACACACACACATTCTGAAAAATAAGAAGGATATTCTATACTTTGAAGAAAAGTGGGGTAAGGATAAGCAGACACAATCTGAAAGGCCACTTCAGGTGAGGACAACATCTGCAGAGGCAAAAATATGGAAGTCAAGGAGAAAAATACTCCATTTTGTGTGGAACCCAGTTTTGGGAGAAAAGGCCCTGGAAGAAAATATAGAGATGGAAGTAAAAGAGTTCTATTTGACATTTATTCCTTTTGAAAGAATTCTGGTTTTGCTTTCCTATTCTTTCCTGGAAATAATAAATAACTAAATGGTGGACATCAAATCATGTCATTCTGTCAGTGGTATTATGAACAGACAGATGAACAGATATGTCCCAACATTATAAAATGTTAAATGATGTTTTTTGATGTGGAATGAAGTTGACTGTGTTAATGATACTACATGATAAATAATGAGACAGTAGCATCATAAAATAGAAGACAGTAATTTATTGGCAAATAATCTGAAGTTTGAATGTGTAAAAACTATTTTGGCTTAACATATTCTTCCCTTCAAAACCTTTACTTCTTTTAGAGAAGAAATGTTAAAAAGTTATAGAGTAAATCTACTAACATTTGAGGTAAAAATGATTCTATTCAATATTGTTATTTCCATTTACCATCAATTACCATATTACTTTAACTTTGTGAATCTTTGCAGGTTTTTATAGGTGAAGCACTTGCTGCTTCGAGACTGATTATTTTGTAATCTGATTATTCACAGCTTGCTAATTTGTAATTGGGCTTTTACAACTAGAAAACCTCCAGATTTCAGAAAAACTAATTTATTTTTTTCTTTGGTTAATTGTACTGTTCACACGAAACAGTAGAGTGAGATGACTTCTAGTGGGTTTTGTGCAGTGTTCTGGAACCAATAAACTATATTATTGATTGCCTAATGAAAAGTGCCGTGTTCATACAAACTTACTGTGTCTGGGCAGGGATACAACTGCTACTTTTATTCTGTTTAGAGAATCACCTGCTATTTTACCAGGGTCTATTGCTACATATGAAGCATACCTTAAATTAGGTTGGAGTTACCTACTGGGCACTTTGTAAGGTGCCCTTATCCTTTTCCTTTCCTGCAGAGCTACCCATTGCTTCTAATTTAGCCTAAGATCATCAAAATTAATTATGATTGAGTGTTATTAAGATTGAAACAGAGTACAAGTCAAGCACCTTTGGCTTTCTTGAAATTGTGAAATAAAGTTTAAGCAAATTGACTGTCTAGGCAGATTGAAGTTACTGACAAAATCAGAACTTAAAGAAAACACTTAGAAAAGAGTGCAGAGAAAGCTAGTCTTGCCAAGATCAAATGGAAATTATTATAAAATGGAAATATTCTCATTTTATTAAAATGTTTGACCAATGATCTCAAAGTATGGTGAACATAGAGTTGTCACAGTTGAGAGAACAAAAGCAAAGTGTGAGCTTTTGTCATGGACTCCCATAAATACATAATATAGTAGCCTTTATATGACACTAGATACAGTCAAATAATGAAAAGTTAGCATTTGTATCAGTCAGAAAAGTGTAGGTTATTCTTTGGTAACAAATATCACTCCAATTTCCATGATATTAAATGACAAAGTTTATTGCTCACGTACACAACATATTTAATGTAGTTTGGCAGGAGAGACTGCTCACTATGGTTAAGCCAGAGCCTGAAAAAGTGAAAGAGAGCTTTAAAAGGTATTACATTAACAACTAAATGTTCCAGTCCAAAAGTGACATAGCTCTTCTGCCAACAACTCACTAATATAACCTTATCCAATCACAGAGACTGGCAATTTCATTCCTCCTATGGTGCCAGAAATAGAGAGAACAATTAATAGTTGCTGAAGAACTTTAGTAACTACCAGAGTACCTAAAGATTAAATCAAGTAGTACATACTAACTTCTATTTGGGAAAAGACACAATTAAAACATTAAACTCACTTGTCATTCTTCAGCCAAAAAAGTGGTGGGCATCTATGTTGTTCCAGATATTGCCTTCAAACACCTCAAATAAATAAGAAGATACACATAGCATGTAATTAAAAAACAATATGTGGCTTCTATTATGAAAACTGAAAATATTCAGAATACTGGATTCTTTATACCTAAACCACTTCAAAAGTACTGCCAAAAGTCAAATGATCTTAAATTTGCAGATCTTAATTTTAAAAACCTTATATTTAAAAATTTAAAAAAATAATGATTTCATGGACAATGTCATTCACTGCCCTAGCTTGTACTCAAAATGTATATCCCCCATTGTTCCGGATTTTAGAGGACACAGAAGAAAATTTCACACAACTCCATATCAGTAATTAGGGACTTTTTTTTTTTAATTTTTAATTTTTGATAAACATATATTTTTATCCCCAGGGGTACAGGTCTGTGAATCACCAGGTTTACACACGTCACAGCACTCACCAAAGCACATACCGTCCCCAATGTCCATAACCCCACCGCCCTTCTCCCAAACCCCCTCCCCCCGGCAACCCTCAGTTTGTTTTGTGAGATTAAGAGTCACTTATGGTTTGTCTCCCTCCCAATCCCATCTTGTTTCATTTATTCTTCTTCTACCCACTTAAGCCCCCATGTTGCATCACCACTTCCTCATATCAGGGAGATCATATGATTAGGGACTTTTAAAGGGTGGATATGAAAGGAAGAAAGTCAAAAATAGGGTTCCAGAAAAGAATCAAATTTACTAACCCCTTCCAGTCATTACAAGGGATGTTAATATCTGGCCTAGGGGCCAGTAAAAACCCAATATTTTCAGAGATCAACCTGAGATCACATCATAAACTACTACAATTGTTTAACCCATGTTAGTTACTTATATGAATTGGCATATATGTTTGTATATTTGTTGGCTAGCTTTTAAGTAAATAAATGTTACTTTTATTCTAGTATCTATCTCCTTTTCTTTTACCTGCCACTACCTGGAATTCCGATCAGGATTCCTCTTTACCCATAATCACTACAGGAAATGGATCTTTCAATGCATAAAATAGTTACTGAAGAATGATTTGGTTAGATTTTTAAACACGTACATTGATCCACTCTTTTAAGATCTATCCTGTATTTTTTAATTAATTAATTTATTTTCAGAAAAACAGTATTCATTATTTTTTCACCACACCCAGTGCTCCATGCAATCCGTGCCCTCTATAATACCCACCACCTGGTACCCCCAACCTCCCAACCCCCGCCACTTCAAACCCCTCAGATTGTTTTTCAGAGTCCGTAGTCTCTCATGATTCACCTCCCCTTCCAATTTCCTCCAACTCCCTTCTCCTCTCTAACACCCCTTGTATTCTTAACAGTTTTTCAAATTCACTTATGTTGAGGGGGTTGAAAGAGGTCTCCAAAGTCATTGGGATCTGGGGAAATTTACATTTGTGGAAAGTAAAGAAGTGAATATTTAAATGGAGTGCGTTGGGACAACAATAAAATTGTGGTACTAGAAACAGTTTGTCTCTTCCATTCCTTCTCTGTTCCCCTTTGCTGAGATGTGACTGCTTAGCACCTCTACATAGCACACTAGGTGGAGTAAGATTAAAAAGAACTCTGTAATGTGAGAGGATTCTAAGGAGAAGAAAGAGATGCTATATATTATGGTATTGTGGAGGGAAAGGAGTATTTATAGCTGGGTTTCTGGCAAGGCTTGTATATTGGGATGAAGAATAGCCCCCTAAATTCATGCCTATCCAGCATTTCAGAATGTGAGCTTATTTGGAAAAAAGGTCTTTGTAGATGATTACATAGTTAAGATGGGTTATGGTCAGACTAGATTAGAGTAGGCCTTAATTCCAATATGATTGGTCTTATAAGAAGAGAAGATCCAGGCACACAGAGGAACACAGAGAAGGCCATATAATGATGGAGGCAAATACTGGAGTTATGTTGCCTGAAGTAAAAAAACTCCTGGTTACCTGAAGTTAGTATCAAGCAAGAAAGGACTATTCCCTAGAACCTTCAAAGCATGTCCTGGCCGACATCTCGATTTTGGACTTCTAACCTGTAGAACAGGAAGAGAACAAATATCTATTGTTTTCAAGCAACCAGTTTATGGAACTTTGTTATGGCAGCCCTAGGAAAGTAATACAGGTAGTTATTTCTGGTTCATGGTTTGTGTAATCAGTGGTTAATACTATTTTTCCCCATAATCTACTTATCTGGTTGTCTGTAACATCTAAGTTTTTTGTTTGTTTGTTTGTTTTTGTTTTGTTTTGTTTTTTAGTTTTAATTTATTTATTTGACAGAGAGAGAGGTGGGGAGAGAGAGAGAGCACAAGCAAGGGAAGCAGAAGGAGAAGCTGGCTTCCCACTGAGCATGGAGCCCAATGAGGGGCTGGATTCCAGGACCCTGGGATCATGAGCTGAAGCTGAAGGTAGTTGCTTAATCAATTGAGTTGCCCAGGCACCCCTGTAAATTCTAAGTTCTAATGATGGTTAGGTCCATTCACTGATTGATTTATACAGTAAATGGACTACTACTACTATCTATGTGCATTGCCTGTAAAATGTTTGAAAGGCATTGTGCAAATTTGCTTAATATGTCTAAACAGGTGGTTTTATATAATATTGGATAGTGACTCTGTACAAATGGGCATTATGAAAACAAAGATTTAATATATAAATAATAAAAATAGAGCACTAGAGTAGGAGTCAAAAGACTTGGGTCGCAGAGTTGCTACCACCATTTCTATGTGTGTGATGCTAGGCAAACTACTACATTTTTTCCACATCTGTAATCAGATAATAAAAATGTGAAGCTTTCTATCACATAGGATTCTCTGATGAACAAATGAACTGCTTTATTAAAGTGGTACAATAAAATAAACTTTATCATATTTATTAAAAAAACTATTCATGAAGGTACCCAAATAAAAAGTGCATAAATCATACTGGTAAACAGCATTTTCCAGAATAATAGCAAATCACTGTTCAATTAGTGCCCATCTTGGTGGCTTAAAGAGGAGCATATTAGGGACAAAATCTGTATTAATAATTCAGGGTGTCATTTTCACAAAGTCACCTGGAGCCTTTTTGCAGACCAAGAATTGAGAAGGTGAGTAGCATATGGCCTGTAATTTGTAACTGGTTGGCTTTACAGTCCACAAACACGGAACCAATGATTCATGAAATTCAGCACGCTTCATAGAAGTATCTCTCAAAATGCTTTTGAGAGATAGCTCATCTTTCCGATGTTTTTTTTTTTTTTTTTTTTTTTTTTAAGAGGAATGAAGACAGTGATGGTGCCATAAAGGCATTCCCTAGGGGAACTGATAAGATGACAGCCTGGTCATCTGGTTGCTCTGTTGATTGCAGAGAGAGAGCAGTTTCCATTGCTCATTTTTAAACTTTCATAAAACTCCATATACAACATGATAAAGGGAAAAAAAGGCAAATGCTATTGCATGTATGCAGAATTAACAAAATTTGGGAATATGGGCACTTCTCAAAAAGATAATTTGTCTCCATTTCCATCATTTTGTGTGTACTGCTGGCATTTTGACACCTGCAGATTTTGGCTGGGCCTCTGTTGAGCAGATGCGCACTCCACACACATGGGTGTGGTTTATCAGGCATCACACTTCCCTTTACAAGCATTTTTCCCCCCTGGGAAAGAGCTTAATATTGCTGTTTATCTTGTGTATTCCTTTCAAATCATACTCTGTATGTCATTTTTGTTCATTAATATGATAATTAGAAAATTCATCCTCTCTACCCCACCTTTTTAAAATCTAGAATTTAATATTATTTACTTCCCATTTTCCCCTAGCTATTCCTTTTCAGTTTTCCTTGATAGGAAGTTGTAAAATGGGACTGAATTAGTGAGAAAGAGATGCAATACCTCATTGGTTAAAATCTCCATTATGGCTCTTTAAGATATTTAGTCACATAGAGATAATTAAGTGCCACTTAAAGTAAACTGATTATATTTAAATGTAATTCTTTATGTTTTTCATAACTTGGTTTCAACTTTATAGATACTGTCCATGTTTTATGGGTTGTAAGCATATATTTAAAACTAACAATAATGATACATTATTAAAATTTAGAAATATTAGCACTATTAGGTAAACCTTAGTATCCACTGGGAGGAGTTGACTGTTTTATCAAGAATATGTAAGAATAATGTCTTAAAATATTTAATAAAATATTACCAGTATGTTGGGATTAATATGATAAAAGTAAAACTAAGTTGAGATAAATTATATGTCATTGGGATTATATAACAAGGAGCTAGAAGTACACATTGAATACCCCTGTATATTTTCAGCTGATTAAACTGAGGGGTTTGAAATAACTAAAACAAATAAAGTGTATGTCTGATTTTTCACATCAAAGATTCATGTGAATTTTTCTTCTATTTGAAGATTAAATTGCTTTATAGCAGTGTGGACATACAAATGGCTAACAGGCACATGAAAAAACGTTCCACATCCAGTAACCATCAGGGAAATACAAATCAAAACCACAATAAGATACCACCTTACAGCAGTTAGAATAGCCAAAATTAACAAGGCAGGAAACAATAAATGTTGATGAGGATGTGGAGGAAGAGGAACCCTCTTACACTGCTGGTAGGAATGCAAGCTGGTATAGCCACTCTGGAAAACAGTATGTTTCCTCAAGTCATTAAAATAGAGCTACCCTACAACCTAGCAATTGCACTACTAGGTATTTACTTCAAAGATACAGACATAGTGAAAAGAAGGGGCACATACACCCCAACGTTCATAGCAGCAACATTCACAAAAGCCAAATGGTGGAAGGAGCCAAGATGTCCTTCAACAGATGAATGGATAAAGAAGATGTGGTTCATATATACAATGGAATATTACTCAGCCATCAGAAAGGATGCATACTTACTATTTGCACTGACATGGATGAAACTGGAGGGAATTATGCTAAGTGAAATAAGTCAGGCAGAGATAGACAATTATCATATGGTTTCACTCATATGTGGAATATAAGGAATAGTGCAGAGGACCATAAGGGAAGGGCGGAAAAACTGAATGGTAAAAAATTAGAGAGGGACATAAATCATGAGAGTCTGGACTCCAAGAAACAAACTGAGGTTATAGAAGGGAGAGTGAGGGGGGGATGGAGTAACTGGGTGATGGGTATTAAGAAGGGTGATGTGATGAGCACTGGGTGTTATACACAACTAATGAGTCATGAACACTACATCAAAAACTAATGATGCCCTATATGTTGGCTAACTGAACATAATAATAATAAAAAAGTAGACCTGAAAGTAGGATATAGAGAAATGCAGAGTTTGGAATAAGAAATATAGTACTTAAAACAACAACAACAACAACAACAACAAAACCCAATAGTTTTGAGGTGTGATGACATGACCAAGGACTAATTTATCTGGGGTGTTGGGAGTAAGTACAAGTACCTTACTTGTGTCACTTTCATTTGCAAAAATGTGGCATGATATGTCGGAGAAGTGGTCAGTTGTGATGACTACAAAAGAATAATACTTTAGATAAAAATATAGTTTATGGTGACTGGCTTGTATTCAAGAGCAGAATTTGTTAAGGATTCTGGTCAAGGATTTGTTTCAAATTTCACATAGCATCATTATTAGTCTCCTTTTGATTAACCTAGATTCTGAATCCTTTGGTGGCATAGAGATGGCACAGAAGATACAGAGGGCACCCTCTGCATACTCTGATTTAGGGCATTTATCTGTGACTAGGACGAACTGAGGCAGTAAGGCTGAATGATTGAAGGGGCCAGCTCTGTGCTCAGATGGGCTTATGATCACATATCTATTCTTCAACTTACTACCTACGTGACCTTGAGCAGTTTATTAATCCACCCACATGGTATCATCAAGTTATTGCTAAGAATTAAAGGCTTAGTTTAGTATTTAACACAGAGAAAATTATCAACAAATATTAGCTTTTACAGTTATTGTTTTTTGTTACCTGGCATCAATCTGTACACAAATATTTATTTATTAATCAGCTTATTAATTTAGGATAATCATATATTAATAACCAACTCTGTGTTAAACATTGTATTAGGTATTGTGCTACTTGTTAACTAGGCAGTAAGCTAGCGATTCTTGTTTTCCTGCACTCTTGTGTAAGTTCAAGTTCAAAATTCCATGGATACTTAATATTAAAATATTCATGGCCTGAATTACAGCTATTACATACTATGCTTATAAACCCTGAATTAAAGGACCAAAGGAACTAATCTCAGAGTGAAACTTCCTTGTGTTCTAGAGAAATAGACAAAGAAATAAATGAGTCAGGAAGAGCTCTAGACTTCACATTTATTAAGAGTTTGGGAATAGTTTGTATTTCTCATATAGTTAATTGATATAACTTATCTCTAAATATGATCTGTGCCTGAGGTTTTGTCAAGAATATTTTAAATGTGTATTGAACTCCTTTACTTGCTATAGATTTGTTGAGATTTTCCATTTCTTCTTTTATCAAATTAGATAATTTAGTTCATTCTAGGACTTATTTAAATTGGGATAATTATCATCTTGACATACCGAATCTTCTAATCCATGAACATGGAATATTTCTTTCTTTAGATCATCTTTAACTTTTCTCAGCATAGTTTTGAAATTGGCAGTATTTAATTTGTATTTATTCCCAAGGATTTAATTTTTTGATGTTTTGTGAATGGAACTCTTCTGAACTTCTCTTTTGGATTATTCATTACTAGTTTATAACACTACAGTTGATTTTTAGATATTGGATTTACATTCTGTGAACTTGCTGTACACACTTATTGATTCCATTCATTTGTAAAAAAATTTCTTTAGAGTGTTCTACATATAGGATCATATTGTTTACAAATCAAGACAGTTTTATTTTTCCATTCTATACTAGAGGACTTTCATATCTGATTTTTGCTTTTTTTGCACTCATTGGAACTCCTTGCCTGTTGTTAAGTACAAGTGACAAGAGCAGGTATTGCTGTCTTATTCCTAAGCTTAATGAGGGAGAATTTTTTAAAAAGATTTATTTATTTATTTGAGAGAGAGAGAGCACAGGGGGAGGGGTAGGGAAAGAGGGAAAAAGTCTCAAGAAGACTCTACACAGAGCATGGAATGCCGCAGGGTTCAATCCCAGGACCCAAAGATCATGACCAGAAATCATCATCCAAGTGGAAACCAAGAGTTGGACATTTAACCACCTGCACCATGCAGGCACCTGAATGAAAGAGATTTACTTATTCGGCATTAAATATGCTAGTTTCAGTTTTCTCATAGCTATTCTTTATCAGATTGGTGAAGTTACCTTCTAGTCTTAATTTTTTGAGAAATTTTAAAATATCATATGTAGGTGCTAGAGTCATTAAATTTTTTTTTGGATTGAGATAACCCTGAGGGGTTTATCTTTTAATATACAAATATTGTGTTCTATTAATTGATTTTTGAACATTGCATTAGTCTTGTATTCCTGGGAAGAGTTTTACTTGGTCATGATGTATATTTTTATATGCTACTGAATTTTGGATTGCTAATATTTTGTTGAATTTTTGTCAATACTCATGAAAAACATCAGTATTAGTTTTCTTCTGTTGTCATGTCTTTATCTGGCTTTAGCACTGGGCCAAAGTTGGCCTAATGGAAGAGTTGAGAAGCATTCTGGAGTGTAAGCTGTGTAGGAGGTGGGTAATTTATGTATCTTTTTTAGATATTTGATAGACTTTATCTGTAAAATGATCTGTGCCTGAGTTTTTCTCTTTTGGATATAATTTAATTATCAATTTAACTCTTTACTTGCTGTACACTTATTCACATTTTCATTTCTTCTTTTATCAGCTTAGGTAATTTACTTCTTGGACTTTGTCTATGTAATTTAACTTGTGTACTTTTCCAGCATTAAACTGTTCATATTTCTTTATAATCTTTTTAAAATAAATCAAATCCTTATTTTCTGTAAGATTCATAGTGGGATATGACACTTTTCATTTTTTATTTTAATAAATTTTGTCTTTCTTTTACTCTTGGTCCATCTCAATAAAATATTATCAACTTTTTTGATTTTTCCAAAGAACCAGCTTTCATTGTCATTGATTTTCTCTATTGGTTTTTTCTTTTCTCCATTTCACTAATTTCTATGCTAATATTTATTATTTCTTTCATTCTGTTTTCTTTACATTTAATTTTTTTCTTCTATTGTCTTCTTAAATAGGAAGTTAGTGATTTGAAGTTATCTTTTCTAATATAGGCATTTAAAGTTAAATTTCCCTCTAACTATATGGTTAGCTACATTATAGAACTTTTTATATATATGTCATATTTTGTTTTCACTCAGTTCAAAATATTTTTTAATTTTTCTTGTGAATTCTTCTTTGAGACACAGGTTACTCAGTAATATGTGATTTATTTTCCTAAGTTTGGAATTTCTCTAATATTTTCTCATTGATTTCTAATTTAATTGTGTTCATATTTATTTTCATTCCTTTTAAAATTATTGAATTTTATGTTATGACCCAGCATATGATTTATTATGAAGAATTTTCCATCTGCTCTTGAAAGAAAGGTATATTCTATTGTTGTTAGATGCATTTTCCCATGAATTTCCGTTAGATATTGATCTTTTTTTGGAGAGAGGAACTGGTGGTGATTTTTACTTTTTCTCACTTTTGAAACAATTTTGCTAATTGGAATGACTGGGTGGCTCATCCATTGAGCATCTGCCTTTAACCAGGTCCTGATCCCACGGTCATGAGATTGAGCCCCATGTGGGGATCCTTGCTCAATGAGGAGGCTGCTTTTCCCTCTCCTCCCCACTGGTGATCTCTGTCTTATCTCTGTTGTTATGTCTGTCTCTCACTCTCTCTCAAATACATAAATAAAAATCTTTTTTTTTAAAAAAACAGAGTTTTTTGTTAGTTATGGAATTACTGGTTGATATCTTTATTTCCTTCAGATATTTGAATATGTCATCTCACTGCTTTCTGGTCTCCATCAATTCTGATTAAAGTCAACTGTTAATTTTATTATAATTCTCTTTCATGTATTGGATAACTTTTAATCTCATTGTTTTGAAGATTCCCCTTTTGTTTTGTTTTTTTTTCCCCCCAACAGTTTAACCCCTGTGATGTGTCTACACGTAAATCTCTTTGTAGATATCTTTTGTGGAGTTTGATGATCTTAGGGGGTATATAGATGAGTGTTTCTCCTCATATTTGACATGTTTTTAGCTATTGTTTCTTCAAAAACTGTTTTGATTCTTTCTTTCTCTGCATCTGTGTGAGAGCATAGAACGTTAAACAACTAATTTCATCAAGGATAATCAAAGCAGGTTTTATTTAGATGGAGACTATATTATGTATTTGGCAAAACTAGAATATGCCGAATGCTTGAAGACAACTATTCATGAAAAGTGTTAAACTTTCTATTAAAAGAAAAATCTAATAATAAAAAAGTTTAAAAATTTTTAAAAAGAAATCTGATTATTTAGAAGGACAAATAAATAATATTAATATTGCCAATAAAAATCCAAGAAAAAGAACACATTGGATAAAAGTACATGAGATCAATAAGAGAAATCTTTAATGAGGCAGACTTTTAGTAAGAATGCCATTAGAATGCTTACATTAAAAATGTCCACTCGATGACATTTTGTGATTTTCAAACATTAAATATATGTTTATTCAGGTTCATAATAAGCTTAATAGGTATAGAATGTTTTATTTGTATTATTAACCCTGGGGGTGCTTGGGTGGCTCAGTTAATTAAGCGTCCAACCTTTAATTTAGCTCAGGTCGTAACCTGAGGGTCATGAGATTGAGTGCTGTGTAGGATTCATGGGCAACAGGGAGTCTGCCTGGGATTCTCTCTCCAGTTTCCTGTCAGTCCCCCCTAGAAAAAAACCTCTGACAATAGATTATAATCCAAACAGTACTTGAAGAATTTCCAACCATCCTTTCCTGTTGTAAATTAGAATATATCCTAACCTAAATATTGACTTGTATCCTCATTATCTATCTATATTAAAATTTTATATTAAAAGAGCTTTCAGGTTCAAAACCTACAGACACAGTAGGACCTAAGAAGAGAATTAATGTTTCCAGGATCTGTTGAAAATAAGAGAGAAATAATTTTTTATACACAGTAGAGGTACTTATTTATAATCATTTAAAATAACCAGATTCTTAAATTTAATTTATCAGAAGCTTCTTGATTTTGTTAGCCTGAAATGTAATTTGACATTTGGTTATTTGAAAAATGAAGGTTTTTTTTTTTTTTAATTTTTGTACCACAGAACAGAGATAGTAAGCCTTCCCATTCTTTCCTAATTTAAATAACACACTGTCCTATATAATTTTTTTCAAAGAATATAAATTCTCTCAAAAGGAAGATTTTGGCTAAAGAATTAGAAATTCACTTTTTCAATGGAGCCACTATCAAACATAGCCTTTAACTTTAAATCAAGTTTTATGAAATCATTATGCCCCATTTGACATCTTCCAAAGCTTTCAAAAACTAAAATAATAATTCCATGACCATGATTATTTAAGGTTGATTTGTACTTTCAATCAACATAACATTATAAAACATTAATGTTTCAAAAATAGAGTAACAAAATATTGAAGTATTACCTATCCCAGCTTTCTCTAAAATATCCCTCATAGCACATTTTCCTGTTTTTGTAATAAATTGTAGTTTTATTAATATTAATACATATGTAACTAGTAACAATGTTAATAATTTAGGTGTGGCAGAAATAACACATTTTTCTTTAAGGTGTATATTCATTAATTTTTTAAAATTAAAAGTCTTACTGTTGTTAATGATTATTATATAGTCAACTGTAGATTTTCAGGATGATGAAATTGGACTCACCCTTGGTGGAATAAATTCATCAAGCTTGTGATTAATGTTTGTCTTAAGAAAATAGTGCTGATCATAAATCAAGTTATATCTTAATGAAATAAACAGAGGAAGAGAGCTTCAGGTATACAATTTGAGCTAAATGACATTCTAGTTGACTAAACAGGAATAAAGGATAGCTCCAAACATTCCATAGAAAAATTGTTCAGATAGGGATTGAAAATATTCACAAGTGGTGGCAAGTGGATGCTATGAGCACAAATGCCCATCAGTTTAAATGGGCAGTTTAATTTGTTTAGATGTTTATAGATATCAAAAACATGTTCTTATTCCCAGGTCTTTCACAACACATATTCAAGAGAATGTCAAAGAAGGTATTCAGAAGGTATTTTCAGATCCACAATTTGCCATAAAAGCTCTAGTACTTTGTAAGTGTTCTACAGTCAATGGCATTGAAAACTACATGTAGAAATCATGTCTTCGATCAAATTAATAGCCTCATCATGAAAATTCTGCCCATAATTAATGCCCAAGATGTATAAGAGTTTGATTAGGCCAAATTACTTGTTATCAACAATACATAAGTCATGAGATCTAGTATTAATTAAAATCAAATCACTTTATGGATCTTCTCCTTAAAAAATACACTTAGCTTAGTGATAGGAGCATACTAGTATCACTGTTAAACAATTTCTGGCCGATATCCATACTTAGCAATTTCCTTATAACTATATGAACACATACCCTAACATATAATGGGATTGATAAATATTTAGATAATTTATAAATAAGTATATTGATTAAGAACTTTAAATTGTTTTGGTCAATTATAAATTAGAAATTCTTTAATATTGATAAGAAGGCAAAGCTATTACCAGAGATTCATAGGAATTTAATCTGTAGTATGTTATTCGTTTAGTTATTCATTCATTCATTCATTTAATAACAATTTATTTAATATCTGTCATGGGCCAAATTTTGTAGTATTTGTATGGAAATAAGTTATATTTACCTCCTCAGGGTGTTTGGTTAATTTATTCATGATCACAGTTCAGGTCAAATCCATTTTTTTTTTTAAATTTCATGAAGACAAAGTGATTTATAAGATCAATTTTTAAAATTTCTTCTGATTCCAGTTAATAATTTTGCTAAAGTTGTCCTGTATTGTGGGTATTAATGATAAGTGATCATGAAAGGTATAATCATGTCAAATAAATGATAGTATCTCAAAGGCACAGATGCCATGTACAGGTTTCATATGGCTATAACGGAATTGTTTTCTAGAAGCAATAGATGCATAATAAGTTGGCCAGGATTTCTATCATGTAATTTCCTTAGCCACAAATTAACATTTAATCCAGAAAAGTTCAATCGAATCAAATGAAACATTTTATATGTCCCCTCCATACAGCACATTCTTCTATGTATTATGATGGATATGTGTCATAGCTTGCAAAGCCTTTAGTGTCTGTTAATATCAGCATTTAATAAAAGCTAACATTTTCTGAGAATAAAACTATATGTCAGGAATTGTTCTAGGTACTTTAAATTTATTCGCTTTGAAACACCATAATAATACTGAAAAACTGGATGTTTTCATCCCAGATTTACAGATGACAATTAGCATTTACTCACTAAGACTCAAATCCAGATTGACTCCAATTCCTTATCTGTATAGAGATAAGAACACAAAAGACCTATATATAACAAATGTAGCATTTAAAAGCAAGTAATAGCAATAGGGAAAAAAAAACAGGTAGTATATGAACAAGTAACAAAATTAATAGTGACAACAGCTGTGGAAGGAATTAGCAAGGATTGGACTAGTCATAGGAGGCTTCAAGGAAGAATTAATGGACCAATGGTTAGGTTATAGATAAATGGTTGGAAGGTCAGTAAAATTTAAGCAGACATAATAATAAACATGGATTGTTTGGGGCATGGTAGAGGTCAACTATTTGGAAGTTCAAAATACATTTTGTGAACAACTTTGCACAATAGGGTGTGGAAGTCAGACTTATTCTTATAGCTAAGTAGAGCCAAGTAAAGAAAGTATTAAACAGAAAACAGAGTTTGAAGGAATGAATGAGATGCTATTAACTTTATAAAAACATGAGGCAAGTGGACCAGTTATAAGACAACTGGAATACTCTAGATATGTGTTCATGAGGTCAGGCTGAGCACAAATAAATAAAAGGGAGAGAAATATATCTGTGGAAATATTGGTGGTACTTGGGGACTGGAGGTGGGGTGGGAGGGGTGTGATATGGTTCAGAATCCATTCATTCAATATGTCCACCAGTCCCAAAATCTTTCAAAAAGATACTAAATATTTTTGCCCCCCTTACATGGTTTTAGTATCCTGCCAGCTACTCTCTAGTTAGCTAAACAATCTGTACAAATACCGGTCTACTGAGGAAGCAGCCAATGATTTTTCTCCAGTGTTTGGAGAATATGATAGAGTGGGCGTAGGGGTTCAGAGAATGTAATCTAGAATACTCATAGTTTGTGGGATGGTGTCGTGTAGTTTTGATGTAATAGGAAGTTTTCCTCTGACTGAGGATAGAGTGAAATAAGGGGAGCTGGGCTCGCCATTACATTAGCTATATGTAGGTCGAAGGATTGTGCATCAGGGTTGTTAAAATATTATCTAGATTCCATAGCCATTTATAGATTCTGTTGCTGAGGAGGATAGGAATAAAAATAAGTGAGACTAAATTTCCTTTTCCTTTGCTGTGATGGGTATACAGATGTTCAGTGTGATTGCTGTCTAAGTTAGAAAGACATACTAATGGGAACTGCATGTATAGCTTCTTTGGGTCATAACTCAGAATGCAATTATATTTTCCCCTTTTCTCTAATCATGACATAATATTATCATATTTATTTGTCTCTAGCTTTGAATTTTCTCTCTCTCTCACTCTTTCCAAACGTGCATGCACGTGCTCACACTCATACTCCATAGAAGCTCTTAGTATTGTTGAATCTGACAAGGAGAAGGTGCATGTCCTAGACAGTCCCATTTAGCCTCCACCCATTACCCTGGAACCAAGAAGTTGAGAACAATCATTAATCACGAGATGGGCTGATCTGGGTTTTCTAAGTTCTGACTAGAAGTTAGTCAATCACCTTGAAATTGAGATTGACTGTGGATACTTCAGAAAACTGTGTTCAAAGAAGAATGGCCCCATCTCAAGTCATCTTCACTCTTCCACAAGAGCAGTCCACTGGACAGCTGCTTTGAAAGTGTCATGGGAACTTGTAGAAATCCAGAATTGCAGACCCCTTGGCAAAACTATTGAATCAAAATCTGCGTTCAACAAGATCCCTGATGATTTATGTGCATATTAAAAACTAAGAAGCATGACACTACTTAAATTACTTTCATCCTAATTTTTCAGCTTCCATTTTCAACATATACACAGGGATAAAAGTGCTATCCCTAATTTACTTTACCTCTTAGTCACTCAGGACTAAGGGAATGTAGACACTTATGAAAGATTTTATAACACAATTGCTTGTGGCAACTCTATACATTTCAAGAAAAATGCATTAACTGCTTTTCTTCACACCCTCAAAGAAGAAGAGGGAGAACTAGGTATTTTTTTTCCTTATATAAGATTTTCCAAAATGCTTTATTTGCAAATCCAAATCTTTAGCACAGTGCAATCTCATGCTGATAAAAGTAGAAATTTATTTGATGTAACTGCTCCTTTCAGTGAAGTTGTTCCAAGATATTTCTTCAGAAATGTGTCTCAAAAGAAAGACATTTCATTTAAAAATATTCATGCAAAATTTATATTCTTGTGTCATTAGATGGATATTGCTTGTGACTAAATTAAGTCTCTGTTAACTACTGGAAAAAAATACTCAAACATTGCTTGTGACATCACATTCACAATGAATAATTCAGCTGGATTCAATGGAAGAAAGATGTTTAATTTGAAGCTTTTGTCACGTGAAATAAAAATATGTGTCAAGGAAATCACTTTCAAGTAGCAAACATCAAAAATTATTTATGTTCCTATATAAAGGACTAGCAGAATTAGGAGGCAATGGGATGAAATATTGAAATGTATCAAATATTTAATTATACATGTCAGTTACACATATTTTCTTATATATCTGTTAAAATATCAAGTTGCCTATAGAACCAATGTTAAAAGAAGTATGTAGGTCACGGAATGGTCAAATGCAGAACAAGATTCCAAATCATAATACTCCACATTTCAAAACCGGCTGTTGGTAATTTGACCACTTTATATTTCTTTGGCATCAACAGCAGTGCTGCTAAGACAAAGTAAATGTCATAAAATGTTTTGTTTTCCAGCAGCATTGGCAAATAATTGGCATCTGTTTTCTGTTGTCTAGCTGCAGTTGCGTTTTCTGCAACAGAAGTTTCCATTCCTCATCTAATAACTTGCTGATTTAGGACTCTCTAGGGACCAAAAAACTAAAACAAAACAAAAAACAAAAACAACAACAAAAATACCACCCTCCCAAAACAAACAAAAAGTTCAAACTTGAGGAAAAAAAAAACCAACCCTGAAAACATGTGGGCTTCGTAAACATGGATTGATTCATAGTGCATTCCTTCCTAAGGTTGTTTGGACTCATCTGTCTCCAAAAATAAACGAGAACAGGAAATAAGTAACTCTTTCTTTGTTAAATTTAAAACAATGGAGTTTCTTCTATATTCCAAAGTTGGAAAGATACTATAGGTCCTTTTAAAAATAATTTTGTTCTCTTTCACCTTCAACTACTTTTTTGACAAGAGCTAAATGTGCTAGTTGTTATGAAGAAAAGGAAGGGGGCAAAACCTCCAGAGTGGAGAAATTGGGTTTGCCTTGAATTTAAACATATTTTAAAAGCTCAGTTAAGTGGGGGATGTGATTATTTGTAGAGCAGGAAAGGCACTTAGAAATGCAACTGTAGGAGGCTCTCTGTTTTTAATATTTAAGAGCAGATAAAACGCCACTTTCACTGACTTCAGGCATTCTTCTGGCTGAGGACTAGGCCATTAATAGTCATTAACACTCTTTCAAATGTATTGCCAGAGTGGTAATGAAATCAACACCTTCTAATTTTTATACTGAAGCTCTGCCAAAGCGCATTTGGTCTTGTCACTACATAGGGAAGTGCGATGTGCTTGCTACTTAAGATATCAACATAAACACTGAATAAAAATATAAATCTTTTATGAGGTTGGGACATGTTGCTATTTTATTGTAAATCAATGTAGATCAGTTATGCAAACCAGGCCATCATTTACTGAATGAAGAAAGAACAAGCCAGTGGTGGTATAAATTGGGGTCTATTTTTTTTATTTTGAGTTGACCATCAATTTACGTTCTTCAAACAAATCATTAGCTGAAAAGCTGTCCTTAGAAATTTGATTCCATGCCATGTTCCCACCACTTGTCATTTAGGGAAGTGTTTCAAATAATCAGTTAACACAGTGAGCAACTTTTTTTTTTCTATATAACAATACCTAACCTAATCTTAAGTGTTGATGGTTTGAAGTTTATTTTAAAGTATATGGAGAGATTTAGCATTTGATGTTCTCCTGCACCCTTCTTTATAATTATGTAATATGAATAAATTATGTTGAATTTTAAAATATGGAGTATTCTGTATGACAGAGAAAAAGGTACATTAACAGATGGGTAGAAGGGAGAAAACAAGAGGAAAAAGAAAAAAAGAAAGAAAGAAATCTTCCTTCTTAACCCACCTCATTTAAAATTTTATATTCTTTCCTTTTCTTCCTGACTTTTCTTCCTGAAACATATTTATGCAGTGGAAGTATACCTCCCCTTCCCTAACTCCCACCCACAAGCTGTGACTGGTGGAGACCAGAAACGAGTTGATAAGGGACATGGCGACACCTGTGTCCACCCTTTCCCAACACAGACTACAGCTTCTTATTCATTGGTTTCTCTGATCTATTTAATTCTATTTCTTTCTGAACTCTTCTTCCTCCCAGCTCCATAAAGGAGAGT